>NW_021703782.1:76446465-76778106 GCF_005190385.1 Monodon monoceros
CTTTTGTGTTTCCATACAAATTGTGAAGTTTTTTGTTCTAATTCTGTGGAAAATGCCCGTTGTAGTTTGATAGTGATTGCATTGAATCTGTAGATTGCTTTGGGTAGTAGAGTCATTTTCACAATGTTGATTCTTCCAATCCAAGAACATGGTATATCTCTCCATCTGTTTGTATCATCTTTAATTTCTTTCATCAGGGTCTTATAGTTTTCTGCATACAGGTCTTTTGTCTCCTTAGGTAGGTTTATTCCTAGGTATTTTATTCTTTTTGTTGCAGTGGTAAATGGGAGTGTTTCCTAAATTTCTCTTTCAGATTTTTCATCATTAGTGTATAGGAATGCAAGAGATTTCTGTGCATTAATCTTGTATCCTGCAACTTTACCAAATTCATTGATTAGGTCTTGTAGTTTTCTGGTAGCATCTTTAGCATTCTCTATGTATACTATCATGTCATCTGCAAACAGTGACAGCTTTATTTCTTCTTTTCAGATTTGGATTCCTTTTATTTCTTTTTCTCCTCTGATTGCTATGGCTAAAGCTTCCAAAACTATGTTGAATAATAGTGGTGAGAGTGGACAACCTTGTCTTTTTCCTGATCTTAGAGGAAATGGTTTTAGTTTTTCACCATTGAGAATGATGTTCGCTGTGGGTTTGTCATATATGGCCTTTATTATGTTGAGGTAAGTTCCCTCTATGCCTACTTTCTGGAGGGTTTTTATCATAAATGGTTGTTGAATTTTGTCAAAAGCTTTTTCTGCAGCTATTGAGATGATAATATGTTTTTTCTCCTTCAATTTGTTAATATGGTTTATCACATTGATTGATTTGTGTATACTGAAGAATCCTTGCATTCCTGGGATAAACCCCACTTGATCATGGTGTATGATCCTTTTAATGTGCTGTTCGATTCTGTTTGCTAGTATTTTGTTTAGGATTTTTACATCTATGTTCATCAGTGATATTGGCCTCTAGTTTTCTTTCTTTGTGACCACTTTGTCTGGTTTTGGTATCAGGGTGACGGTGGCCTTGTAGAATGAGTTTGGGAGTGTTCCTCCCTCTGCTATATTTTGGAAGAGTTTGAGAAGGATACGTGTTAGCTCTTCTCTAAATGTTTGATAGAATTTGCCTGTGAAACCATCTGGTCCTGGGCTTTTGTTTGTTGGAAGATTTTAAATCACAGTCTGAATTTCAGTGCTTGTGATTGGTCTGTTTATGTTTCCTATTTCTTCCTGTTTCAGTCTCAGAAGGTTGTGCTTTTCTAAGAATTTGTCCATTTCTTCCAGGTTGTCCATTTTATTGGCATATAGTTGCTTGTAGTAATCTCTCACAATCCTTTGTATTTCTGCAGTGTCAGTTGTTACTTCTCCTTTTTCATTTCTAATTCTATTGATTTGTGTCTTATCCCATTTTTTCTTGATAAGCCTGGCTAATGGTTTATCAATTTTGTTTATCTTCTCAAGGAACCAACTTTTAGTTTTATTGATCTTTGCTACTGTTTCCTTCATTTCTTTTTCATTTATTTCTGATCTGATCCTTATGTTTTCTTTCCTTCTGTTAACTGTGGGGTTTTTTTGTTCTTCTTTCTCTAATTACTTTAGGTGTAAGGTTAGGTTGTTTATTTGAGATGTTTCTTGTTTTTTGAGGATTGTATTGCTATAAACTTCCCTCTTAGAACTGCTTTTGCTGCATCCCATAGGTTTTGGATCGTCATGTTTTCATTGTCATTTGTTTCTAGGTAGTTTTTGATTTCCTCTTTGATTTCTCCAGTGATCTCTTGATTATTTAGCAGTGTATTGTTTAGCCTCCATGTGTTTGTATTTTTTACAGATTTTTTCCTGTAATTGATATCTAGTCTTATAGCGTTGTGGTCAGAAAATATACTTGATATGATTTCAGTTTTCTTAAATTTACCAAGGCTTGATTTGTGACCCAAGATATGATCTATCTTGGAGAATGTTCCATGAGCAGTTGAGAAGAAAGTGTATTCTGTGACTTTTGGATGGAATGTCCTATAAATATCAATTAAGTCCATCTTTTTTAATGTATCACTTAAAGATTGTGTTTCCTTATTTATTTTCATTTTGGATGATCTGTCCATTGGTGAAAGTGGGGTGTTAAAATCCCCTACTAAGATTGTGTTACTGTTGATTTCCCCTTTTATGGCTGTTAGGATTTTCCTTATGTATTGAGGTGCTCCTATGTTGGGTGCATAAATACTTACAATTGTTATATCTTCTTCTTGGATTGATCCGTTGATCATTATGTAGTGTCCTTTGTCTCTTGTAATACTCTTTATTTTAAAGTCATATGAGAGTTGCTACTCCAGGTTTCTTTCTTTTTTTTTTTTTTTTTTTGCTGTACACAGGCCTCTCACTGTTGTGGCCTCTCCCATTGTGGAGCATAGGCTCCGGATGCGCAGGCTCAGTGGCCACGGCTCACGGGCCCAGCCGCTCCGCAGCATGCGGTATCTTCCCGGACCAGGGCATGAACCCGTGTCCCCTGCATCAGCAGGCAGATTCTCAACCACTGCGCCACCAGGGAAGCCCCAGCTTTCGTTTGATTTCCATTTGCATGGAATATCTTTTTCCATCCCCTCACTTTCAGTCTGTATGTGTCACTAGGTCTGAAGTGGATCTCTTGTAGACAGCATATATACGGTCTTGTTTTTATATCCATTCAGGCAGTCTGTGTATTTTGGTTGGAGCATTTAATCCATTTACATTTAAGGTAGTTATCAATATATGTTCCCATTACCATTTTCTTAATTGTTTTAGGTTTGTTATTGTAGGTCTTTTCCATCTCTTGTGTTTCCTTTCTAGAGAAGTTCCTTTAGCATTTGCTGTAAAGCTGGTTTGGTGGTGCTGAATTCTATTAGCTTTTGCTTGTCTGTAAAGGTTTTATTATCTCTGTTGAATCCGAATGAGATCCTTGCTGGGTAGAGTAATCTTGATTGTAGGTTTTTCCCTTTCATCACTTTAAATATTTCTTGCCACTCCCTTCTGGCTTTTAGAGTTTCTGCTGAGAAATCAGCTATTAACATTATGGGAGTTCCCTTGTATGTTATTTGTTGTTTTTCCCTTGCTGCTTTTAATATATTTTCTTTGTATTTAATTTTTGATAGTTTGATAAATATGTGTCTTGGCATGTTTCTCCTTGGATTTATCCTGTATGGGACTGTCTGCGCTTCCTCAACTTGATTGACTATTTCCTTTCCCATGTTAGGGAAGTTTTCGACTACAATCTCTTCAAGTATTTTCTCAGCCCCTTTCTTTTTCTCTTCTTCTGGGATCCCTGTAGTTCAAATGTTGGTGCGTTTAATGTTGTCCCAGAGGTCTGTGAGACTGTTCTCAATTCTTTTCATTCTTTTTTCTTTATTCTGCTCTACAGTAGTTATTTCCACTATTGTATCTTCCAGGTCACTTATCTGTTCCTCTTCCTCAGTTATTCTGCTATTGATTCCTTGTAGAGAATTTTTAATTTCATTTACTGTGTTGTTCATCATTGTTTGTTTGCTCTTTAGTTCTTCTAGGTCCTTATTAAACCTTTCTTGTATTTCCTCCATTCTGTTTACAAGATTTTGGATCATCTGTACTGTCATTAATGTGAATTCTTCTTCAGGTAGACTGTTTATTTCCTCTTCATTTGTTTGGTGTGGTGGGTTTTTACTTTGGTCCTTCATCTGCTGTGTGTTTCTCTGTCTTCTCATTTTGCTTAACTTACTGTGTTTGGGGTCTCCTTTTCGCAGGCTGCAGGTTCATGGTTCCCGTTGTTTTTCATATCTGCCCCCAGTGGGTGAGGTTGGTTCAGTGGGTTGTGTAGGCTACCTGGTGGAGAGGACTGGTTCTTGTGTTCTGGTGGATGAGGCTGGGTCTTGTCTTTCTGGTGGGCAGGACTGCGTCCTGTGGTGTGTTATGGGGTGTCTGTGACCTCATTATGATTTTAGGCAGCCTCTCTGCTAATGGGTAGGGTTGTGTTCCTGTCTTGTTAATTGTTTGGCAAAGGGTGTCCAGCACTGTAGCTTTCTAGTCATTGAGTGGCACTGGGTCTTAGGGTTGAGATGGAGATCTCTGGGAGAGCTTTCACCATTTGATGTTATGTGGAGCCAGGAGGTCTCTGGTGGCCCAATGTCCTGAACTAGGCTCTCCCACCTCACAGGCTGAGGCCTGACACCTGGCCAGAGCACCAAGACCGTGTCAGCCACACGGCTCAGAAGAAAAGGTAGATAGAAAAAAAGAAAGAAACGAAAGAAAGAAAGAAAGAAAGAAAGAAAGAAAGAAAGAAAGAAAGAAAGAAAGAAAGAAAGAAAGAAGGAAAGAAAGAAAGAAAGAAAGAAAAGAAAAGAAAAGAAAAGAAAGAAGGAAGGAAAGAAAGAGAGAGGGAGGGAGGGAAGAAGGAAGGAAAAAAAAAGTTATTAAAATAAAAAAAAATTTTTAATTATTAAAAGTAAAAAAAAATAAAAAAGTAATTAAGAAAAAAAGAAAGAACTACCAAACCAAAAAACAAATCCACCAATGATAACAAGCAGTAAAAACTATACTAAAAAAAAAAACAGGGCAGACTGACCCTAGGACAAATGGTAAAAGCAAAGCTATACAGACAAAATCACACAAAGAAGCATACACATACACACAAAAAAAGAAAAAGGAAAAGATATATATATATAAATAAATAAGAGAGCAACCAAATCAATAAACAAATCTACCAATGATAATAAACTCTAAATACTAAGCTAAAATAAACATAAAACCAGAAACAAATTAGATGCAGAAAGCAAACCCCAAGTCTACAGTTGCTCCCAAAGTCCACTGCCTCAATTTTGGGATTATTCGTTGTCTATTCAGGTATTCCAGAGTTGCAGTGTACATCAAGTTGATTGTGGAGATTTAATCTGCTGCTCCTCAGGCTGCTGGGAGAGGTTTCCCTTTCTCTTCTTTGTTCGCACAGCTCCTGGGGTTCAGCTTTGGATTTGTCCCCGCCTCTGCGTGTAGGTCGCCCGAGGGCGTCTGTTCTTCGCTCAGACAGAAGGGGGTTAAAGTAGCAGCTGATTTGGGGGCTCTGGCTCACTCAGGCCGGGGGGAGGGAGGGGTACGGAATGCGGGGCGAGCCTGCGGCAGCAGAGGCCAGCATGATGTTGCAACAGCCTGAGGTGCGCTGTGTGTTCTCCCAGGGAAGTTGTCCCTGGATCATGGGACCCTGGCAGTGGTGGGCTGCACAGGCTCCCAGGAGGGGAGGTGACCTGTGGTCGCTCACAGGCTTCTTGGTGGCTATAGCGGCAGCCTTAGCATTTCGTGCCCGTCTCTGGTGTCTGTGCTGATAGCCGCAGCTCGCGCCCATCTCTGGAGCTCGTTTAGGCGGTGCTCTGAATACCCTGTCCTCACGCACCCCAATACAATGGTCTCTTGCCTCTTAGGCAGGTCCAGACTTTTTCCCGGACTCCCTCCTGGCTAGCTGTGGCGCACTAGCCCCCTTCAGGCTGTGGTCACACAGCCAACCCCAGTCCTCTCCCTGGGATCTGACCTCCGAAGCCCGAGCCTCAGCTCCCAGCTCCCACCCGCCCCAGCAGGTGAGCAGACAAGCCTCTCAGGCTGGTGAGTGCTGGTCGGCACCAATCCTCTGTGCGGGAATCTCTCGCTTTGCCCTCTGCACCCCTGTTGCTGCGCTCTCCTCCGTGGCTCCGAAGCTTCCTGCCCCCTCCCGCCACCCCCGTCTCCGCCAGTGAAGGGGCTTCCTAATTTGTGGAAACTTTTCCTCCTTCACAGCTACCTCCCCGAGGTGCAGATTCCGTCCCTATTCTTTGGTCTCTGTTTTTTCTTTTGCCCTACCCATGTTTATTTTTCCTTGGATTGACACAGATCATCAAAGCAAAAGGGAGTTTCTTGCCTTTTGGGAAGTCTGAGGTCTTCTGCCAGCATTCAGTAGGTGTTCTGTAGGAGTTGTTCCACATGTAAATGTATTTCTGATGTATTTGTGGGGAGGAAGGTGATCTCCACGTCTTACTCCTCCACCATCTTGATGGTCTCTTCAGCAGTAGGTCTTTTACCTGGAAGGTTCTTTGCTTGCTGCTTGGCCATGGCCACGTTTAGAAATAAAAGCTTGGATTGAACTGCTCTGTGTGTTACCGAGTCAAAGCTCACTCTGCTCGCCGCACAACAGGCCAATGAATTGGAGACAAGGTGTTGAGGCAAGGAATACAACTTTATTCAGAAAGCCGGTGGACCAAGGAGATGGCGGACTAGGGTCCCCAAAAAACCATCTTCCCATTTGTTTATTTTTGTTTTTATTTCCATTACTCTAGGAGGTGGGTCAAAAAAGATCTTGCTGTGAAGGCAGTGCAGTATTTTAGTTGTCTCTGTCTTTCCAAGAAGATTGTACACTAATTGAGGGCATGGATGATGTCTTATTAATTTTTTGCGTCTTTGACCGTGTCTTAACTAACACATACTAGGCACTCAATAAACACTTGCCAAATTTAATTTACTTAATCCAGGAGTTAGAATATAAAGATTTAAATTCTGCCCCTATCTTTAAGCTACTGTGAGTTAACTTAATTGACCTTTGATTTCCTCATTTCTAAAACATGTAAGTTTTGCACTGCCTACTTCCCCTGTATAAGAATCTAAAGAGAGAATGTATATGAAGTACTCTTTAAAGGTACAGAGAGCTCTGATAATATGAAGTTACATAATAATTTTGGTTTGTGCGCTCTATACCTTAGAGGAACGGTTGGTTCATTCTGGATTGAGGAGAGCGAACAGTACAGCGTGGAGAGCTAGCAGTCAAGAGATACTCGTTCTGGTCCTGATCTCCTTTAAGTTCTTTGGGTCTTATTCTCCTTTTATCTCAAATGAGGAAGCACAGATCAGGTTATTGCAGCGGTTCCCAGCTTTGGCGATATATTAGAATCACCTGACACTGAAAATTGCAACTCGCATAAACTTGATCTAGTTGGTCTGGGATGCATGCTGGGTCTCGAGATTTTTTAAAAACTCCCCTTGTGGAACCAAGGTTTTATTATTTTAAATTAGCAAAGCCATCTATTCAGATAAAATTTTACACAAGAGTCCAGGTTACAAAACACATACCAGTAGGGCTTCTGCAGTCACTTTTTTAGGACTTTAAGCTCTGACTACCAATTCCTTTTTCTCCTATCCCATTTTAGAACTCCTAAGGCTTCACGACATAATGGATGATGAAATGTGTGGACATAGTAGAATGGTGGATTTCATCCTGAGCTCAGTGCCAGCTCTATCAAAGAGGAGCATCTGGGCATTCAAGGCTTTAAATTATACTTCTTCTGAATTATGTATTTGACCACAGTTCTCAGTTACTGCCATAGATGCCCACTTGACAAGCACCTCTTCATCTGGGGCCAAATCTATAAGAGGGATGTTGCAGAATCATGGTCAAGAGGAGTCAGGCAAACAGGGATTCAAATCTCTATCACTGTGACTCCACCACTCTGTATGACCCTGAGCAAGTCACTTAACCTTCTTAAGCCTCATGTTTTTCATCTGTGAAAAAGAATAATATCCTCTTTTTAGGCCCAGATGTTAGTGAAAATTGAACAAGGTGATCTACATAAAGCATGTAGTAAAGTGTCCAGCACACAGTAAATTTAGATAAATTGCATAGGTATTATTATATAAGCAGGGCCTGAGCTAACTGACAAGGAGTTTTTGTTTTATTCTTAGGTGATGTTTCTCTGAGATGAAATACATAAACCTTTTATTTCAGGTAAGTGCTCAGTTCATATCTGCTGAGATATCCCAACTTCAACAATCAATAATAGTATTTGCTTAGTACTATACTGTACCATGTTCTACCCACAAAGCCAGCTTCTAGTCTCAGAGCATTCATAGGATTGAACTGAAGCTCACCAAGAAGTTTCTTACAATTTTGGATTTCCAAGAAACTTCTTAGTGCAAGACTCAGACTTGACTTCCCTCTGACCTGGCTTGAGACTATTTTTGCAGCAAAGGTGGGAGGAAAAAAATTATAAAGTTGAAATTATTATAGAAAGTCTTTGGTTATGACCACTGACGGTGTTAATTCACATTTGAGAGTAATGTTTCAGTGTTCTTTTTAGAGGGCAATGAGAGGGATGTTCTACCTAAAGACATGAGGCAGGCAGGTAAGTGCTTTAATTTTGAAGGTATTTAAGAGAGAAAGCGAAAGGTCTGCTATGATAACCATGGTGGAAGTGTCTTTAGGAAAAGCTAAAGGTGAGAGAGTGTTTCTCATCCGTGAACTTTCAAGGGGAAATAGGAATAGTCCAACAGAGACTTTCACTGGGCTAACGGAATTAATTGGGATTATTGATATTATATAAGATGAATCATGATTTGAATATTCCTCGTAACATTCTTCCTTTTTCCATGTGAGCTTAAGGTAAGATGATCAAAAGGGTCTTGTTGAACTTGTTTCTCTTATAGAGGTCCAACTTAATAACTAATTTCTTCAATCCCAGGCCATATACTTTGCATCCTTAGTATGATAATTTATCATATTAATATTAGTTTCTGCTGTGGCTATTTTGGAGAAAGCTTGGACTTTATACCAAGGTCTGGAACTAAACTCTTCACATAATTCCAACCAAATAACTATTGATTGTTGTGTGGGAGGGTTCTCGCCAACAGAAGGAAACCCTCTCGTAGTTCGTTGTGCACATACATGCTTTTAAAGAATTTGAAAAACAGTGAAAGAGTGATGGGATTTCCAAAGAGCGTGTGTGTTTGAGGAGGAGACGAGGTTGCTTTTGGTTTAGTAAAATAAAATCAGTTCCACTTGAACTACATTTGTTGTTATAATTTTAAAAGCTGAGCTTTGAAGGATGGATGGATGGATGGATTTTAGCTAAATAGAGGAATATGAGGGTTATATAAAAGAGAATTAACCTGCGATTGAGAAGGGAGAGTTGTTAAAAATTTCACATGAAACCTTATGTAGTTTAAACTCTTTTTAAACTTATGTATACTCAGTGTATATGCAAGATGTTATATACATTTACCCACATATTGCCATTAATGTCTGCACTGGTGGCTCTCCAAATCCCGTGCTTGAGTTTATGAAGGAAGGACCTTTTAGTACTGGTGTTCGATTTGACCGTAATTCTTCCATAGGGAATTTTACCCTTCTTGGCCTATTCATAATCTGTTCTTGTCTCATGGTGACATCAGCACATTTGTGCCTTTACAGACATCCTATCTGGTTAAGATCTTGAGATATCCAGGCAGATCTATGCCCATCTTTGTCTTGCTCGCTTTGTCTTTATTGGAATCTGTAGTATTTACCTAAACACATTTTTAGGGCCGAAGCTGTTTTCCTTTAATGTCCTTTAATGTAGGCTGTTGGCATAGTGCCAAAGCATTGTTCAGTAAAAGCCATTCTGAGCTTGGGGCAGAACAATTTGATTGAGGTAAGGCTTTGATGATCTGTCTCAATCCAAGGAACAGCAAGTTTTAGAGTACATAGAGAAAGATTCTCAGCTCTTCTCTTTTTTAAATAACAAAGCATATTAAGAATCTTTTAAAAGCTTAGGACCCCTCCCCAGAAAAAATGCACAGGTATAGACAATTTTAGAAGATTCACAAAGTTTCTAGAGCTCATCTGTTGAGCCTTGGCTTAGAAAACAAAAAAACAAGCAAACAAGCTAACTCATCCCAAGAAGTAGATAAGCTGTATATCCTTCAAGCAATTCTCCATAAATATTGTTTCCCAAGCTTTTAATATATATTGAACATCATTAAGTTTAGAGTTATGCCTGCAGTAAAGATAGTCTGTATTCTAGAATTGTGTGCTTTATTTCTCAGATCTTTCTTTAGGGGGGTCCAAAAACAGGACCCAAACTGGGAGTCTTAGAAACAGTATTGGATTAAAAATAAGTGGACTGACAAGAGAGCTCCAAGAAAAGGGGAACCTTAGTCTGGGTAAAGGTGAATGTTGAGGGACTCAAGGAGTTCCAGGCCCAGACAAAGTTCAGTCAGGAAGGTTGAGTTCAAAGCACTAGGCCGGGGATCAAAGTGGACCTCATAGAATTAAAAGACTAGCAACATGGGGCTTCCCTGGTGGCGCAGTGGTTGAGAGTCCGCCTGCCAATGCAGGGGACACGGGTTTGTGCCCCGGTCCGGGAAGATCCCACATGCTGCGGAGCGGCTGGGCCCATGAGCCATGACCACTGAGCCTGCGCGTCCAGAGCCTGTGCTCCGCAATGGGAGAGGCCACAACAGTGAGAGGCCCATGTACCGCAAAAAAAAAAAAAAAGACTAGCAACAGGAAACAGAATTTTTTAAAGAAATATTTTAATTATGGCAAAATACACACAACATTACCATCTTAACCATTTTTAAGTGTACAGTTCAGTTCAGTGGCATTAAGTACATTCACACTGTTAGGTAACAATCACCACCAACCAGCTCCAGAACACTTTTCATCTTTAAAACTGAAACTCTAGGACTTCCAGGTGGCGCAGTTGTTAAGAATCCACCTGCCAATGCAGGGGACGTGGGTTCGAGCCCTGGTCTAGGAAGATCCCACATGCCCCGGAGCAGCTAAACTCGTGCGCCACAACTACTGAGCCCACGTGCCACAACTACGGAAGCCCACTCACCTAGAGCCCGTGCTCCACAAGAGAAGCCACTGCAATGAGAAGCCTGTGCACGCAACAAAGAGTAGCTCCTGCTCGCCACAACTAGAGAAAGTCACTAGAGAAAGCCCGCACGCAGCAACAAAGACCCAACGCAGCCAAAAATAAATAAATATATTTTTTTAAAAACCAAAAAAACTGAAACTCTGTATCCATTGAACAGTAGCTCCCCTTTCTCCCAACTCCCAGCCCCTGGGACGGCAACCACCATTCTTCTTTCTGTCTCTATGAATTTGACTAGGTGCCTCATAAAAGTAGAATCATACAGTATTTATCTTTCTATAACTGACTTATTTCACTTAACATAATGTTCCTAAGGTTCATCTATGTTGTAGCATGTCATAATTTCCTTCCTTTTTAAGGATGAATAATGTTTTGTTGTATATATCTCTATCTATCTCTCTCTATATATATATATCACATTTTATTTAGCTATCTGTCGTTGGACATTTGGGTTGCTTCTGCTCCTTAGCTATTGTGAATAATGCTGCCATGAACATGAGTATACAAATATCTCTTCAACTCCCTGCTTTCAATTCTTTTGGGTATATACCCAGAAGTAGAATTGCTGGATAGTATGCTAATTCTATTTTTAATTTTATGAGGAACCACCATACTGTTTTCCATAAGCAGCTGTACCATTTTACATTCTAACCAACAGTGCACAATGATTCTAATTTCTCCACATCTTTGCCAATAGTTTTCTTTTTTATGTTTTTTAAATTAATTAATTAATTAATTTTTGTCTGTGTTGGGTCTTTGCTGCACGCAGGCTTTCTCTAGTTGCAGCAAGCAGGGGCTACTCTTTGTTGTGGTGCGCGGGCTTCTCATTGTCGTGGCTTCTCTTGCTGTGGAGCACGGGCTCTAGGCGTGCGGGCTTCAGTAGTTGTGGCACGTGGGCTCGGTAGTTGTGGCTCACGGGCTTTAGAGCGCAGGCTCAGTAGTTGTGGTGCACGGGCTTAGTTGCTCCGTGGCATATGGGATCTTCCCGGACCAGGGATCGAACCCATGTCCCCTGAATTGGCAGGCGGATTCCTAACCACTGTGCCACCAGGGAAGTCCTCTATGGGCCTTTAGGATGCTTCCATGACCTGGCTATTGTAAATGGTGCTGCAGTAAACACTGGGGTGCATGTGTCTTTTTGAGTTATGGTTTTCTCCAGGTATATACCCAGTAGTGGGATTGCTGGGTGATATGGTAATTCTATTTTTTATTTATTCTATTTTTTATTTATTTTATTTTTATTTATTTATTTTTATTTATTTATTTTATTTATTTATATTTATTCTATTTTTTATTTTATTTTTCTTAAAAAATAAGAAAAAATTCTTATTGTTAAGGAACCTCCATACTGTTCTCCATAGTAGCTATATCAGTTTACATTCCCACCAACAGTGCAAGAGTGTTCCCTTTTCTCCACACCCTCTCCAGCATTTATTGTTTGTAGATTTTTTGATGATGGCTATTCTGACCAGTGTTAGGTGATACCTCATTGTAGTTTTGATTTGCATTTCTCTAATAATTAGTGATGTTGAGCAAAACAAAACAAACAAAACACCATGTAGATGGATATTCATTGCAGCATTCTTTATAGCCACAAAAAAGTCAGGCAGTAAGGAAATGGTTAAATAAATTATATCTACTTTAGAATTAAGTAGATACATGTTTATTTTCATGGAAATGTTTCTAAGGCTTACTGCTGAGTGAAAGAAGTAAATTACAGAATAATAATATATGATCCCATTTGCGAAAAAAAATTCTGAAACTATGTACTGTATTTGTATAAATGTGTGTAAATGCAAAGAAAAAGTTGTAGAAAGATGAATACCAAACCATTAACAGTGATTGCCTCTGGAAGGGGGAGTGGGTTGCAGTGGTGGATATTGTGAAAAGGGACTTTAATGTTTTACTTTATACACCTCTGTCTTGTGTGAATTTTTTAAAACGAGAATGTACTAATGTATTATTTGTGGAAAAGAACTTTTTTAAAGAGAAGAAAATAACCTGAAATATCTCATGGCCCCTTACTTCTACATAAAGACAGGGTAATCTAATTCTCACTGTGTGTAGAGCCTCAGTCCCTAGGCTTTTTGGAAGGTATGCAAAGGGAAAGAAAATATGATTCCCATCCTTCAAGGTTATAGACTAACAAAGAGTTAAGATTCCCAGTGAGTGGAATGGCAAAAGGGAAAAACTACATAAACATCATGGGGAAATAAATTATTTTTTTCAGATAACAAAATGTATTTTCTAATCAGCAATATTTCTATTTTAACCATTTTAGATGAAACACTTTCTAACCTTAGCAGCTTAAAATAACAAGCATTTATTACCTCACAGTTTCTGAGAGTTAGGAATCCAGAAGCAGCTGAGCTGAGTGGTTCTGGCTCACAGTCTCTCATGAGGTTTTAGGTAGGGGTTGTATTCATGTGAAGGCTAGAGCTGGAAGACCCCCTTCCAACACGGCTCATTCAGATGGCTGTTAGCAGGTGGCCTCAGTTCCTCACCACATGGGCCTTTCCACAGGCTGCTTGAACATCCTCATGACATGGAAGCTCCCTTCTCCCAGAGCCAGTAATAAAAGAGAGAGAACAAGGAGGAAGCAGCAGTGCTTTGTATGACCTAGTCTCAAAGTCACTTGCCACCATATTCTCTTTGTTAGAAGAGTCACTGGGTCTAGCCCATGCTGAAGCTCCACTTCTTGAAGAGAGGAGTACCAAAGAATTTGTGGATGTATTTTAAAACCAAAGTACTGGTGATATTTGAATTCTTGCATTTTATTTTGTGTAATTTTCTTTCTTTTTACTTCTTGCTCTTGTTATGTCTGCCTGTATTATCCCTTGAATTCTTCTAATTCGTTGTGTCTGTCTTCTTTGGAGCTATAAACCAGTCATTCTCCTTATTACAATTGTGTGTAAAATAAGTAAAAGATAGATTCTAAGGGCCTAAGAAACTATTCTGTAAGTGAAATACTTAACTTTAGTGCATAGATTTCACGTTGCTACCTTGGCTGTTCATTGGTTACTTGTTGCTTACTGCTGGCTATCTACCAAATATGAACTTTATGAGTGAGGGGTTGTTATAATACAGAGTGACTGCACGTTAGGGAACACAGAATAGAAGAGGGCTTCCTCTCTCTTTATATCTTATTTCTCACAGCTTTTCTCCCACATCTTTCCTGTTACTCCTGGTTATCCCCTAGTCGTTGGTATACATTTTGATATTAATCATAATACGGTGATTAAAAGCACAGGCTCTGAAATCAGACTACCTGTGTTCCATACTGGCTTTGCCAGTTATTAGCGAGTGATGTTGGGCAAGTTACTTAGCCTTTCTGTGCCTTAGTTTCATCATCTGTAATATGGAAATAACAATACAATGGTATACAAATCGTAAGGTTATTTTAAGGGTTAAATGAAAAAAGATATGTAAGTGCTGACAACACAGTGAGCTGTGAATTAATGTTACCTCTTTGATTCTTAAATTTAATAATAGAGTTCTCCTGTTGCCTACATAAGTAAAATGCCTAAGCTTTTAGTTCACAGACACTTGTCATTAGTTTTGGCTGCCCAGTGGTCAACATGCCTTTAATATGTTTGCTTTCATTCTCAAGTCCTTAAGGAGTTTCCAATTTAAACACTTTTGGCATGAACTAAACCCAACATAATTAGGAAACTAAATCTGCTACTAAAAAAGTCACAGATCCAAAGCTACTTATGTATAACATTTCATTTCCCATACCACTGTCTTCTCTCTGAGCACGACTGCTTGAGGGTTTGCCATGCTGTTACTATGAGACCGACCAAGTACTAAAGATAGAAGTACTAGTACAGGCCTTGTAAGCAGGTATTTAGGAAAGTGAATACCAGTATCATGACACTCTACAACTTCAGGGACACAGTTCCCATTGTGGTCTGTGAATGGTGACCAGTAAAGATATGCAGTGTACAACCTGGGTGGCCACATGTGGTGGCTCAGGCAAGATAGCCGAGGAGATTAGATCTTCATTTTCTTGAACAAATGGGAGACACTGTACAGAGCAAAAAGAATCTCTGGTTAAAAGTGGAGAAATGTTCAGCCAAAGGATGGGAATGGGCCTTCTGACTGCAGGGGTTAGAATCAAAAGGCATGATTCCCAGGTCTGTTTTTCTCCACTTACTATTTCTCAGATCCTTAGTTTTCTCAACTGTAAATGGGTAATTATCTTTCCCTATATCTCAAGCTTAATGAGATGATTTTTATAAACTATGAAACCTAAACAAATGCAAATGATGAGATTCTCTGTTATTTCTTGTTATAGTTTTTGTGCTAAGGAGAAACAAAGTCTTCAAAAGGTTTGTGATCTGTGGTTTATTCATGGTTCACAGATTTAAAGGAGTTTCTTAAAGAGCACTGATTAATCTAGCTCTGATGATCAGATGCAAAGAGCGTTACTTAATGTTCTGTATAAAGAATGAGGAGGGTTTGTGAGAGTATGAAATGAAGAGAGATGGAACAGGTGGGGGAGAAAAGTATAACAGTTGAGAGGTTTTTACTCCCCTAGTTACTGCTGTAGTGAATTAAATCTTTTCCTACTAAAATAAAAGATCCAGCAGGTTTAAAGCAATAAAGTGAAGTTTAATGAATTGTATAATTATAAAATTCTGAAATCCATGGGTTGGTAAGACCAAATATATCTTTTAAGAAATTTTTTTTTTCAATTTCTTGGTCATCCCTTTGAGAGAGCCAACTACTAAGAAAACTGCTTGACCTCCAAAAGATCTAAGCAAGGAAATCTTTTTTTGAAAATTTATTTTATTGAGGTATAGTTGATTTATAATGTTGTGTTAGTTTCTGGTATACAGCAAAGTGATTCAGTTATACATATATTTAATAGTTTGCATCTGTTAATCCCAAACTCCCAACCCATCCCTCCCCACACCCCCTCGCCATTGGAAACTACAAGTCTGTTCTCTATGTCTGTGAGTCTGTTTCTGTTTTGTAGATATATTCATTTGTGTCACATTTTAGAGTCCACATATAAGTGATATCATGTGGTATTTGTCTTTCTCTGTCTGACTTCACGTAGTATGATAATCTCTAGGTCCCTCCATGTTGCTGCAAATGGCATTATTTCATTCTTTTTTAGGGCTGAGTAATATTTGATTGTATATATATACCACATCTTCTTTATCCATTCATCTGTCGATGGACATTTAGGTTGCTTCCATGTCTTGGCTGTTGTAAATAGTGCTGCTATGAACATAGGGGTGCATGTATCTTTTTGAATTATAGTGTTGTCCGGATATATGCCCAGGAGTGGGGTTGCTGGATCATATGACAACTCTATTTTTAGTTTCTTGAGGAGCCTCCATACGGTTTTCCATAGTGACTGCACCAATTTACTTTCCCACCAGGTTCCCTTTTCTCCACACCCTCTCCAGCATGTTATTTGTAGACTTTTTGATGATAGTTATTCTGACTGGTGTGAGCTGATACCTCATTGTAGTTTTGATTTGCATTTCTCTAGTAATTAGCAATGTTGAGCATCTTTTCATGTGCCTCTTGGCCATCTGTATGTCTTCTTTGGAGAAATGTCTATTTAGGTTTTCTGCCCATTTTTTGATTGGGTTATTTGTTTGTTATTGAGTTGTATGAGCCATTCAAACAAGGAAATCTTGAGTAACAATAAAATCCTGGGACCACAGAGGTCTATGCACAATTACTAAGCTTTGACACCTTATTTACTTTTCTGCTTATCTTTTCCCTTTGTATCTATCATTTAAAAAAATGTTTCAAATTATATCCGTAAAGTTTTTCATAACTAGATACAATTATTCATAAGTAATAAATTTTTAATTGATATGACACATCTTTGATTAAAAAGGTTATGTGATTATCAAGGGAAAAAATTATTTGAATCTTTTTTACCAAGACTTTCACTGCTACTGTAAGACAAATGCCACTTTCCCCATTAAGCTTTTCTTGATTTCTCTACTTACAATAACTCCTCCCTCAGAACCATTTTGGCATTTTGTTTACTATCCCCTCCCCCATTTTTATCATTTTTGCATTATATCTGTTTGTATCATTAGATCTAATTATCTTCCCCATTCACACTCTTGATCATTTATGTATTTCACTATAACATGTACATGATTGGTTCTTTTTTTGTCCCTAGCTTTATTGAGATATAATTGATGTTTAACACTGTATAAGTTTAAGGTGTACAGTGTGATTATTTGATATACATATGTAAATTGCATATAAATTTGATTCATTTGAATTATGAAATTTTATGTATTCAGCCTATGGTTAATTGCCTTTAAGAGCCTTCTTTGTAAACTACATTTTGTTTGGATCCTACCCATTTCCCTCTCTGTTCCATTGTCTTTTTCATCTTTCACCTGAAGTTTGTAGGAAATAAATGGTGACTGAGAGGTCAGTTGTTCCTCCACCTTCATCTCTAGGATCTTGGAAATAAGGGAAATTAGATTTACGACTGAGAATTAAATGGTAACATCAACACAAATCAAGGCAAAGCTACCCAACAATCACCCATAAAAGTCCAGCTGGACAGATTAAGAGTTGACTAAATATATTTGTCTAAAGAATATTCATAGAAGTGCTATTAGTTAACAAAGACAAAATAGAAACAGGAGAGTGAGAAGCCTACTTTGGTTGTGCCTATGCAAGTACTGTCCAAGGGAGAGATTGTAGCCCACAAACTTGAACATTCCTCTCTCTGCGTTGTGGCCTGATGTTATTAAATGTTTAAAACACACAATTTAATTTCCCTACCTCTAATTTCATGTTGATCAAGCAACCTTCTGATTATGATTGTTTTCTCATCTATGTGTTTTTCCAAGGAGAAAATGTCTGAATGTGCCAAAGTAAATATTATAGTCACTGGGGCAGTTAACCTATTTCATTGCAAATAATCATCTACCATTCTGGTTTTACATTAGCTTCTAAAACCTTATTGATGTTAATGTGAATTATGGATTCAGTCTCAATGAGCAGCCAAAACCAAATTCCTGAGTCTAAAAACTGAAGTCCAGATCCTGGACTTTAGTAAATTCACCAAGATAACTTCCACTTTGTTGATTTTTACCTCATATATAAAAACTGTCAAACGTAACGCCTTCTCCCCATCCCCATTACAAACGCCTTAACTCACCTATTCATTATTTTTCCTCTGGATTACAAATAGTAGCGTCTTATTTCTTGGCCATCAGTCAAGCTAGACTCCATTCTGATGCTGTATCTTTCTGAATCACAAGTCTGATCATGTCAACTCACCTTTTAAAGTATTCAGTGGCATTCTGCAGTGTACTTCACTCCATGCCATTTCATATGTTGTTCCTCACCCCTGCCTGGAAAACTCTGTCTACCACATTCACTAAGCTAACTTATATTTATGCTTGAAAACTCAGCTCAGGAAGTGCTCCAAGAAACATTACCAGATCCGTACAATCTGTTTTAGATGTTCCACTTTTGCACATCCACAACACACTGTCCTTACCTCTGTCATACTACCCACCACACTATATAGCAATTTTTTCTTGTACGTCTCCCCTACTATCACTTCAAGGCAGTAATAGGGATAGTGTCTGATCCTTTTCTGCATTCCCTAGCCCTAGTGTAATACTTGACACATTTGATAAAAGAATTAGTGAACCTCTCTGTAACCTTATTCACTTCATTTAAACTTCAACAAGTTTCTGCGGTCTCCTTTCATTTCCCCCAATCTGTATTTTCTTTTTGATCTTTGACCATTCATCCCTTGCCACTTTTGTTCCCACTCTGAACTTTTCATGCTCTTCCTCTGCTTCTTCAGAGCCTTATGGCCAGCCAACCATCATGTGTGTGTATGTACGTGCGTGCGTCCATTCATGAATGAGATTGTCAGGTGTCACTAACTTTGTGAATATCATTGTAGTGTGTAATTCTTCCCATAGAATAAAATATAATTGAATAAAAATAAATCAATATAAAATAAAATATAACTGAAAAGGTAAGTAACCTCTGGGTCTTAAATGAAAATTACTACATAAATGATAGCTAATAGACACACATAAAAAGATCAGCCTCTTTGAGATGCAAATTCTAGGCAGTCAGCTAGGCTCACCTACTATCTTACTGAGTACTGCACACTAACTTCACAGAGCACCCAATTCAGATTTATGCTTCCATAAAATCACTCTACAGTGTGAGCTTTCAAGGTTGCTCATGAAAGCTGACTTTACACAACTATTAAACCTGAGAATACCAGGTTTACAGAACTACTTTTATATGCTAGGCTTGATGATGTATTAAAGCAAATATAAATTGGGGTTTTTTGCCCTCAGAAAGTATACAAGTGTTTCCTTTTATTCAAAAAACTCATGAAATTATACCTTCTGTAGGAAACCCTGATTGGACAAGGTAGTGAATGAGTGCTCTCTTTACAGATACATTTTTAAATTATTTATTCAAGTTCAGAAAAGTTCCATTGGTTGTGATTACATTGAATTTATGGCTTAATCTGGTGGACAGTTTATTTTTGCAATGTTGAGTCTCCCTATTCAGGGACATGATATTTCTCTGTTAATTCAGGTCTTCTTCTGTGGCCATCTGTAAAACTTCATGGCTTTTTGTATAGATCTATACATTTATTGTTAGGCATATTTCTAGATGTTTTAAATCTTGTTGCTATTTAAATGGCACTTTTTCCATTTTTTTTCCAACTGCTTTTTATAAGTATCTAGAAAGGCTGTTTAGCTGTAAATTTATTTTGTAACTAGGCACCTTACTGAAATCTTGTTATTTCTAATAACAAGAATGATTCCAAGACTGGAAGGGGCAGTAGAAATTATCTTGTCCAACCTTCTCATGTATAGATGAGAAGACTGAGACTCAGAGTAGTCTTAACAGGGTTGAATTAAAATCTTAGGTCTCCTGAGTCTCTAATCATTGTGTTTTACAAAATACCATATTGTTGTGAAGAGGTGAGAGAGTGTGAGACTGAGACAACAAACTGCCAAGGTCAAACCTCTCAAATCTATATCCTGATGTAGTCATCACCAATCCAAGGGTTTACAAATTTGGTTCAATTTACAGCTTGTCCTAGGAGTGAACGGGTCCCAGGGGATCAGTTAGTTCACTCTTTTCTTTCTGGAAAGAACAATTTATCAGCAAAAGAGCTAATTTAGAAGTTTCACCATGGGAAATCTTGTAACGTTCAGGGCATTGCCTTCTAGTGGTCACCTCTACCCAGGAAACCAAATTCGAGATCCCAGAATTACAACAAAGAAAACTGTATGTAGCTGTGTGGTATTTACATTAAGATATGGTATTCTGATAGTGTGATAGTCTGTTCTGTTGTAGTGATATTTCTTTCCAAGTAACTCTGATAGGCATTATAATCATAGAAACTTTTCCCCAGACAGTGGTTGAAATAGTAATAAATGTTTCAGTTTTTTCTGTTCTAAAAACTGTCACTTCTTCACTCTGTCATGACCAGCATGTTGGTTTTAATAAGTAGAGCTTCTCTTAGATTAGTTCTATTTTAACTTCATGCCTCCCTTTCTAGAAAGGGACCTAAGCCCCATGCTGAGATTTATTTAGGCTGTACTTTAATCTTATCAGCACATTTTAAAATCATCTCTTAAGCAGATTACTTCAGAGAATATTTCCATAGATGGTTAAACATTCATGAATGTTGAATTCTTGTTAACTTTCTTTCAAGGGCATGGGTGAGCATGTTTAAAATCTGGCTCGCAAATTCTACTATATATGTCTTTTTGGATCCTGTAGCTTCCTTATCAAGCACGACACAGCTTCCTGAGATCAATGGTACAACTGACCACTAAGCATAACCCAGAAGTCCATCAGAAGTTACTGAAATTCAGGGTTGTCAGGATTCTCTGTTAATTAGAGTTGTTGAGAAAACCTGTAAGCATAAATAACGGTGCCCACCTGCTCAATCTGTTGTTAGAACTGCAATGAGCAGAACTGTTACTCTTGCTTTAGACAGCATTTGTCTGGGTAGGCCCAACCAGTTCGGCTGGCACATGATTTGGATTTGTTGGACTGGAATTGAAATATGTAGAGTAAGGTTATTGTAAATCTCTGAGAGATAAAATAGAGAATTGAAATCCGTAAAAGGGTTTGAGGTTGAATAAGATTGCAGTGGGGTGCATTTAAGAATCAGGGCAAGACAGGGAGGTCAGCTCAGTGCTTTGTCTCCACCTAGAGGGGTGGGATACAGAGGGTGGGAGGGAGACGCAAGAGGGAGGAGATATGGGGACATATGTATATGTCTGGCTGATTCACTTTGTTATACAGCAGAAACTAACACACCATTGTAAAGCAATTATACTCCAGTAAAGATGTTAAAAAAAGAAAAAGAAAAAGAATCAGGGCAAGCAGCAAAGCTAAGACGTGCGAGATCTGTGCTGAAAAACAAGTAAGGTGCTCATGATTCGTTTTATTGGTTGCTGCTCAGGTAGTAGGTGGATCAGCCAGATTTCAGGGCTCAGGACCCTGGGGCACAGCACCCAGTACACTTGACCACATTACCACATGATGGAAGGTGATGATGAGTGAAGAGTAATATATAAGGTAGCACACTCAAGGGCTGGATGCTTGTTCATGTCAGTGCTCACCAAATGGGAAAAGATAAAGGTAGAATTTAGGCAGGCCCTACTGTTGGTGCTTGCTTGCCTTCAGGGCTTATAGAAGTCAGGAGAAATTTAATGAATAAAGGAATTCATAAATAGAGCTGTCTGAAAATGTAGAGGCTGTCTTGAGAGACAGTGATTTCTTCTTCACTGGAAGTATTTAAGCAAGGTGGCCAGGGTTGCTGAACACAGGGAATGACTGCTCTGGGGGGGGAGGATGGACCAGATATCTCCCAGTGCTTTTCCAATTGTGAAATTCTGTAATTTTCAGAATCAGAGTGACCCTGAGAGGCCATGCAAGATCCAGGATGGCTCCCAGCCCAGACATTCCTGGTGGGAGTGGAAGGCAATGTGATTCTTTTCACTTGGGTTTAGTTTAATTGAGTTGACTCTGATCCCTCTGTGGCTCTCCTTAGACCCAATAAAACCCCATATGATGTGAGAAAACCACTTGACAACTGTAGTTGGCACTGATCCAGGGATGTTCCCAGTTTAGTCTCAAAGCCAGGGTTTCCTGGGGACATATGGGGACTGGGAACCTCATACTGGAGTGACTTAAATTCCCACAGTTTGTTGACCTGGTAGCATTAGAAATGTTCTGCCTTCTGCTGTGAAGTAGAATAATGGAGCACAGACCACACGCAGAGAAGTGACATGTGGGGCCCGAAAATCCCTCGTGGTTTAGATTTGGCGTTATGTTAGTCACAGACGCTCCCCACTTTTTGGCTGCCATATTTGTATCTAACGAAGTAGGGCAGCTAAGGGGAATGTGTCTTTGGATTGGTTTTAACTGCGAGATGTACAGATCCTAGAACTGACTTTAAACACCACCAGATAAAGTGTTTGTATTCCTTATGGCAATTGTCTTGATGAAGTTATCAGCAGGAGACATCTTGTAACATGTATTTTTTCAGAAAGGTTTTCCATGGTCTGATATTCTTAATGAACTCACCTGTTGCTGGTCTTTATTCTTTTTTTAAGTTCAAAAAAAATTTTTTTAACTGATCTCCTGCTTAGAAGCCAGGCCCTGTGCTAGGGCTTTAGAGGATACAGAAATTAATCAGGCATTTCGCACTTACCAATCTGATAGAGGAGATGAAATTCAAAAAGATAATTATATACAATGGAGAAAAGACAGCCTCTTCAATAAGTGGTGCTGGGAAAACTGGACAGCTACATGTAAAAGAATGAAATTAGAACACTCCCTAACACCATACACAAAAATAATCTCTAAATGGATTAAAGACCTAAATGTAAGGCCAGACACTATAAAACTCTTAGAGGAAAACATAGGCAGAACACTCTATTACATACATCACAGCGAGATCCTTTTTGACCCACCTCCTAGAGAAATGGAAATAAAAACAAAAATAAACAAATGGGACCTAATGAAACTTCAAAGCTTTTGCACAGCAAAGGAAACCATAAACAAGACGAAAAGACAACCCTCAGAATGGGAGAAAATATTTGCAAATGAAGCAACTGACAAAGTATTAACCTCCAAAACTTACAAGCAGCTCATGCAACTCAGTATCAGAAAAACAAACAACCCAATCCAAAAATGGGCAGAAGACCTAACTAGTTCTCGAAAGAAAATATACAGATTGCCAACAAACACATGAAAGGATGCTCAACATCACTAATAATTAGAGAAATGCAAATTAAAACTACAGTGAGGTATCACCTCACACCAGTCAGAATGGCCATCATCAAAAAATCTACAAACAATAAATGCTGGAGAGGGTGTGGAGAAAAGGGAACCCTCTTGCACTGTTGGTGGGAAGGTAAATTGATACAGCCACTATGGAGAACAGTATGGAGGTTCCTTAAAAGACTAAAAATAGAACTACCATACGACCCAGCAATCCCACTACTGGGCATATACCCCAAGAAAACCATAATTCAAAAAGAGTCATGTACCACAATGTTCATTGCAGCTCTATTTACAACAGCCAGGACATGGAAGCAACCTAAGTGTCCATTGACGGATGAATGGATAAAGAAGATGTGGCACATATATACAATGGAATATTACTCAGCCATAAAAAGAAACAAAATTGAGTTTTTTGTAGTGAGGTGGATGGACCTAGAGTCTGTCATACAGAGTGAAGTAAGTCAGAAAGAGAAAAACGAATACCATATGCTAACACATTTATATGGAATCTAAAAAAATTTTTTAATTAAAAAATGGTTATGAAGAACCCAGGGGCAGGACAGGAATAAAGATGCAGATGTAGAGAATGGACTTGAGGACACGGGGTGGGGGAAGGGTAAACTGGGACAAAGTGAGAGAGTGGCATGGACTTATAAATACTACCAAATGTAAAATAGATAGCTAGTGGGAAGCAGCCACATAGCACAGGGAGATCAGCTCGGTGCTTTGTGACCACCTAGAGGGGTGGAATAGGGAGGATGGGAGGGAGACTCAAGAGGGAGGAGATATAGGGGTATATGTATATGTACAGCTGATTCACTTTGTTATAAAGCAGAAACTAACACACCATTGTAAAGCAGTTATACTCCAATAAAGATGTTAAAAAAAAGATGATTATAGCACAAGGAAAACTATTAGTTTTAGGAAAATAATATCAACCAAATGGTATGGGAGTTAGGATGGGGGAAAGATTATTTCTGGATTGGGGGAGCAGAGAAACTTCATTGAGAAGTTCATGGGATTTGAGCAGGCCTTTGTAAAATAACCTTTGAAAGATTTTGACTGATATAGTGCAGGGCATTACCCTTGGAAGGAACAGTGTGAGCAATGGCATAGATGCAGGAAAGCATGGGCCATATAGAGGGAAAAGTACATAGGCCAGTTTGGATAAAGGTAAATAGTGGAAGAGAAAGATGAGAGAACAGTTCAAATTAGAGCGTCTTGAATGTGTGGCTGATAATATATCTGAACTTCATTCAGTAACCCATGGGAAGGCATCGAAGGTTTTTGAGCTGCTAAGAAGTCATGATCAGTGTTCTGCTCTCGGGCAGCAGTGGGTACTTTATAAAAGTTGGAAGCAAATATCAGGATATTGAATCCAGGAGGAAGGTATAAAGAATCTGATGATATTAGTGGGATTAGAAAGGGGGTAGTAGCGTCAAGAGACCCTCAAATGTAATATATAGAACCTGAGAGGTGATCAGAGAAGGAATAGATGGTAACTCTTAAATTTTATGAAAGAGTTACAGAATAATAAGGCAGAGGATCAGATATGCTTAAAATCACGGAAGGTAAGAAATGTCATTTTGGAACATGTTTATCTTGAGACGAGAGTGAGCACCTAAGAGGAAATGTCCAACAGTTTAAGTTTGGGACTAGAGATAGTTTTAGGAGCCAGGGCTAGAGCTGCAGTGAGAGGATATATCATAACTCAGGGAAAGCACACACAGCAAACAGGGATAAGAACAACGCCTTGGGGGAAGAGCACCTATTATGTGCAAGGCATTGTAAAAAAAAAAAAAGCTTGATATACTTTATTTTATATAATCCTTGCAACCAAGGTGAAGTGATTATCTTCATGTGAGAGATAAGGAGAAGTTCAGAGTGATTATCTCATTAGACCAAGGTCATACATTTGACAGTGTTGGGTGGCCCCAAGGTTTAGAGTTAGGTCAGCGGAAATTTACTACATCACACTGCAGAGCTGTCAAAGAGGCAGGAGGAGGAAAACCAGGAGAATTAATTGTCATGAAAACAAGGGAGAAGACAAAGTGTCTTAATGAACTATGGGGTGACTGTGGGAATAGAAAAGATGGAGGTGAGGAAGTGAAATATCTTCAGTGGTTCCCAGAAGTTCCAGCTTTTGTTGGGAATTTGTGTCAAGACCACATAGATGCCAATCTTAGGTACATTGAGAGAGGCTGTTTAAGGACTTTGAACCGCACCTGGCCTGGCTGGAGGTTGAGTTCCATCTACAAATGTACATTTTAACTTGCTCAAATAAGCACTTACCCCCAAAGCACCAGCTGATCTTCCAACTTTGTTTTTAGCAGGAGAGACTACTTTTTCAATTTAGGGTATAGGAAAATCCCAGATAAAATCAGAGTTATTCAAGTTGAAGGAGAGGGAGTACCCTTTTCCTCCTCCTTGCTCCCCTCTACCCTTAATCCACTTCAGAAAAGGGTTCTGAAACCTCTTGCTGTACATAATAGTGTTTGAAAAACCCCTGCTTTGCATTAAACTGGGGGGGGGTGACAAAGGGAAATGACAGGTATTGCCCTTTATTATAGATGAGAAAAGCTAGAGAACTGAAGGAAAGAGTCATTCGCTTTAGGTACAAATAATTTAGGAATCCAGCTGAGAATAGAACAGGAGTTTTCAAACTCCCCAACAGTCAGCACTCTATTATCTCACTCTTGTCCCCAGTTTTAAAACAAATAAAATTTGTTTAAAAAAGAACATATCACTTGATTTCTAAGATTCCATTCAGTAGATATTTGTTAACTACATATACGTGCAAAACAGTTAAGACCCGCTTAATAAACACTGACTCATTTTTATAGACTAAAAGAAATGGAAAATACACTATCCCAAAGTATCAGTATTATATTACCGAATAAGGAGCTTTCTCTGTGAGACTGCAAAATTACAAGCGCCAGAAGGAGATTGTGTGGACTCCAATATTTGTTCAGACCCAATTTAAAGCTCTAGGCAGAAAAGAGGGGTTTTGTAGCACACAGTAGCTTTACAAAGCCTGCCTTATAGGCTGAGCAGGTAACTCCTGGGGAAGACCATGAGTTTGAAAATGAAAGCAGTGGCTAAGAAACTATAGTGTTCTGCAGGGTTTTTTCTACTCCATTTGTGTTTGAAGTTAGTTTTATATTCATCTTCACCTATTTGCTTTAAACCACTTGAAACCAAATCCAAGTTAATGGAAAGGTTATGAGGGGTCCATGAACCACCTTTGGAAGAAGCAGTTTGCAAACAAGGGTTTTGAAACTCTCTTCATTTTCCCTATCTAGAGGAAACAGAATTTCAAAATCCACAAAAAAAAAATTTGGCAAGTTCCCAGAAGCCGAGAATCAGACGTAGGAAGCTGAAGGAGATCTAGTCGTCTAAATGGCTTCACAGACTAGTAGATGTTTCAACATCTTCCTACCCCTCCCAGAGTTTTAAAGTTACTAAGTTTAGAAGATCTCTGTTTTCCTAGAGCGTTTTCCAGTCAGAAAGAATTTATGGTTGAAATAAGGAGGGGATAAGGCAGGAACTGTAACTGAGAAGAGAGGTGTAGTGTAGAGTCCTGGCAGTTTTCAGGCTGTGCCGTTTAAAAGCATTTCAGGGTAAGGCTTGCTTTTTAATTTTTATTTATTTATTTATTTTTTTAGTATATGTGCTTCTGTTGCGTTTTTTTTTAAAAAAGAAAAAATTAAAAAGAAAACTTTTGTTACCTTTGCTAGATTCATGGGGTGGGAATTGGGTTGGGGGAACATTGATTTCTAGAGTAACTCTGGGGATTTGTGCATCGGATATAATAGCTAACGCAGAGAAACCTTAATGGAGTAAACTGGAAGCTTCCATGATTTTACACAACTGTTTTGGGGAAAACATAGTTCTTATTTTAGTCAGGGGATGATGGGCACATCTGCTTCTATGTGAGAGTCCTTTCCTCAGATTCCCAAAAGCCTTCAAGTCAACCAGGGATTTATTCCCTTGTTGGTAAAGAACTCTACTCTCTGGAAGACAGATTTGTTCATTGAAAGCCAATAATGACTTACGTGCATGCAGTCTATGATATTCTAGTACTAAGAGTCATTGGCTATTCTTATATCACAAATATGCCATTGCTAGACTGCATTGTGTTTTAGTTTATGTAGTTTTCAGACTGAGCTAAATATATAAAGACTTTCTCTAATACTTTGTACTTAGTAAATTTGCCAGTTTTTGTATATAATAAGTGTGGGGAGGGTATAGGATGTTGGCAGCACAGAATCACAGGCAGCTTGGAGATTATCAGCTCAAGGTGGAACCTCTTATTTCTACCTTTAGATTCTCATGTCTAAGTGAAAGAGCTTTAGTTTCTATAACCATGTCATTACAGAGGGAAAAATAGTAAGTTTACAGTGGAGAGCTCTGGCAGACACCATCTTAACCAAGCGTTCTAGGTTCACATCACTAGGAGTCCATATGACAGCATGTATCCCCTGATATGATGCAATGAGAAGGGCACATCACACTCAAGTTGAGGCACCTTCTACAAAACAACTGGCCAATACCCTTCAAAGCTCTCAAGATTATGAAAAACAAGGAAAGAATGAGGAACAGTCACATATGGAAGGAGACGTACAACTAAATGTAATGTGGGATCCTGGATTAGATCCTGGAACAACAACAACAAAAAAGGACATTAGTGGAAAGAATTGGTAAAAAAATAAATATTTTCTGTACTTTAGTTAATAGTATTATACCAAGGTTAATTTCTTAGTTTGTTAATTGTTTAATTGTTATGTAAGATATTAACATAAGAAGGTGGGTGGAGAGTGTATGGAAATTCTCTATACTATTTTTGCGACTCTTCTGTAAGTTTAAAATTATCTCAAAATAAAAAAATTTTTTTCATGTAGTAACCTGAATTGGGCCAACTCTTTTAGTAAGTGTTAATTAAAAATTACTCTCTGAGGAGTTCCCTGGTGGCGCAGTGGTTAAGAATCCACCTGCCAATGCAGGGGACACGGGTTAAATCCCTGGTCCGGGAGGATCACACATGCCGCAGAGCAACTAAGCCCGTGTGCCACAACTACTGAAGCCCGCATGCCTAGAGCCCGTGCTCCGCAACAAGAGAAGCCACCACGATGAGAAGCCCACGCACCGCAAAGAAGAGTAGCCCCCGCTCAATGAAACTAGAGAAAGCCCGCGCACAGCAACAAAGACCCAACGCAGCTGAAAAAACTAAAATAGAATTATTAAAAAAATAAAAAATAAAACTTACTCTCCAGAGTAATTATTCTTCCTCATAAGAAGAGTATTTCCTATCTGGTATGTTCACTTTAATTTTTTAGTTCTTTTGTTATTATCATATATTGAATAGATATAAAGTTTATCACAAATGTGTAAGTTGTAAAGAGTAACACCATGAGCACAAATGTAGCTTGAAACACTCCGTATGCTTTTTCCATCCCATCGCCTTCCCTCTCCCTAACCTCTATCCTGAATTTGGTATTTTTCATTCCCTTGTTTCTCTTTATAGGTTTACCTTGAAAGTATTTATCCCTGATGATATAGTTTTACATGATCTTTAACTTTACATAAGTGGCATAATATTTTATGTATACTTTTGCAATTTGTTTTTTCCCTAAATATTATATTCCTGAGATTTAACAATGTTAATATGTATAACTTAGCTCACTCATTTTCACTACTATGTAGCTTTCCATTTTATGAACATACCACAAGTTACTTCTCTATTCTATCATTAATAGCCATTTGGCTGGTTTCCCAGTTTTGCTGTTATGAGCAGTGCTACTGCACACATCTTCGTATGTGACATATTATGACAGTTTCCCTAGGTATATAAATAAGATGGACTAGCTGGGTTATAGGGTAAATTCTCCATCAACTTTATTAGATAAGGCCAAATTGTTTTCCAGAGTGGTTTGTCCCATTTTTAATACCACCAACAGTATGTAAGTGTTCCAGTGGTTCCACTTTCTCTCTAGCACAATATTATTAGACTTAAATTTTTTTTTACTAAGCTGGTGGGTGTGTATATTAAAATTTTAAAACATTGCCATTTGTTGATTGACTACTTTGTGTCAAGTACTGTGGCAGACGTTTTCATACATTATTTAATTTAATCCTCTCACAGTTCTTCTTAGCTCCCTAATGGAAACTAATGTTGTACTTAGTTTGTAATACATAATTACCTCTAAACCTCTCTCTGGCAAATTTATTCCTTATCAGATTTTTCTCCATCTTGTATCTGCTAAATTTATTTTCTGTTTCTTAAAAAAAAAATTATTCTCACTTTAGAAGAAATTTAAGGCATGAAGTGGTTAATAACTTGCCCCAAGTCACACTGTCGTTAATTAGTAGCAAACTTTGAAATGAAACCCAGTTCTCTAGCTCCTAATCCTTTTTTTTTACTCCATCTCTTCCCTTTTCCCTCCCACATCGCATTTCTTCTTCCCTACCCTCACATTCTCCTCCTCCTCCTCTGAGTTTAACAGCTTAAATGTATTTTCCAGTTGGCAGCTATGTAATGTGATGTGCGTGTAGAGAGCGTCACAAGATTGGGTGAGTGCCTGGTTCCAGCTAAATAGTCATTACTCAGGTCCCTGGCTGGCTGTTAAGTGTCGCAACCATTTCAAATTCCAAGCTGTGCTGCTTGTGTGCATTTGGCCAGGCTACCCTCTCAAAGCTGTTGATGGCCCTGCAGGGGTTGGAGAGAATCCAGAACTTCAGGACCTCCCATCCTTGGCTCTCCTTTCTCAACAGTAGGAACCCCAAGCCTACTGTGGGGGTCCCTGAGAATTCTTAGGCAACTGAAGGTAGGACTGGGTGCCTAGAGAGTGATGCTATTAGAACTGCTCACGTTCGTTAGGAACACACAGATTCTGTTGACAGAAGAAACAGACCTTAGGTTGGGGTACAAAATTTGCAGCACAAGTGAATTTTTTCGGCCTACACAATATTTAATTTTACTTTTTAAAAACTTTGGATGCTTTTATAGGAAGCATGCACTCACCAATTGGTCACGATGCCCAGCACTTCATTTCTTGTTGTTTTACACCTAACTGCTATTAACTCCCTGGCTCCTAAAGTTATTTGATGCAACTCTGCCTAGATTATTGAAATATGAATTGTATCCTTAATGAGGTCACTTGGGACTCACTGAGGGCAGAACTGGAAGATGCATTCTCATTCCAAAGTGATCACAGTTGCCCAGGTAATTTTTTTTTCTGACAGCCAAACATCCCTTGGCTGTAAATACTCTTTTACTTAGACTTAACACTCCCCTGCAAATTATGGATTTTTGTCCCATCTAATCTTGTTTGGGATAATTAAGATGAAAATACATATAATATTTTCTAGTTTTGGCTTATGCATACTTAGTGACTTAGGAGACCTGAAAGAAATTAATTAATTAAAATAAACATACTTTTTTGGCCTTTTTTGAATTGGGTTAAGAATGGAGAGATAGAAGGGTTTTCTGTGTAGCATAGTCATGGGGTTTGATAAAGCATAATTTTCAAAAGGTTAAAAAACATGACTCTCATGTAAATATAAAATGGACAGGTGTCACAGATTTTATTTAACTCATTAATTAATGAGGGAACCAGTAAGATGTTAAGACCAGTTCAAATAAAAATTTAGGAGCTGTGTATATATAGGCAATTTCATTAAAAAAAAGTTAAGATTTCTCAATTATATACAAAACTATTTAAAGTCCTAAAGTACATTAATCATAACCTTTGGAGTTATCTTTTCCACCAGAGAGAAAATATTTATATCTATATTAGATGAAAATCTACAAGTTAACTGCCGCCCTATATGGGGTTATAGAATAGTCCAACAGAAAACTAATCAAAGGTGTAAGCCCAGAACTTCACTAAAAGATCACCCAATGATTTATTTTTCCTGTTTCCAAGTTTCAGCTAATTTTTCCGGCAGATTATAGTTATCAGCTTAGATTTGGTTGCCAGGAAGTGGAATCTGTTTCCCAAGTTTTGGAAATATAACTTTATGATAAGGCTGTATGAAATGAATTCTAAAATTTAGCATATGTATTCTAGAGGTAGATTTATTTTGGATTTCAGAGATCAAGTTCCAAGTTTCTTAAACATTCATTTAAGTAAAATGGTATTGGCAATGAGAAATTCCCCTTCTAAATTTTTTTATTTCCTTTACAGAAATCCCAGGGAATTTTAACTGGAACTACTCTGCAATGTCTGTATTTGAAAAGGAAAGTGAGGACAAACAAAATGGAGGTAGGTGAACTCTAAGTCTGTATGTCATTATTGTTGCCTCTAAAAAGTGCACACATGCACGCACATGTGTGTACACTTGCACGTATGACAGATAAATAGACCGGCCAACCTACCAAACTACCATTTTAGCAAACTGACCAGGAAAGGAAATATACTTTGCAGAAGTAAATACTTTGTACTTACAATTTCAAGCTCCCTTGTTCTGTCATTTGAGAATTCTAATTTGAGTAGTTATACTTGCTCATCTTTTGTTCTTTTATCTGTACTCTTATTTTATTTTGTACTTTTATTTGGAAGTTCATCAGGAAAGCATGTGTTCCTTTTCCTCTCCCCATCCTTCACAACCGCCTCCTGCTAAAAAAGAAGTGGTTAATGTGAAAAGCAGTTGCTGAGGCTAATTAAGTCATCTTTTGCAGACTTTGCAAACAGAGCAAGTGGATCTGGCTATGGTGTTAGAGAGGATTTCTGTACCACTTCCGTGCTTTCCTGTGGTGTTTCAAAGTACTAAAAGGAGCTGGGGTAATCACACCCAAGCCACCTTTAAGAATGAAGCTGCCTGACATGAAAAAAGAAACCTTTTTCTAACATAAAATTTTGAGAAAGCAAGCCAGACTGTAGTTCTATATTTAGGCTTCCTTTTGAGGAGTGGAGAAGGTGCAGAGAATGAAATTAGGTCACTGATTTAACGCCACACTATACCTTCTTTACTTTCTGTCATTATGCAGTTGTCTGATTCCTGGAAGGAGCCCATTCCAAGGGCACAGGCCCTGGTTCTAGGAAGAGGAAGTCAGGGAGCTCCCAACAGAAGGAAAAAGCAAGAAGTCCTCTCCTACTCTCAGAACTGCTGAAAGAGAGAGGGTTGAGGAAAACAGGCTAACTGACCAATTTCTCCTGCATCTTCTTATGAACAGAGAATATGGAAGACAGTGTAAATCAGTGAAGCGAGAACACACCCTCACACCATACACAACAATAAACTCAAAATGGCTTAAAGACTTAAATATAAGACATGACACCATAAAATTCCTAGAAGAGAACATATGCAAAACATTTCTCTGACATAAATCGTAACAATGTTTTCTTAGGTGAGTCTCCCAAGGCAATAGAAATAAAAGCAAAAATAAACAAATGGTACTAATCAAACTTATAAGCTTTTGCACAGCAAAGGAAACCATAAACAAAATGAAAAGACAACCTACAGACTGGGAGAAAATATTTGCAAACGATGTGACCAACAAGGGCTTAATTTCTAAAATATACAAACAGCTTATACAATTCAATAACAACAACAACAAAAAACCCCAAACAACCCAATCAAAAAGTGGGCAGAAGGTCTAAATAGACATTTCTCCAAAGAAGACGTGCAGATGGCCAGTAGGCACATGAAAAAGATGCTCAGCGTTGCTAATTATTAGAGAAATGCAAATCAAAAACTACAGTGAGGTACCACCTCACACCGGTCAGAATGGCCATTATCAAAAAATATACAGATAACAAATGCTGGAGAGGGTGTGAAGAAAAGGGAACCCTCTAACACTGGTGGAAATGTAAATTGGTGCAGCCACTGTGGAAAACCATTACGGAGGTTCCTCAAATCATTAAAAATTGAGCTACCATATGATCTAACAATCCCACTCCTGGGCATATATCCAGACAAATCTATAATTCAAAAAGATACATGGACCGCTATGTTCATAGCAGCACTATTTACAATAGCCAAGACATGGAAGCAACCTAAACATCCATTGACAGATGAATGGATAAAGCAGATATAGATATATATACACACACAATGGAGTATTACTCAGCCATAAAAAAGAATGAAATAATGCCATTTGCAGCAACATGGATGGACCTAGACATTATCATACTAAGTAAAGTAAGTCAGACAGAAAGACAAACATCATATGATATCAGTTATATGTGGAATCTAAAAAAATGATAGAAATGAACTTATGTACAAAACAGAACCAAACACAAACATAGAAAACAAATTTATGGTAACCAAAGGCAGAAGGAGGGGGAGGGATAAATTAGGAGTTTGGGATTAGCGATTAGCAGATACACAATACTATATACAAAATAGGTAAATGACAAGGTCCTACTGTATAGCACAGGGAACTATATTCAATATCTTGTAATAAACTATAGTGGAAAAGAATCCGAAAAAGAATATATGTACACATATAGCTGAATCATTTTGCTATACACCAGAAACTAACACAACATTGTAGATCAACTATACTTCAACAAATAAATAACTTTTTAAGAAAAGAAAATATAGAGGACAAAATACTTTAGGGGGCAGTAAGTTCAAGGTTAATGAAGAATGTGATAGTCAATAAAGACTGATTAATTTATTCAACAAATATTTATTGATCACCAAATGCCACTGTGCTACATGCTGGCAATACAGTAGCCACAAAACTAGACAGAATCCCAGACCTAATGGAGATTATGGTTTACTGAGGGACAGCCTTTAATTAAGTAATAAGACATTAAATAATAGCACAGAGAAATGTCAAATTATATCTATGGTAAGTGCTAGGAAGTCAAGGTCATATGGGAGGCACAGTGGTTAAGACCGTGGATTCTGGAGCCATACTGTCTAGGTTTGAATCCTAGCTCCACCACTTACTGTTATTTTTGGGAAAATCTCTTAATTTCTTTATGCTACAGCTTCTCATCCATAAAATGGGGCTAATAATAGTGCTACCTCATAAGGATGTTGTGAGGATTAAATGAGGTAATATTTGTAAAGCACTGGCACATGGTAAATACTAGGTAAACATTTATGTAAAAAGTAATTTATAAGAGCTTGGTGCTCCCATTCAGGAAGATAATTAAGAACTTGAATGTTTATAAATGTGGATCATTTCAAAAAGTCAAAATTTTTACCAATGAAAAGTAATTGGAACCAGTTTTCTTGGTCTGAATTCCTTCAGATAGGCTAAGTCTACCTACTGCAGTAGAGTTATTGCTTGTGCTGTTTGGAGCAGTGAGCAGTTAATCCTGGTCCATCCTGTTGGCCTGAGTCAACAAAATAGCAGTGGCAAAACCAGTATTTGGCAGGTAACTCTGCCCTTTTCCAGGCTATCAGCCTGTTCTGGTTGGAAAACACATAGTACATAGAGTGGATGTTGACTGGTTCCAGCATTTTGCTTACCTACTCTCTCCTTTCTATTTTTCACTACTTTCTTAGTTCAAGTTCTCACTGTTTCAAGCATTGATTATTGCAGCAATCTTTTAAGTCTTTATTCTGCAATCTGTTCCTCTGTAAATACGTCATATTAATCTTTCTGAAATTCCGGTTTTATCACATTTTTCCCTGCTCAGAATCTTTCTGGGATTCCTTGTCAGCTACTAGATAAAATTTAAGGTCATTAGCCTGCATTAAAAGCCTGACTTTATAGTCTTGTTTCCTCCCTCCTTCAGACTCTTCCTACCTACTGTACTATCATACAACTTGTCTAGTCTCAGTGCTGAAAATTTCATTAAGTTCTTTTTTTCTGCCTAGATATATGTTCCCTACATCTATCAATATATTGAATCTATATTCATCTTTTAGGTTTAGTGCAAGTCCTCTATGAAGCCTTCTCCAGCAACTCTAGCCACCAGTGCCCCCCACGCCCCTGGCATTATCTTTCCTTCTTGAATTCCTATAGTGCTTGATTTCTATAATTTGTAAAAATAATAGCCTTATTAAGATATAATTCACTTGTCATAAAATTCACCATTTCAAAGCATACAACTCAGTGATTTTCAGTACATTCACAGAATTGTGAACCATGACCATAATTCAATTTTAGAAAATTTTCATCACCCCCAAAAGAAACCCCGTACCCACTAGGAATCACTCCCAATTCCCCCCACCTCCAGCCACTGGCAACCACTAATCTATCTTCTATCTGTATGGACTTGTCTATTCTACACATGATATATGCATAACATATACACATATATATAGAATCAAGTAATATGTAGCCTTTTGTGACTGGCTTCTTCCACTTAATGTTTTCAAGGTTCATGCATATTGTAGCATATATTAGTACCTCATTCCTTTTTATGGCTGAATATCATTTCATTGTATGGGCACACGACTATTTGTTTATCTGTTCATCAGTTGATAGATATTTACATTGTTTCCACTTTTTGGCTATTATAAACAATGCTGCTATAAACATTTATGTACAAGTTTTTGTGTGGACTTCAATTCTCTTGGGTTTCTACAATTCATTGTAAATCTTATTAATATCCTGCCTTGAACTTTTACTTTACTGTTTTGCATATATGTTGAGTTTATCTACTAAGTTATCTACCTAGCCCAGTGCCTACAGAGTTCCCTCTGTCCTGGAGAGTTTACAAGCTTGTCCCATTTATTATACTTCTCCTCTCCCTCAGCTTTACCACCCATACACATATATTGATACAAATATCATCCTTGTTATCATCACCACTACCACAACACAACAGTAAAAATTATTAATAAGTATTGATAGGTAGTTAAATAATACTAGGTAGTAAATTCAAAAGGGTGAGATACACTTGTATGTATTGACATGGAAAGATCTACAATACATATTATGAAAAGAAAAAAGCAACTAGCAGAGCAATACATATAGTAGCATCTCATTTGTTTAAAAAACACATATAGGTGTTTGTGTATATGTATATGTTTGTAAGTAAATACTCTAAGGAAGGGACCCCCCCAAAGGATATACGCCAATCTGTTAACAGTGGTTTCCTTAGGAAAGGGAGAAGGCGTGGGAAAGGAAACTTTACATTTTTTCTCTATATATTTTTGAGTTTGGATCTTTTACAGGTAAAATATGCTTGCTTTACTTTGGTGATTTGAAAAACAATTAAAGAAAAAAGTGTAATCACAAAGGAAAAAAAACTAAGTTGGAGAAACTAGAAAGAAAGGACAGAAGAAGAAATAGTACGAAGGAAGAGGGCATAGATATTGCAGGGCAGTAGGGCAGAAAATTAATCAGAGCCTTAGTAATAGAATCCTATGCAACACCACATCTAAATAAACACAAAAAAATAGACATCAATGTTGCACAACTCTGTGAACATAACAAACACCATTCAATTGTACATTTTATTTTAAACAGATGCATTGTATAGAATGTACATTATATCTCAATAAAGTTACTTAAAATAAAACAGACATCTAATATTTTTAGAGCTAGTTTCTAGAATTCTGTTTGTTTAGAAAATTTAAAGCAACAATTGAATTAATTTGTAGGAACTTTTCTTGACCTCAGTAAAAGTCAGGGTAGCCAGATAAAATACATGATTCCCAGTTAAATTTGAATTTTAGTAAACAGTGAATAGTTTTTTAGTGTAAGTATGCACCATGTGATATTTGGGACATATTTTGTTTTTGTATTTTTATTTGCTAAATCTGGCAATGCTAAACAAAGGGAATTAAATTTTGAATCTTTTATAGTTAAATTGTTTCTTTGGCATCACCAGGGTTTGCTCTTAGGTCCAGCTTTGTGTGAATGGCATTTTGTTTCTGATGGCCTTTATCATAACTTTCCCAACCTCTCATCTCCTATCCCAAGGAAGGTTTTATGATTGAGAAGCACTGAAAGTGATGTCTAGTAGTTCAGTCAAACATGATGGTTTTTACCTTTACCACATTGATGAGAAATCATTAGTTCTACATTTCAAATGAGGTCAGAATGGTAAAGCACCACTCTCAACTCCCATCTCCCAGTTGATGTTTCTGTCAGCTTCTCCCTTGGAGAGGAAAGGGGAAAAAAACGAAGGTCTCCAAGAGGAGTAGGGGGAGGGGACTTTGGTTTTGAGCACATTCTGAATTGTGTCAGCCAAATCAATCTTATATGACATCCTGTTAATAAATGAGGGTTTGCTTTTTTTTTTTTTTTTGCTTTTTACTATCTTTCTTTTCTTTAGTGTCTTGTCCTTTGAGCAATTCTAGTCTTGTTCTGCTAAACTTGGACAGAAGAATTAGTGAAGCTACAGAGGATGATCAGAGGCATGGTAACAGGAGAGCTACAGTAGTTCAAGAACTAGACTTTTCATGACCTTCAAGGTTTTAGAGAGCTTCCTCTCCAGGTTGTTTTTGACACTGCACTCTACCCACCCTCTTCAGTCATGCTGATTATCCTCCTGTTTGCTGACCTTAGAAAGATCAACAAAGAATTAGTCTTAGCTGGGGTTTCTCTTTCAGTCCAGCTGTTCTGTGATTATATAGATACTCCCACAAGGAGGAGGAGGTGATTATTCTCCTTTGGAGGGGTTTGGACAGAAATCTGACCATGATTCAACAGAATGTGTTTCTAAGCATCTATTCACTTGTGTGCTTGTTCATTTAACAAATATGTGTTAAATCCAGGGCCTAATGCTGAGCTAACCAGTGGGATACAGAGATTTAAAGAAAAGAAAAAAGTAAAAAAGACATGGTCTCTATCTTTAAGGAGGTCTTTGTTTAGTGGGAGAAGATGGTATTAGAAGTATTATAAATGAGCTGAATGTAAACCATGAGACATAGCAATGGGTAGACTGAACCAGAAACACGTAATGAAATGGTGATGAGACAGCAAATTAGTTACTGCCTCTTCCGCAGGACCGCTGACCCTGGACTTTCCGATGATGACTCTCAGCTATGTCATTTAGCTATTCTTCGTACCATTCTTTAGATAGAAATATCATCTGGTGACTGCACTCAAGATATCTTAGAGATGCAGTCTGGAGAGATGAAATATAAATGTTCTTGTGTACCCAAGACTGGAAGCCATATGGGCAGCTAAATCAACTGATAGCTATAATGTTCCCATTATGCTTTTTGACTACTAGGATAAATTGTGATCATTTGGAATCTGAGAAATTCCAGAATTCCTACTGTAAATTGATTCCAACTAATCTGAGCAGAAATTCCAGAACTTGGTCAGTTATCCTTCCCCTGGCACTCTCTTCACTGATTTTTAGAGATGGGTAAGTTTCAGTCATATGCATTAAGTGACTTGGGTGAAATCACCTAGGCCTGTTGATCTAGAATGACAGCAGGGGGTTATTGCTGAGTTTCTCTCACCAGCACCTGGGCTTCCTTGATCTGGGAGTCTGGTGGTGTAAGGAGAGGGGACCTTGACTAATCTACTGGTTAGAGACTTGCACTCCTAAAGGTCATCTCACTGCTCTTCTGTCTTTAGTTGGAAAATCCTATTTGTGATTGCTTTCCCACTGTGAGCAAGGAGGTATTTGCTCAGAACCTCCTAAGACTGATTGCCTCCTGACCACCTGGCCTGACTTCCTTTTTCTCCCTCCCTCCTTCTTCCTCCTGCTTCTTTTTCTTTCTGTGTGCCACTTTTTCTAGTTCCCTCTTACAGAGCCCATTTTCCTTTTTAGTTTCTGCCATTTCCTTCTCTGGGTGCATCTCCAATTTTCTGTAGCTTTAACTCCTAAAACTTGAGATTGGATTACATCAAGATTGCATAAGAGCTATGTTTTTCACTCTAGCATTTGATTCAAAACTCTTAAGTACATACTTAGAGGCTTCTCCTACTTTGACACTTCTCTTCTACTAACATCCCACCAAGGGATTTTCCATCACTAGACTGTGGCTTTTGTACCCTTTCTTCTTTACTGGCTGAGTCAGCTTAGTATATCCACAGGAGATAGCTGAAAGTTCAAAATCTACTTTGAGCACAGACAACTGTATCAGTGATCCTTGTGGAATCTCCTTGACATAGCATAAGATAAAGGACAAAAAAATATCATTTAATGAGTACTTTTGATGTGTCAGGTATTATGTAGACAGTTAATGAGTACCATCTCATTTAACCCTCATATTAGCATATAAGGTAGATTTTACTATCCCGTTTTACACATGAGGAAACTAAAGCCCAGAGATGGAAAATGACTTGCCCTAAGTCACTTAACAGTTTAGTCACAAAGCCCAGTCTAGAACTGCTAAAATTTTCTGAGCATTTTTTGATGTATTGGGAATTGTTCTTAAGTGCTTTCCATGCCTCGATTTATTAATCCTCACAATAACTTTATGAGTAGGTATTATTATCATTCATTTTACAGATGAAGAAAATGAGTCTCAGAAAGGTTAAGTAACTTCCTCAAGGCTATGTAGCTGGTGAGTGAAAGATTGAGATTTGAACTCTGGAAGTCTGACTCAATTGTCCATGTTCTTTTTTTTTTTAATTGAAATATAGTTTATTTACAATATTGTGTTAGTTTCAGGTATACAGCAAAGTGATTCAGTTATATATATTTTTTCAGATTATTTTTCCATTATAGGTTATTACAAGATATTGAATATGGTTCCTATGTTCTTTTTTTTTTAATATAAATTTATTTATTTATTTATTTTTGGCTGCGTTGGGCCTTCGTTGCTGCCCGCAGGCTTTTTCTAGTGGCAGTGAGCGGGAGCTAATCTTCGTTGTGGTGCGCAGGCTCCTCATTGTAGTGGCTTCCCTTGTTGCAGAGCACGGGCTCTAGGCGTGCAGGCTTCAGTAGTTGTGGCTCGCAGGCTCCAGAGCACAGGCTCAGTAGTTGTGGTGCACGAGCTTAGTTGCTCTGTGGCATGTGGGATCTTCCCGGTCCAGGGCTTGAACCCATGTTCCCTGCATTGGCAGGCAGATTCTTAGCCACTGTGCCACCAGGGAAGTCCCGAGTTCCTATGTTCTTAAGCACTGTGGAAGCCTGCCATGTTTTTAACTCTAAGTCAACTGCACATTTTATAATACCAAGTTGCCTTGCTTCACCAAGATGTCTGACCCTTTCATTTCAGTGATTTTTACCACCCTCAGGCCAGCTCTCAGCACAGGTCCTTGTGAAACCAGGTCTTCGCTGAACAGGCTGTAGACTCAACCCTTAGTTCCCAATGAAGGATGCATTTTCCACAGTCACCATAGGTTAGAGCTAGGTGTTTGTCCCCTTGAATTCCATAGCCATGACTACTTCAACTAGACCATCTCCCAGACTCTCCTTGTCTAAGCTAATTTTCAATCTTCTGTAGTTCTAACCTCTCATCCATAATTCACATTTTGTCTCTCTTGTTTCAGTCAAACAGAAATAAACTTTGAATTAACAAGTGATGGGGAAAACACTTGGTCATCACAGTCTTTTCTCAACAATATTCACAAGCCCTAGGGAATCTTGAATTAATCTTTCATTATCTCATCCAAAAATTTTTTCTGCCTTTATTATCTCAAACATGACTTGCTACCTTCTTTCCTTAAGCTTGTCTTCTTTTTCTCTCAGACTTTTAGTTTCTTCTCCTAGATGCTTGTGCAAACTGAAGTTTTAACCATTTTTCTCATTGTTCCTGCTTTTCCTTTTTTTAGAGGCATCTTATGAAAACCAACTTTCTAGCCTTCAGTTGCTCTTCCCTTCCTGGTGAAAATCCTACTTTCCTTCTTCTTTCCTTTTCTTTCATAGTAGGTCGGGGATCAAAGAGCCAGAACTAGGTGTTGGTTAATGCCGTCCCCCACTTAGAAGTCTCAATCTGTCTCCACCAACTCAGGCTCTGAACTTTGGGATCTACCTGCTTTACTTTACTCCTAAACTCAAAGAGGGACGTATGTATTTAGTTGTTTTGCAGAGCCTCAACTCCATGTATCCCTTGGGGTTGCTGGGCTTAGAGAGAATAGCCTGTTGCACCCAGATAAATTGCTGGGAAAACCTGTTAGACCTTTATTAAGTTAAAAAAATAGTTAGTGATATCTAGGATTAAATTTAATAAGAAATGTGAAATTCAATAAGAAAATATTAGAACTTTATCAAGAGGCATAAAATAATATTTTTGAATAAATTGAGGGGCTGTGCTGGTCTGTTGGGTATGGTTGGAGGGGCAAATGGCATGAGAGAGACTGATTTTATTCACCAATGCCTGAGCAAATTGAGTATGAACATAGTAGAAAAGTAGCCTGCTCGTGGATTGGAAATCTCAACGTCAGTCGAAACACCAGTACTATCCTGGTACTCTGCCCTAATCAGGCAGCCATCTGGGCCCCTGAGAAAGTCCCTGCAGAAAGAGTATAGGCCATGCAGCAGCTCTACATCCTAGACACAGCTAAATTATCTGAGCCATACATGTTCCACTGCTTTGGATAACCTAAATTATAATGGTTAGCAGAAGCTGTTGTATTACCAGATTGTAAATAAGCCACTAACTAGTCAAAACAGAGTACAAAACAAAACATCCTATCAGTCCCATCTCAACTTCCCCTCTCTTTATTCAGCTAATCCTAGTAATCACAAGAATGAAAGAAGAAAGAAATACACTAGTCCAGGAGAACAAACTGTAAGCTGCATAACTGGGTGGTAAACTAGCCCAGGGAAGACTTATAGCCACTTGTTTATGTATTGCTAGCAAGCTGATTGTACAGACATGATCATCATGCACAAAGAAATGGCTTCCTGGGGTCACGCCAGTCTCCCCCCAGGGATGTAGTATGCTACTGGATGGGGGACTAATAGTGCAAAAAGGTCAACTCTCTCCAGATTAATCTGTGTAATTTCCAAATCTGTGTACTCAAATCCTTGAGTAAAAGGAGGTAAACATCCCAGTTTCACCTTTCCTACAATTTGTGCAAATCTCTGAACTTCAAGCACTGCCCATTGTGCAGACTTTGGCCCCTTATATTTTCTGTAAGAAATTTAGTCTTGTGCTGATTTCATGATATTTAGTCATTTTTGCTGACAACCAGAGGAGGAATAAAGGAAATTACATGAAGAACTATAAAAGTCCCTGTCTTATCATTGGCTCTTTCCTCAGCTTTCAGAAGTCTACCATCTTAGCCCCCTGAGGAAAGAAGTGTGATTTTCCAGACCTGACTGTTCTTCCCATGGGAGGTAGCTCTGCCTTTTCTAATAACCCACTTTCACTCCATCCACAGAATTTTAGTGAATAAAATTTTATTTGTGTTCATCTCTAGCCAAAACTCTAATCTTGGGGCTTCCCCAGTGGCGCAGTGGTTAAGAATCCTCCTGCCAATGCAGGGGACACGGGTTCGTGCCCTGGTCCAGGAGGATCCCACATGCCGCCGGAGCATCCAAGTGCATGCGCCACAACTGCTGAGCCTGCACTCTGGAGCCCGTGAGCCACAACTACTGAGCCCACGTGCCACAACTACTGAAGCCCGCACGCCTAGAGCCCGTGCTCCACAACAAGAGAAGCCACCGCCATGAGAAGCCCACGCATTACAACGAGAAGTAGTCCCTGCTCACTGCAACTAGAGAGTCCATGCACAGCAGTGGAGATTCAACACAGCCAAAAATAAATAAATAAAATAAATTTATTTAAAAAAAAAAAACTCTAATCTTGAGCAAACTGGACAAAATGATTCTGAAGTTTATCTAGAAGAGAAAATAGACAAGAGTAGCCAAGAAGGTTTCTTTAAAAAAGAAGACTTGCTATCCTATATTAAAAGTTACATAATTTAAAAGATGAATGGAAGGAAGGATAAATTAAGAGTATGGGATTAACAAATAAAAACTACTATGCATAAAATAAGCAACAAGAATATACTGTATAGCACAGGGAATTATATTAAATATCTTGTAATAGCTATAATGGAAAATAATCTGAAAAAAAATATGTGTAACTGAATAATTTTGCTGTACACCTGAAACTAACACAATATTGTAAACCAACTGTACTTCAATTTAAAAAATATATTTTTAAAGATGGATAGAACAAAGGAACTTAATAGAAAACCCAGAATTATATTCAATATGTTAGAATTTAGTACGTTATAAAAATGACATTTAAAACCAGAGTGGGATAAAATATTTGCAAATCACATATCTGATAACTGATTTCTATTCAGAATAGATAAAGAATGCATAGCTCAGTGATTAAAAAGATAATTAACCCAGTTTAAAAATGGGCAAAGAATCTGAATAGACATTTCTCCAAAGAAGATATATAGGACTTCCCTGGTGGCGCAGTGGTTAAGAATCCGCCTGCCAATGCAGGGGACACGGGTTCAATCCCTGGTCTGGGAAGATCCCACATGCCACGGAGCAACTGAGTCTGTGTGCCACAACTACTGAGCCTGCACTCTAGAGCCCACGAGCCACAACTACTGAGCCCACACGCCACAACTACTGAAGCCTGCACACCCTAGAGCCCATGCGCCGCAACTACTGAGCCCGCGTGCTGCAACTACTGAAGCCTGCGAACATAGAGGCTGTGCTCCACAACAGGAGAAGCTACCGCAATGAGAAGCCCATGCACCGCAACAAAGAGTAGACCCCGCTCGCTGCAACTAAAAACCTCAGGCAGCAACAAAGACCGAACACAGCCAAAATTAATTAATTAAAAAATTCCTTTCTCATTAAAAAAACAAACAAATCAAAAAAAGAAGGTATATAAATGTTCAATAAAACACATGAAAAGTTACTCAATGTCACCATTAGTCATTATGAACATGCAAATCAAAATCACAATGAGATATTACTTCATATCCACTAAGATGGTTAAAATGAAAAACACAGTCAATAACAAGTGTTGGCAAGGATATGGAGAAATTGGAATTCTCATACATTGTCAGTGAGAATGTAAAATAGTGCAACTGCTGTGAAAACCTTTTTGGCAGTTCCTCAAAATGTTAAAACTAGAGTTACCATATGACCCAGCAATTCTACTCCTATGTTTATACCCAAGAGAAATGAAAACATGTTCACATAAAAACTCGTATGTGAGTGTTCATAACACAGGGCCTGACACCTGCTAAGAACTCAGTAAATGCTTGTTGAACCAATGAAGAATCGAAGAGGCTATAGGAATGTTTTATTCAGGACAGAAAGATCTATTGATAATATACATTTTTAATACTTTTCATAACATGATAATGGGCTACTTGTAATAGTTTGTAACACCTTTGTGTTTTGATGTGATGATTTTGTATGTGTTGTCGTTATCAGGCTGACTCCACTAAATTGCAAGTCCCTTGAAGTCAGGACTCTGCCTTACTCATCTTTTTATCTCCCCACAGCATCCAGCACACTGGTTTCTGTGCAGTAGATGCTCAGTAATTATTTATTAATTCAAATTTAGTCAAGCAAGTTTAGGAAAGGCTGCCTTGGAATGAACCTCAGATATCTTAAACTATGGCTCTGTAATTAACTTATGAAGGAGAACTGGGTTTCTGTGTTTGGCAGTAATGTTGGTGCACACCAGCTTGTTGTCTGTGGAAACATAATCTAGGATTACTAGAAGCATTAATGGTGGAGAACTCCTCAGAAGTTACTTGTCCTCTTGCCTCTAGAAAGCTTCAACAAACACTTTAGGGTTTCTATTTTTATTGTATTTCTTGATTCTCTGAATAGAGAGACAAAATCCTATTTGTGGGCAGATATCCTCAGTGAGAAAGTGTGAGAAGCTAGTGAAGTCTTCATTAGCAGCCAGCATCCCAGGCTGATCTACAGAGGGGCATCCTTCTCATCATTTCTCTCTTCTTTTTCAGAACAAGAGAGGTATCTGCAAGCCAACAACAGAGAATTTAACAGTCTGTTCGGATATCCGGTGAGTATCAGGTCTCTAGCTATTTCAGGAGAGGGCTGGTATTTTCCTCTAATAATCCCCGTTGTCAGTGAGGCAGGAAATTCTTTGTAGATGTAGATTCTACAACATAGGTTCTACTTTCTTTCAAGCTCCTATACAATGAGGGCTGGTACAGTGAGGGCTCAGAAACCAAATTAATACGGTGACCTAGACTCAGGGGAGAATGTGTCTCAAATTTTGGGTTTTATATATATCTTCTAGAAAAGAAATATTGTAGCTTGCACAAATGAAAGCATGGTTCTACAACTTTCTTTTTTCACTTAGACATCTCTCTATGACGATATGTGTAGACCTTCCTAATTCATTTAATAGCAGCATAGTTTTCCATTGTATCAATATACCTTAATTTATTCAACCAGTTTCTTATTATCATTTTAAATGTCTCTATTTATATGCAGGTGTCCCCTCCAAAAAAATTTCTCCAGTGTTTTGCTATGATAAATGGTCCTAAGTGAACACCATTATACTACATATACTTCAGCACATTTGTGTGAATATACATTATGAGAGTTTCCTTGAAGTGAATTGGCTGGGTCAAAAGGAAAACACATTAAAATTTTTGATACATATTGCCAGATTGCCCTCTAAAAAGATTATATCCATTTATATTTCTACCTATAGTAAAGACTGCTCACTTCTCCATATTCCTGCCAAACTTGATATTATCAGTCTTTTTTATCTTTGCCAGACTCTTAGATGAAAAATGACATTTTGTTATCTATCTTTCCTTAATTTTGAGTGAGAGCAATAATCTCTTCTTGTTAATTAGCCTTCTGTATTTCTTTTTATGGAAACTACTGTTAATGATCTTTGCCCATTTTCTATTGGATTCTTTTTTCACTTTTTAATTTATTTATAAATAAGTGACTCATAAAAAGATATATGTTTAAAAGTCATGCTCCAACACCCTATTCTTGCCCTCATCTCTGCTCCCTCTAGGGAACCACTTTTATGAGTTTCTTGTGTATTCAGCAGTGCTTCTTTGTGCAAATAAAGCAAATACAAATATATATTCTCATTTTCCCACTTTCTTAAACTATTCTGAACCTTATCAGTATGTCCTGGAGATGTTTTCATAATTATAATTTCATGAGAGCTTTTTCCTTCTTTTTTCAACTGCATAGTATTTCCTAGGCAGATTAAGCATAGTTTATGTAACCATTTCCTTTTAAATTGACATTGGATTGTTTCCAATCTTTTATAATTACAAGCAATTTTTACATATATGTTACTTTGTGCACATGTAGAGATATATATATATAGTGCTATAAGTATATAATATATATACATAGATATACATATTTGTAGTCTCTGTAGGATATTTACGATTTCTGAGTTAGAGAGGCTCTGGATAATAACAATATTTAGGATATGGCCATGGGAACAGGTTTCCCCCTCTCTACCTTCTAGAGCTACATAAGAAGCTCTATGGTGCAGTAAAACTAGGTTTTGGCATCAGACAGACCTGAGTTTGAACACAGCTCTAGTCTTTACTAACCTTGTATCCTTAGGCACATTATTTAACTTCTTTTCTTCAGTTCCCTCATCTATATAAAGAGCATAATAATGTTCACCATACATGGTGATTGTTAGAGTTAAATATGGTTGTGAAAAAAAAAATGTTAGTTTTCTTTCATCAAGAAACTATTACCCCTTGACAAAAGGGTACAAGTTTCACTCATCTCTGTAACCACTGTTCCCATCACAATATTTGGCACATAAATGGCATTCAATAAACATTTGCTGGATAGCTGATGAATGAATAAACAGGTTTGACTATTATGTACTTAACATCCGTTTCATTTCCCTGCCTATCCATTGCTCATTTTCATCCTATTTCTCTAATTACTTCCATTCCTATTCCTTTTCCTCTTCTCAATCCCCTAACTACTGATTCTCATTATATACTTGGCCTTCTGTTCTCTATACCCCGCTTTAGCAGTCAAACAGGTACCCCTGCCCAAATAAATAAATAGCCCAAACCAAAATCTGCCACCTCTATCATGCCAAAAGAACCAAACACTGAGGAATTTCATAGTTAAGCAGATGTTCTACATTCTTGAGATATTGCTTCTGGTTTGACATTTAAGAGTAGAACAAAACACTCTAGTTGCCAAGTTAGTAAAGAAGTAATGCTATGTTTATCTTGAGACAGAATCGGGTTAGCTTTTGTCTTTGTTTTCTAAACAAATGCTACCCAAATGAATAGAAACCTGAAATACATTAACTATAAAATCAAATGGAAAATCAGTAATGAAAGCCAGCTGCTTCAGTAAGGCAAAAGATCAAGAGAACTTTGGATCCAAGTATCAGAGTCGTCTGGACTTAGACACCAAGAAATTCAGAGTATCTTATGATCAAAGAAAACTATTTCTATGTTAGAATAACCTACTCTCAGAGCTAGAAAGGACCTTAGAGGTCATTTAGTTAGAACTCCTTTCAAGACATACCTGTGAGCTCTCCAGGATAGATCTTGTTTAACTCTTTTTCAGCCTCTACTAGGATAGCCCATAATAGAGCTGTGAACAGAGCAAACCTTGAGAAATGTATAGTGTTTGATTGATCATTAATTGGAAAATCATGGAGAAACACGAAGGAAATCCTAGGTTTAACTTGGATCTTTAAACTCCTAAGTGCTAAAATGTTTGACCAGCTTCCCTTCCCTAGGGAAATAGACCTTAGGCAAGGCTTGACTGAGTAGCCTATCTAGCCTTCCAAGGCAAGTTTTAGCCTTAGTACAGAATGATGTTGGTTCTCTGACAGAAGAGTTCAGATGTCTTCCCAAGGTAGGACCCAGCAAGAGATTCTTCATACTTGAGCAGTATCTGTATTTCAGGACTGCAGGTGGGTTTATCCTTTCATCAAGCCCTATAGATGGAGACGGTGGGGGAGAAGCCCTGTCCTTAGGGGATTATTTGGTCTCATTCTTCCGCTTTTCTTGAGCTCTTAGATTCAAACTCTCACATCTTAGGTCAAACGACTGAAGACCCCAAAGTAGAAAGTAAGATGGTCTTGTCAACATCTTGAGATCAGGATTGAAGAGGTAGCAAGTTCCCATTTTCACTCAGCAAAATAATAGCTTAGATGTAGGCCAAAACTATTCAGACCTCTGTCGGGACAGTTAAGGGGCAAGTGAGTCTCCAATGCTGACAGCAACCAGTGTAGGAACCTTCAGTGGGCTAAGGTTGAAAGACAGTAATTTGCTTTTGGCATCTGATATCCTTCAGCATTGAAAGCAACATGTAAAGGCACAACAAAGTGGGTTTCAGGCTAAGAAAAGCTTCATTAGAGAGCTCTGAGTAGAGCTAACACAAATGGCAAACTTGCCTGCTGTTTAGGGCTGAGAAGGACCTTGGGTCATAGGGTAAGATGAAACTGAAAGATTTCTGATTCTAAGAAAAAAAAGCATTTGGATGGCTGTACAAATGAACTGGGGCTCAGGGGACAGCACAATCTAAACTCTGCAAGTAACTGTGTGGTCTTGGGCAAATAAATTAACCTCAGTGCCTCAATTTCTGCATCCTCAAAAGTTGGTAGTATATTACTCCCTTCATATGGTGGTTGTGAGAATTAAATAAGCTGCTCCATATAAAATGCTTAGAATAGTGCCTTACACATAGTAACTATTCAATAAGTGTAAGTTTTTATTGTTGATTTTATTATCATCATTATTATCAATGGCATCAATAAACAAAGAATTCTATTCAGGGCATAAATAAATCCTGCCCCTCCTAAAAATGTCCCATATTGATCAGCTCTGCCAACTTTGCATACTCTAGGCCTCTCTAGGCCTCAAAGAAAAGGGGGTTGGGAGAAAAACACTTCTTCCCTCCTTCTCCCACTATGTTGGGGGGCTGTGGCTTTTTCCTGTTTTATGAAGTGGTCTTGGTCCTTTTTGTTAAGACTGGGAGGTGGGGTCTTTCATTCGTCTAATTGTGCTTGTGTTCTTTTACTCACAGAACAATAGCATCAAGACCTCAAAATATAATGCCTTTAACTTCTTGCCTATGAACCTGTTTGAACAGTTCCAGAGACTTGCAAATGCATATTTCCTCTTTTTGCTTTTCCTACAGGTATTGCCTTTTAGGGCCTTTTCCACAAAGTATTTTATCAGTCTCTCTGGGGTCAGGTTATGTAATCAGTCCTTCTCCTCCTTAAACTGAGAGATGTCTTCTCTCTTTAGATAACAGGCAAATGGATGGCTGGAGTCTCAGGCCAGTCTCCTAGAGTAGCTGTGGTCAGGATTAGCCAGGGTGAAACAAGACTCTACAAGAGGAAGGGGACAAGGTCGCCAAGTCCCGAGTAAAGGGGTGCTCCCTCATCATGGCTGCACGGCCACAGTTCAGCTTAACCATAAAAGGCCACAGACTTGACTCTTCACCCCAACCTCAGCTGCCATCCCATTCCTCCTTCTTGTCTCAGCCTCCCTGACAGAAAGTTAACACACGGGAGTGCTGAGGGAGGAGAATGGTTTAGAACACAAGCACAGGGCAAGGAAGCAGAGCACAGGGTAGGCACAAGTTGGGAGAGAGAGACGGATCATCTCATTTCCCCTTATGCTGGAGGGGCATGGGAGGTTATGTGGTTTTCCTGTGTCCACTCTTACAGCCCTACCCCCAGCACCTTCATTATCAGAGGAGAAATGGCTCTTTGCCATCAAGACAAAGGTATTAGAGTTCAGGACAGATACATAGCAATTTACCATCTCCTCTTCTTTAATCCTTTCTTAAGAGGTGTTTCCTGATTTTTGGGTGGTTGTCTGGAGGCTACAACAATGGAAAGCAACTAGGATAGTTGAATTTATTATAAATCTAGGGAGGGGGAAATGGTGGTGGGGTGGGGATTGGGAGGGAATACACTGTCCTTTAAGTTTTTTGACCCAAGTTTCTCTCCCCGTCCCTCTTTCAGTTGATTCCCCAGATCTCCTCCTTGGCATGGTACACGACTGTGGTACCCCTGATGGTGGTGCTGTCCATAACAGCAGTGAAAGATGCCATCGACGACGTGGTGAAGTGGCTTCCTGGGCCTCTAGTCTCTCACTGTACCTAGTCAGGCTGTGGGGGGCAAGAAGGACTCCCCAGGACTACCTTTTGCTAGGAAGAAGCACTGAAAGGAAAGAGGTGTTTCCTTTCCCTATGTCCTTATCCATCCCAGAGGAATATGAAATTCCCTTAAGCCCAAGATTGGTGAGCCATACATGGCCAGAAAGGGGTAATGCAAGGCCTTTCTCTTTCTTCCTACTGCCACCCTTTTCCACGTTTCCTTCCATCTCCTTTTTAATAACCCACCTCTTCCTTCAGTTAGCTCTCTCTGGGTTTGCTCTCATCCTTTCTCCATTCACCCTTCTCCCATTTTTATATTCCTCTTCCCTCCTCCCTCTGTCCCCCCTGCTTTCTCCTGCTCTTATCTCCCCTTTCCACATTGCTCTTCTCCTCTCCAACTCTCCCTTATTTCCCTTTCCAACTTTCAGTTCTATCAGGTACACATAGCTAGCAACCCTCTGGTTTTAGAAAGATCATGACATAACAGAGGCTGACTCCTTTCCTGGCCTTGGAGGGAGAAACTGGCTTTCAGTGAGTGCTGCATGGCTTCCTCTTTGCTTCTTTACAGCAGGCCCAGCAAGGAAGGGTGAGGGTGAGGAACCAGCACTACGCCTACTAGTGGGATTTGGGAAGTCCATCCCGTTGACCTGCTTGAAGCTTCCCTAAGAGAGTCCTTCTGATTTTGACAGGATAGATTTTTATACCAAAGTTTGAGAGCAGGGTGTTTCTCCAGCTCTAACTCTGTAACTCTTTAAAACCAGAATTAGCACATATAGTGGTTGAAATTTCAGTCACAACTCAGGTGTGCAAAAATATAACTTAATTTTCTGTAACTAAACTCAATGTAGCTCATAACCAGCACTTCACCATCTCAACCCTTTTTAATGAAAGCTGAAAAGTAAACTTGCCAATTCAGGATAACCCACCTAGTTACTTCTGGTTTAGAACTCAGTCTCTTTAGGATAAACCGACAAATTCAGGATTCTTTCTGCCCTCTTCCCAGTCCTACCCTTTTCGCAGGGAGTAATCTCAACTGGAAGGAGGGGATTTGTGTGAGTCGTAGCATCAGGACATACCCTTATTTGTCACCTTCTTATTTGGTCTTTGAATGGACCTCTATTCTTCTTTCCTCACTGCGTCCATGGTAGAGGCTTCTTATGCTGACTGTGGTTGGGGGTGAAGGTAGCTGCATGCTTGTGAATACTTAACTTCCCTGCACCTACCAAGGTGTATGAGGTTCTAGTCCTACCCCTCATTTTGCATTCTCTCCTCTGTGGCTTTTGACGTAAGTTGTTTGTTCTCATTACCCCAGGCTTTGGCTCTTGATATTAAAGCCAAGATTTTGTCTCTTTCTTCTCTCTTGGTCCTTTTTCTGACCTCCATCCCCAGCTTCTCAGAGACAATCAGCTTCTTGGCCTGGTTTTCATGGTAGAAGGACTTGGGGTTGGGAGGGTGAAGGAGGGGGGTGAGGGAGAATTACAAAAAAGGGGAACTACATTGAATAATACTTCAAAATATTAACCTTCTACATGCAGTTTGCTTTATGTCTATTTCCTGAACTTTTTCTTATATAATTTTAGAAAAGGCACCAAAACGACAATCAAGTCAACAGTCGTTCTGTTCTGCTGCTGATGGATGGCAGGTAAGTCCTAGGGAAGCCAGTTTAGGTTGGACCAACTCTGGGAGAGGATTGGCCTTGCTAAAACTTGATGTGCTGGGTGCTTTGCAAAAGTGATTCAGGACAGTGAAAAGAGCCTCAGGTTGGACATAAGAAGAATTTGTTTCTAGATCTAGTATGCCCTGAACTTCCTATGTGACCTCAGACCTCTCTGGGCCTCATATTTCTTATCTATAAAGTGAAGATAATATTCTATACCTTAGAGGATGCTTATGAAAATGAAAACAAAATAATATATATTAAAGCAATTAATAAATTATGACATGGTATTAATGTGCAAGTGGTTATTACTAGTACAGTGGTCAGCATGGAGACACCTGTCTTTAGAACATCAATCGACTCTACATGGCTTATTGACCATTCTACTGTAGCCTTTGGTTAGGACATCTTTTTGTTAGCAATCTAAAGAAAATATTGGTGTTGACTCCATTGCTGTAGTGTTTGGTCATATCTATCTAAAGTATTGGGTCAATGTTTGTATTTTTTGTGGGTTCCTGCAAAATTTGAGCAATTTACCTTTGGCAGGAATAGAGGGAGACAGGCATGATTTCTATATAAGGCAAAATGTGAAGATTATCATAAGAGGTACAAAAAATTATCATAGGAATTAATAAAAATGAGCAATCATAGCTGGCTAAAGGAATCAAGGAAGACTTTCTGGAAGAGGTGATATTTGTGCTGGGCCTTAAGGGATGGGAAAGAATTCAACAAACAGAGATTGTATGAAAGGAAAAGTGACCAGTGTTTGCAGAATCATGATTGCAAAGAAGTACAAATCTGAAAGAATTCAAGATTGAGGTCCAGTCTTTTTTCATGGTGACCTTACAGAATACCCAGGAGCTATATTTTAAAAACATATTTTTTAATTGCAGTATAGTTGATGTTCAACGTTATACAAGTTACAGGTGTACAATACAGTGATTCACAATTTTTAAAGGTTATACTCCATTTATAGTTATTATAAAATATTGTCTATATTCCCCATGTTGTACAATATATCCTTGTAGCTTATTTTATGCGTAATAGTTTGTACCTCTTAATCCCCTACCCCTATATTGCCTCTCCCCACTGGTAACCACTAGTTTGTTCTTTATCTGTGTGTTTGTTTCTTTTTTTTTATATTCACTAGTTTGTTGTATTTTTTAGATTCCACATATAAGTGATATCATACAGTATTTGTCTTTCTCTGTCTGACTTATTTCACTTAGCATAATACCCTCCAAGTCCATCCTTGTTGCAAATGACAAAATTTAATTCTTTTTTATGGCTGAATAATATTTCATCGTATATATACCAGCAGCTGTAGTTTTAATCGTATGATTCTATTATGTGACATGCTTGGGCATCTAATTCTGTTATTTATTGTGTCTGCTGATTCTTACTCATGGTGGATTATTTCCCTAAGTGTTTTGGTCTGTTGAAGCCTCCCATAAGATACCACCAAAAAAGTCAGGTGTGATTAAAAAGAAAATTAAAAAAGAAAGGAAGGTAATAGAAATAGAAAGAAAAGATAAAACTGAGTGTATAAGAAATTTGCAAGGCTAGGGAGTTACCAAATGAATTTAGTCAAATGAACTTCCCAAGGAGCTTGAGCACTTGGATTTTATAAGATTATTAGAGAAGAATTTGTCATAGAGTGGTTTTAGAGTAGGAGTTCACAAGCAGGTCCCTAGTGGTTAGACTTTGTAAGCCAGTGAATGTTTGACTGATGTAACACTTGAGGTGAGTTGTCTATATTCCAAAAAGTGGCTTTCTTTTTCTAGAGCACATGAGTTTGAGCAAAGCTACTATTGAAAAAAATTTGTTTTTCAAGTTGTGATTTCTGTCATCTTAATTTCTCAGTAATTCTGGCTACAAGCACATCTTTAGTTAAAAGCCGCATTTTTTAGCTATCAAGAGGAATGAGCCACATCTTCTATAAGTGTTCTCCCAGATATATTATTAAATGAAAAATGCAAAGTGCAGAAAATTATGTATCTATTATGTAATTTTTAAATGTTTTTCTTGTATGGGATTATATGGATTGATATTTTCTCTAAAGAAATGCAAAAAATTACTCACAGTGGCTACCTTGGGGGAAGGAAAACTAAAATTTGGGGAGAGAAGAGACTTTACTTTTTCCTTTTACATACTTCTTCTTTTTTTTTTTTTTAATTTACTCTTGGCTGCATTGGGTCTTTGTTGCTGCGCACGGGCTTTCTCTAGTTGCAGTGAGCGGGGGCTACTCTTCGTTGTGGTGTGTGGGCTTCTAATTGTGGTGGCTTCTCTTGTTGTGGAGCACGAGCTCTAGGCACGTGGGCTTCAGTAGTTGTGGCTCACGGGCTCTAGAGCGCAGGGTCAGTAGTTGTGGCACACGGGCTTAGTTGCTCCGCAGCATGTGGGATCTTCCCGGACCAGGGCTCGAACCTGTGTCCCCTGCATTGGCAGGCGGATTCTTAACCACTGCGCCAGCAGGGAAGTCCTTACATACTTCTTAATTATTTGAAATGTTTTTTTTTTACCATATGCATATATTGCTTTTATTTAAAGAAAAATTATGTGCATGTATGTCTACATATACCCTTATAGAGTTTTAGAAAACTCTTATAGTCTTAAGTCAAGAGAAGTGGGCCCCATTCTTGATTGTAGCAAGGAGTATCACAAACCCAGTTTGGTCCTCCTTTGAGCCTTGAGTTCATCTCAGCTTTTTTTTTTTTCTTCTTGATTGTCAAAACAGGGCTGGGGGGAAATTCTCAGAGCAGGCATGCAGGCATTCAAGGCTCACTTTTTTGCAGGATAGTGACAGACAAATGGATGAATGTCCAAGTGGGAGATATAATAAAACTAGAAAATAATCAGGTTGTCACGGTGAGTACCTCTTTGGGCTGTGGCTTTTTCTCTTTTGGCTTGAATAGGAACCCTTTTAGCAACTTCTGTGACCACTCCTTTTGGTGACCTTCACCTTCCTCACTTTGCATCCAGAGATCAACATCTCCTGTGGTAAGAAGTTTGTTCTTGTCCATTTCTCACCATAGCTACAGGTAAAACATGACTAGTTTTTGGAGAGGGGGTGTGTGGTAGCAGTGATGGGTCCTAGACAAAGAAAGTAAACCAAATGTCTATAATATTCTTAAGATGAACATCTGTTCCTGAGGTAATTGCTTTTGTTACACTGTAATGTTAAAAGTCTGCCTTCCTGCCTTCCTTATCTTCTCTGACTTTTCTGACCACAGGCTGATATACTATTACTCTCTAGCAGTGAGCCCTACAGTCTGACATATATAGAAACAGCAGAACTGGACGGGTGAGTGTTCCCTCCTGATAATCCATTAAGACGGTTGAGCCAGCTTAGAGTGATTTCTCACTGAGGGAGAACATGATGCAGAGAATGAAGTGCTAAAAGAGGCTAGAAATATCTAGACAAGATAGGAGGCCAGACTCTTGGGACCTCAAGTCTAAGGCTGAGCTCTTGACAGCAATAATTTAGCATCCACTGGTGCAGAATCTGGGCAAATAAACTCCGTATTCTCCATCTCTAAACTGGAGACATTCTGTCTATCTATATTCAGTAATGCTGAGTGGTAGGAAAGACGTTAACAGAACTGTAAAATTTCAGAGTATAGTTCCAAAGTTTCCAGGGGGGGAATGAATATGGAGGTAATTATGTACTGATAAACCATGTTCTAGAAAGGACTTAAGGTAGAAATTCATTAACGTGCAAAAGCTAAGATCTTTGGAGTATAGAGGCCATCTTCAGAGAGCTTGTCCTGTGGAGTTTTGTATCGATCTGCGTCCTTACAACTATTCCTCTTGGTGCCCACAAACTTTTTGAAATGTGGCTTCTTTTTTACTTCTGTCTCTGTGCATTCTTGTATCAGCAAATGGTTAAGTGGGATCCCTTCATGGATCCTGTAAATATTTATGAGATGAGGAGTATGTTTACTTGGAGGTATATGCACATTCTTACCAGGACCTGCTCCTTATTCTTGAAGGGAGCAGGTACCCCCTCCAGGTTGTCTTGTGATGTTTCTTCAGCTTTTCTAGAGCATCTGACCCGCAAGGTCTCATAGGTTGGTTGAAGCAGTTGATGTGTGTTTCAGGGAGAGAGGGGAACAAGTGGGCTAATGCTTAGCTTCCCTGTGGAACCATCCCACCTCAATACTTTTCTTGAGAGAGGATAACAGTGGGAGTGACTCTCACGGCTCAAGCCTAGAGCCCAAGCTCTATTGGTAACAACTGTTTTCTAAAATTGGAGAAACTGGACCTGTGATGCTGTTATGTATGTGCATTCTTTACTCTAGTGAAACCAACTTGAAAGTGAAGCAAGCCATCTCAGTTACCAGTGAGATGGAAGATAACCTGAAGCTACTATCTGCCTTTGATGGTGAGTTAGGGAATAGGTTTGCCAACCCAAATTTTTATTAGTAGATGTCTGGTTAAAGTGTGGTACATCCATCAGTGAATTCTATATTAAAAACGACGTGCAAGTTGCTATTTATCCACATGGAAAAATGTTCACAACATATTAATAAATGAAAAAGATTGCAATACACTGTGCATAGTATATGTAACATAAACCTGTTTTTGGAAACATATGTATGTTTATGAGTACATGTATAGAAAAAAACTTGGAAGGATGTACTACAGAAGTTTAATTGTGCTTATTTCGAGGCAGTGGGTGAGTTTTACTTTCTCCTTTTAATGTTGTATATGTATTTACAATGTTGTATATGTATTTACAATGTATTTTACTTTACTAATCATGAAAAAGTCAAATTATTTCCATTTTGAAACAAATACTAGGTTTGCTTTAAGTATTTTAAAATTTCTTCAGATTCAGCTCATTTGATCTAGAAGTACTGATGGTGATAGGTTATCGTGTGGGTTGTTCTCTCTCTGGATGACCCATGTCACAGAATTACTCTTCTTTGATGCCCAGAACCCTTTGCCTGGTGAGAAATGGGCAGCGGCTGAGAAAGGATAGGCAAAAGATGTGTGTATATTTTGAAAAGGGGATGTTCTTTCCTCTTTTCTGTTAAGCCTCCTCTGTCCTGTTAGGAAAGAATTAAGATTACAGAGTCAGGACTCTTATTCCTTCTTTTTTTTTTTTTTTTTTCAGGAGAAGTGAGGTGTGAGTCTCCCAATAACAGGTTGGACAGATTCACAGGAATACTGATTTATAAAGGAAAAAATTACGTCCTGGATCATGACAGGCTGATTCTCCGAGGCTGCATCATCAGGAATACAGACTGGTGCTATGGCTTGGTAATTTTTACTGGTACGTCTTTGTGGGGACCACAGACCCCCAGCCTGCTGGATTCCATTAGTAGCCACGTTGTGGGTACTTAGTTTTCAGGATGCAGATATGGTGCTCAGATATGTACCAGAACACTATGGCTTTGAGACAGATAGAAAGGGAGGCAGGTAGATGGATAGATGGATGGATAATTTAAGAAAAAAACGACTTCTTTTCCAAGCAGTGAGCTGCCAGCATATCAGCCCTGCCTTTGTTAGAGGAAGGCTTTGTGTTCCAAGACCACAGAGCATTCATAAGTCTTTCTAAACATATCTAGACACAAGAGAAGGTATACACATAGAAGTACACATAGTATTAGCATATGAAAGGGGAACATGTGAAAGGGGAGAGTATACATGTGGATTGCTCCCATGAGGAAAAAATAAACACGGTGGTCATTATGTAGAATATAAAATACAATATGAAGTGTTCATACCAGAGAAAAGGCACATGTGGCTCATTAGCAGTGGCCCATCTTGAGATGGCATTTAGAACCATAATCCCTTATACTTATTGAGGGATTTTCTTAAGTTATAAGGTAGTGCTGGAAAATGGAGGAAGATTCTGTGCCACCCTGTGCCCTCGGTGACAGTGGGCATTGATGACAACAACCACAGTAAGATAATAATTTCCAACTCTAGTCCCAGTGGCCATTAAAAGCTCTTTAAGGCTTCTCTGGTGGTGCAGTGGTTGAGAATCCGTCTGCCAGTGCAGGGGACACGGGTTTGAGCCCTGGTCCAGGAAGATCCCACATGCCATGGAGCAACTGGGCCCGTGCGCCACAACTACTGAGACTGCACTCTAGAGCCCACGAGGCACAACTACTGAGCCCGTGTGCCTAGAGCCCGTGCTCCGCAACAAGAGAAGCCCCTGCTCACCGCAACTAGAGAAAGCCCGCGCACAGCGACGGAGACCCAATGCAGCCAAAAATAAATAAATAAATAAAATTTAAAAAAAAAATGTTGGTTCCTATAGGAGCTCTTATAAAAAAAAAAAAAGCTCTTTATTTCTACTTACTATCTGCCTTGTCATGAAGAAATGCAGAGTCTCTGTCTCTCAGCTCCAGAGAAATCTCAGCTCCCAAGCTTCCACCTCAAGAGAAATCACTGCCATTGCCTTTTCCTTTCTCCATTTCTTAATTAGAAACTTTAAATAGAGCCTGGTCCAGCAATGGGTTTCCTCAAAAGAAGGTGAAGTTCTCCTTATCAGAGAATCCCTTTTCTAAGCTAAATAAACCAGATGGTGATGAGAGAGAAGCTTGTGGCTCCTATTCTGACTTATCAACGAAAAACTAGACTAAGGTGCAGCAAAGAGAGGGAGGTGTCAAGCATTGATGCACTTTGCAGAAGTAGTTGGGATTATCCTTAGAAACAACTTTTCCATTCTTTGAGTTATTGGCACCAAGCATGAGCCTTTCTCCAGGACTTTATCCCCTAGCATTGGAAAGAGGTTTGATAAAGTGGTCATAAAGGTACATTTTAACCCAATTTCAATCCTCTTGAGAATATTCAGTGATTCTAAGAGGTGATGTCTCCCTGTTTCACTTAGGACCAGACACCAAATTAATGCAGAACAGTGGAAAGTCCACTTTTAAACGGACACACATAGACCATCTCATGAATGTCCTTGTGCTCTGGGTAAGTTAAAGACTTTTTTCTGTTTCTTTACAAATAGGCATACTTCCCTTCCTTCCACAGCAGTAGGTGGTATTTTCAAGTCAGAATTTAGTTGTTTGAAAACCTCAAGCAGTTTTAGGGCCCCACATACTAATGTCTGAAGCAGAAAAGAACAGAACTCATTGACAAGGGAGTCTCAAGTTTATACCTCTGTTGTGGAGGACAGTCATAACTTGTTGAAGCTTTGATACTTTGATTAGTGGTACCAGAATAGATTATGGACCCTGCTTTAGAAATTAAGACACTTTTTTTTCATAGCCAGTTTTACTCATGACCACTTTAATAAAACCTTACTTGGACTAATAGATCACCTTACTTAAACCAATGATTTTCAAACTCTATTTCCTTAGAGGAGTCTAAGGTCTGCTGCAGGGGGAATAGAGAAGATCAAGAGTTTTGTTTGGCCTCTTCATTCTGAAGTTTCTGCTTTAAAAAGAGCAGCTTCACATTTATCTGTTCTGTAAGATCTCAGTTGGAAAATAAAGGATTCTGCTGCTAAGAAATGAAATTTGAAAAGCACTCAATATATATGATATAGCTTATATATGGAATCTTAAAAAAAGGGTACAAATGAACTTATTTACAAAACAGAGTCACAGATGTAGAAAACAAACTTAGGGTTACCGGGGGCAAGGGGACGAGGGATAAATTGGGAGATTGGGATTGACATATACATGCTCCTATATATAAAATAGATAACTAATAAGGACCTACTGTATAGCACAGGGAACTCTACTCAGTACTCTGTAATGGCCTATATGGGAAAAGAATCTAAAGAAGAGTGGATATATGTATATGTATAACTGATTCACTTTGCTGTATCCTGAAACTAACACAGCATTGTAAATCAACTATATTCCAATAAAAAATTTTTATAAGCACTCAATAGATAATAATCAGCTTTGAGAATAGAAGTTTAAATTGAAGACTAATTAATTTATTTCCATGCTATTATATACGGGTTGCCTTTATTCTTGTTAGATATAGACAGATTAATTTCTTCACTTACACAGCTTCTCTGCATGACTGAGTGGTTTCAATGCTGCCTATACTTGATTCCATTACTTTTTATATTTTATTTTTACTCTATTGCTTAGAAAATAAAAGTGCCCTTTTTCTGTACATTTCTCATTAATATCTGAATTACAAATTGTGTGTTCTCTGTTATTTATTATGGTAAATGTTACAGTTCTTTTTCTATATCCTTTGGATTTAATAAATGGGATTTTAGAAAATTAGGAAGATTCATTCAACAATAGCCAGGACATGGAAGCAACCTATGTGTCCATCAACAGATGAATGGATAAAGAAGATGTGGCACATATACACAATGGAATATTACTCAGCCATAAAAAGGAACGAAACTGAGTTATTTGTAGTGAGGTGGATGGACCTAGAGACTGTCATACAGAGTGAAGTAAGTCAGAAAGAGAAAAACAAATACCGTATGCTAACACATATATATGGAATCTGAAAAAAAATGGTCAGAAGAACCTAGGGGCAAGACGGGAATAAAGATGCAGACCTACTATAGAATGGACTTGAGGATACAGGGAGGGGGAAGGGTAAGCTGGGACAAAGCGAGAGAGTGGCATGGACATATATACACTACCAAACGTAAAATAGATAGCTAGTGGGAAGCAGCCACATAGCAGAGGGAGATCAGCTCGGTGCTTTGTGACCACCTAGAGGGGGGGGATAGGGAGTGTGGGAGGGAGGGAGATGCAAGAGGGAAGAGATATGGGGACATATGTTTATGTATAACTGATTCACTTTGTTATAAAGCAGAAACTGACACACCATTGTAAAGCAATTATACTCTAATAAAGATGTTAAAAAAAAAAAATTCATTCAGCTTTGAGACCAGAAACTGTACTTGACATCTGTAGAGGGATTTTAACTTTTTTGAAAATTTTCACATTCACTAACTGAAGCTTCACAACACATGAACAATAAGCAAGTCAAGAAGTATTTTCCCCATTGACAAATATGCAAATTGAGACACAGTGAAGATAAATATCATAAATAAAGTCCCACAGAAAAATAATGGCAAAGACTCATCGTCATCAAATCATATTTTTTATTGAAGTATAGTTGCTTTACAATGATGTGTTAATTACTGCTGTACAGCAAAGTGATTCAGTTATGTATATATATACATTCTTTTTTGGTATTCTTTTCCATTATGGTTTATCACAGGATATTGAATATAGTTCCCTGTGCTATACAGTAGGACCTTGTTGTTTATCCATTCTACATAGAAAAGCTTACATCTGCTAACCCCAGCCTCCCACTCCATCCCTCCCCCTTGGCAACCACCAGTCTGTTCTCTATGTCTGTGATTCTGTTTCTGTTTCATAGATAGGTTCATTTGTGCCATATTTTAGATTCCACAAATAAGTGATATCTTATGATATCTGTCTTTCTCTTTGACTTACTTCACTTAGTATGATAATCTCTAGTTGCATCTATGTTGCTGCAAATGGCATTATTTCGTTCTTTTTATGGCTGAGTAGTATTCCATTGTATATATGTACCACATCTTCTTTATCCATTCATCTGTTGATGGACATTTAAGTTGTTTCCATGTCTTGGCTATTATGAATAGTGCTGCTATGAACATAGGCATGTATCTTTTTGAATTACAGTTTTGTCTGGATATATGCCCAGGAGTGGGATTGTTGGATCATATGGTAATTCTATTTTTAGTTTTCTGAGGAACCTCCATACTGTTTTCCACAGTGGCTGTACCAACTTACATTCCCACCAACAGTGCAGGAGAGTTCCCTTTCCTCCACACCCTTTCCAGCATTTGTTATTTGTAGACTTTTTGATAATGGCCATTCTGACCAGTGCGAGGTGGTACCGTATTGTAGTTTTGATTTGCATTTCTCTAATAATTAGCAATGTTGAGCATCTTTTCATGTGCCTCTTGGCCATCTGTATGTCTTCTTTGGAGAAATGTCTATTTAGGTCTTCTGCCCATTTTTGGATAGGGTTGTTTGTTTTTTTGTTGTTGAGTTGTATGAGCTGTTTGTATATTTTGGAGATTAAGCCCTTGTCAGTCATATCATTTGCAAATATTTTCTCCCATTCAGTAGGTTGTCTTTTCATTTTGTTTATGGTTTCCTTTGCTGTACAAAAGCTTGTAAGTTTGATTAGGTCCCATTTGTTTTTTTTGTTTTTTTTTTTTTTTTTGTGGTACACTGGCCTCTCACTGCTGTGGCCTCTCCCGTTGCGGAACACAGGCTCCGGACACGCAGGCTCAGCAGCCATGGCTCACGGGCCCAGCCGCTCCACGGCATGTGGGATCTTCCTGGACTGGGGCACGAACCCGTGTCCCCTGCATTGGCAGGCGGACTCTCAACCACTGCGCCACCAGGGAAGCCCCCATTTGTTTATTTTTGCTTTGATTTCAACTGCCTTGGGAGACTGACCGAAGAAAACATTGGTATGATTTATGTCAGAGAATGTTTTGCCTATTTTCTCTTCTAGGAGTTTTATGATGTCATGTCTTATACTTAAGTCTTTAAGCCATTTTGAGTTTATTTTTGTGTATGGTGAGATCAAGTCATATTTATTGAGAATCTAGTATGTGCCTAGTATGTGCCAGGTGTTGTGAGGATCATAAGGTTTTATAAGTCCTGGGTCCAGCTCTCAAGTATATACGTTCACTTTTGGGAGATGGGGCATCAATATGTGCCAGATGCTTTACATACATAATTTTATTAATAATCACATCTATCCACCTAGGCATAACTTTTCAGAGTTAATGCTCTTTCTGCTATACTTGCTATTTCCCTGGGGAGACAAAATTAAAACACATGACAAATCTGTTTAACATGGCAGACTGACCACATGTGAAGAAATTATAAATTTTTTTTAAAAGATCCTAAGAGCTTCCGGAGAGAAATAAAATGTCATATTCAAGAATCAAAATAGCATTGGCTGGGCTTCCCTGGTGGCGCAGTGGTTGAGAGTCCGCCTGCCGATGCAGGGGACACGGGTTCGTGCCCCGGTCCGGGAGGATCCCACATGCCGCGGAGTGGCTGGGCCCGTGAGCCATGGCCGCTGAGCCTGCGCGTCCGGAGCCTGTGCTCCGCAACGGGAGAGGCCACAACAGTGAGAGGCCCGCGTACCACAAAAAAAATAAATAAATAAAATAGCATTGGCCTTCTCAACAGCAACAGCAGAAGGTAAACATCAACGCTTCAAACGTCTGCCAGAAAATTATTTGCATCCTATAATTCTAAATCCATTGAAACTATCAATAAAATGCAAGTATAAAGAAATATCCATATGTGCAAAGACTCAAAAAATTTACTTATCATGTATCCTCTCTTAGGAAGCTTCTAGTATATACTCAAGCAAAACAAGAGAATAAACCAAGAAAGATATGGAAGCCAGGAAACATGAGAACAGTGAAAGGAAGTCCTAGGATGGTAGCTGAATAGCAGGCCTAGAGAACACCAGAGCAGATTAAAGCAGAGGTATAGAGGGATCTGCAATGGGAGTCTCCAAAGAGAATGCAGTTCTCTGCTCAAGTTCTCACAAGATGGCTGCAGCAGAGAAGTAGTGTAAATACGCAGAGCAGCTAAACTAGCAGAATAGCTGCTATGAATTTCTACATTTATGAGGTCATTCATGCAATCATTCCTTCAGAAAGTAGGGAATATTATCTTGGGTCCCATGTTCACTTTTGGGCATCTAGTTTTAAGAAGGACATTGAGACTTCCTATTTGAGCCTAATGAAATGACTGTGAGGAAGTACAAATAGAAAATAAATCCCCTGACAGAGTGTGAAGAACTGTCAGCAGACCCAAGATGCTGATGAGCTTTTGGAAGGCAGAAAGTAGATAGATTATACCCATAAATAAACCAGAGTAGTGAAAGCTTCCACGGAAATGCATTCCTCAAGAGTAGTTCCAAGCTAGATTCAGCAGGAATTGAGAGCAGGAGTAAGATGTGGGGGTAATAATCAGGATAATTAATTTTAAAACTGCCCAAGAAACAACATGGACAACACCTGGCCCTCTGTACCATCCTACCACTCCTATAGGCATACATATAGCAGTAAAAATTTATCTGACCTCTAGTCTCAAACAAGAGAACTGCTTTCCGAAGAAATTTAACAATCTATCTGCAGAGGGGTAGGGCTTCTAATGTGGGTGTCATCACTTCAGAGTAAAACCCACTTTATTTTAAATTTGGGGGACTCAAGTTTGCCAGCAAGCTCCTTGTGTACTCTAGGGTAAAACCAGTGAAAGAACACATTCTGCCTACCTACACAGAACTCATGGTTCCATCTTCCCATAGGGGAGTGGTCTGCTCGAGAAACAAAATTAACCCAAGGAAATAAAACCAACCTATAATGATGAAACTACTCTTTTACTCCTGTTTTTAAGTGAACTGGAAGGAAACCAGGAGCACAAAAGAGGAGGATGAGGATGAACAAATAGAATAACCGACTCTGGAAAAAACAGATTATAATTCAGGGAAGAGAAAAGAAAACTTTCAAAAGAATTTTACTAGTATTCTTAGAAGAAGCAATTGCACAAATAAAATAAGAATAAGAATAAGAATAAGATTATTCTTATAATAAGAATAGGCTAAAATTTTTTGTGGGGGGGCCACGCCATAGCTTGTGGGATCTTAGTTCCCCAACCAGGGATCCACTCTAGGCCCTCAGCAGTAAAAGCTCAGAGTCTTAACCACTGGACCGCCAGGGAATTCCCTAAATTTTTTTTTTTAATGAAAGAATAAAAAAGGCAATCTAAGAATAACAAAAAGAATTTTGGAAAGTAAAAATTACTGAAATTGAAAAGCCAATAGAAGGGCTGAAATAAAGAGTCAAAGAATACTACTAGACCATAAAACCAAAAGTCAAAGAGATAAATACATTTTTTTAATGGAGGACCAAACCAAGAGCCCCCACATGATCTCCCAGGAGTATCAGAAAGAGAAAATGGAGGGGGCAATATTGTCAAAGAAATAATAGAAGAATATTCCTAGAATTGAAGAAGGATATGAATTTCAGATTTAAAGCATCCATTAAACATCATGAAATTCTAGAACGCCAATGGTGTATAGAAGTCCCTTAACTTTTTCATAGGGATAAGAATAAGATACCAACAAAAAATGAGAATTAGATTGGCATCAGATTTCTCACTAACACTACTGGGCCCTAGAAACCAATAGGGTCATACCTTCAAAGTTCTTAGTGAAAATTACTTTGACCTAGAAATCTATACCCAGGTAAACTACAAATCAAGTGAGAGAGCAAACTTGTTCCTATCATGGGACCTTTACCCTTGCTGGCAATGTCTATCTAGGCCTTTGCATGGCTTGCTTCTTTTTCAGTATTCAATGTCACCTTTTCAGAGAAGCCTTCTCTGCCGCCCTATCTAAAGTGGCCACCTCCATTAAGACATTTTTTATTGTATTAACTTGTTTTATTTTCCTCACAGCATTTAGCACTAGTTAATTTGTATTTTTTCTTTTCTTAACATATCTGTTTTCCTCATATCTCCACAGGATTACAAACTCTCTGAGAGTTAAGGCATTGTCTTTTATCACCACTGTATCCCAGCCCCTAGAATTATGTTTGACACATAATGGGAGCATCATTATTATGTTGTTGAGTTATGTGTGTTGAGTTAGTGAAAAAAATGTGTTATTATTATGTGTTGAGTTAGTGAAAAAAATGAATGAATACCTGAGCTACCAAATTATGAGCCTGTAAGGTAGAAATTATGCCATATTCATCTCTATATTCTTGGGAGTGCCTTGCACAAAACGGTTCTCAGGAAATATCTTTTGAATGGTTATTAAATAAAGAAATGTTCTTGAATTAGCTATGTTCTTAACAGCTCAGCAGTTTTGTTTATGTGGTATTTTTGCCAAGACATTGTCAGTGTAGTTAGATATAATGCATTGTCATTTCTCAAAGCTGAAGAAGAAATCCTTCCTGATTTAAACACTTCGTTTTTTCCCATTTTTGGAAATGATTCTTAGGGGAAAATCTGACAGACACAGGAAGCATGTTTAGTAAAACTCCTTCCTGATAAGCCCACAGGGGAGCTGGAGTTTGGTCCTTTCCCCCTCCCCAGATCTCCCCAGAGCTCACAATGACAATGCTTTGTGAACCCTAGTCTCTTAAGTAGGACGTATTTGTGGGGCACAGTGCTTGAAATTTGAATGATGCCAGAAATCCAGGATATACTTCTTGGGTAAGGCACAATGAAAAGCATAGAGGTGAAGGGCCAAAGGACCAAGGAGTACTCTCTTTTTACAGACTGCCTGTGATGCCTGGGAGCTCCACTGTGACCAGCAATGGCCTTAGTTCTTGACAAAACTGAGTATCTCTTTCAGCCTTTACTGGAACCACTCTTTACACACAGGTCTTCTTGGGTCTGACTGGCTCTTGTAATAAACAAGTAACATCTGGGGTTTGTAGCAAAAACCAATTTCTTGTTTCTTTCTTCCTATAGAAAGGAAGCAAAGTGAAGCTTTAGGCTAAGTACCAATAAACTCCATCACAACATGAATATTTCTTAAGAAAGAGAACATCTGCAAGGGTTTAGAAAGCCTCAGGATGGCAGGAAAAGCTCTAGGAATGAGGAAAGAGCAGACTGTGTACTGCCCCGGAAGGCCTCTCTGAAGGGGGAGAGGCCCTGCTCTCAGGATCTTGGTCTGATAAAGCCGACTTCCTTTCTGCTGGCTCAGTCTGAACAGAAAGGGACTTCTCTGGTGGTGCAGTGGTTAAGAATCCACCAGCCAATGCAGAGGACACGGGTTCAAGCCCTGGTCCGGGAGGATCCCACATGCCGCGGAGCAACTAAGCCCGTGCACCACAACTACTGAAGCCTGTGCACCTAGAGCCCGTGCTCCACAACGAGAGAAGCCACCACAATGAGAAGCCCACACACCACAACAAAGAGTAGCCCCAGCTCACCGCAACTAGAGAAAGCCTGCAGGCAGCAACAAAGACCCAACGCAGCCAAAAATTAATTAATTAATTAAATTAAAAAAAAATCTGAACAAAAGGATCTGGTTCTGGAGGACTCATAGTCTAACAATGGAGGGATGGCACAGCACCGGAAATGATTGATGGGTAATTCTCAATTATCCAGGCAACAGGTATGGAGCAGAAAGTGTGTTGAAGTTCACTCAGTAATTTTCTCCCACAGCTTCAGAAGGTATCAAATTATTTATTCTAATAATTTATAATAAACAAATAGATTATAAATAAATTTATATTTATAAATAAATAATAATAGTTTATTATAATCATTTTACCTTCCCCACTTTTTCCCACTGGAGCTGATGGAGTCGGGCCTGGAGAAGTGGCAGGTAGAGGAATATGGTCTCAGGTTTAATATTGGCCACATAGACTGTCCAAAGGGGAAGCAAAGCCAGTAGAACTCATCACTGAAGTTTAATCTGAACCATGAGGATAAGCCATGCTTTCACATGACCCATTAAAAAGAAGCATAAGGAAGGAGGAGTAAGATTAAGAAGGGTTTTATGGCCCCGAAGAAACCTTCATCACAAAGAGCGGAACTACTCAGTATGAATCTGCATTAGGCTAGGAATGAAAGCAGATTTTATTCTTTTTTATCTTGATCCTCCTGTTTTGTTCTCCTCCATCCCTTATTCAACTCTCAAATCTCAAATATTGAATGATATTAAGGATTTATTACTAACTTTTTAAGTGATAAAGGTATTGTGATTATGTGTTTAAATAAGATCCTTTAAAGAGCTATATTAAACTGTTTGCAAAAAAAATTATATAATGTGAGAAATTTGCTTAAAATAAAAGGGAGGACAGGGGAAGAGGAGGTTTGGGATAAAATAAAACTGGCCACGAATTGATAATTGGTGAAGCTGGGTGATGGGCACATAGGGGTTCATTATAGTATTTATATACATTAATATGTGTTTGAAATTTTTCATAATAAGGATTTTTAAATCTCATTTTCTGAGAATGGTCCCAGTTAGATCTTTTCCTCCTACCTTCATACTCTTGTCTCCAAAGACTTTCTATCAGTGACTCAAAGATGAGACCTAAAATTTTCTAGCAGTGGGGATGGGTTGCTTTGAGCACTTCACACCTTGTGATAAAGGGCACAGGTTTGAAGACCCCTGAGTAGACTTAGAAGTGGTTCACAATAACATCATACATGTCTTCTCTGCAGGTATGTGACGCTGGTGGAATGTGAAATTGTACAGCCACTTTGGAAAGCATTTGGCAGTTTTTTGGAGAGTTGGGCATTTGTCTCAAATGACAGGATTTCCTTCTTTTCATGGCTGAATAATGTTCCCTTGTAGTGTGTGTGTGTGTGTGTGTGTGTGTGTGTGTGTGTGTGTGTGTGTCACATTTTCTTTATCCATTCATCTGTTGATAGACACTTAGGTTATTTCCCTGTCTTGGCTATTGTAAATAATGCTGCAGTGAACATGGGGTGGAGATATCTCTTTAAGAGAGTCATTTAATTTCCTTTGGACATACACCCAGAAGTGGATTATATAGTAGTTCCATTTTTAATTTTCTGAGGAACTCCATGTTGTTTTCCAAAGTAGCTGTACCGATTTACATTCCCACCAAGAGCATCACATGATGATTAGTGATGTTGAGTATCTTTTCATGTACTTACCGGCCATTTGAATATCTTCCTTGGAAAAATGTCTGTTCAAGACCTTTTCCCATTTTTTAATTGAATTTGTTTTTTTGCTATTGAGTTATTTCCTTATATATTTTGGATATTAACTCCTTATCAGATATGTGGTTTGCAAATATCTTCTCCCGTTCCACTGATTGCCTTTCTATCCCGTTGATTGTTTCTTCTGCTGTACAAAAGCTTTTTAGTTTGATGTAATCCCACTTATTTGTGCTTTTGTTGCTTGTGCTTTGGGTGTCATATCTATAAAGTCATTGCCAAGATGGCTGTCAAGGAACTTTTTCTCTATGTTTCTATGTTTTCTTCTAGGAGTTTTATGATCTCAGGTTTTACATTTAAGTCTTTAATTCATATCAAGTTAATTAATTATTTATTTTTTTTCTTTTTGCGGTACGTGGGCCTCTCACTGTTGTGGCCTCTCCCGTTGTGGAGCACAGGCTCTGGACGTGCAGGCTCAGTGGCCATGGTTCATGGGCCCAGCCACTCTGCGGTATGTGGGATCTTCCTGGACCAGGGCACGAACCCGTGTCCCCTGCATTGGCAGGCGGACTCTCAACCACTGCGCCACCAGGGAAGACCCATATCAAGTTAATTTTTGTGAGTGGTATAAGATAGGGGTCCAGTTTCATTATTTTGCATGTGAATATCAAGTTTTCCCAACACCATTTGCCTCCCTTGTCAAATATTAGTTGACCATATATGCATGGGTTTATTTCTGGGCTCACATTTCTGTTGCATTGGTCTATATGTCTGTTTTTATACCAGTACCATATTGTTTTGATTACTATAGCTTTGTAATATAGTTTGAAATCAGGAAATGAGATGCACCCACCTTGCTTCTTTCTCAAGACTGCTTTGGCTCTTTGAGGTCTTTCATGGTTCCATACAAGTTTTAGGATTTTTTTTCTATTTCTATAAAAAATGCCATTGAAATCTTGATAGGGATTGCATTGACTCTATAGATAGCATGGGTAGTATAGACATTTTAGCATTGCTTAACTCTTCCAATCTGTGAATATAAGATATCTTTCCATTTACTTGTCTTCTTCAGTTTCTTTCATTAATGTCTAAATCCCACTTGATTATGGTGTATGATCCTTTTAATATGCTTTTGAATTTGGTTTGCTATTGAGAAATTTTGTATTCATCAGGGGTATTGGCCTGTAGTTTTCTTTTCTTATAGTGTCCTTCTCTGGCTTTGGTACCAGAGTAATGCTGGCTTTGTAAAATGAGTTCAGGATTATTATCCCCTCCTCCCCAAAGTTCTTTTCTAAACAGATTTTCTCAAATCTGTCTTCTTTCTTTGCATCCTTTCCCCTCCATGCCCTTTTCTCTCAACCTAATGACAAGAAAGTTGAGGTTATCTAGAACAATAATCTTGGTTCGGTAAAAAGGTGCCATCTTTAATCTGAACATTGCCTCCAGGCTGATTCATTTTATTCAGCTGAAAAGAATTATTGGGCCTTGTTTGCTTAAGATCTCAATCTTGTCTCTTTTTTCCTCTTTGGTGTCTAAAAGTAATAGGCTTTTCCAGTCCTTTGATGACCCAGATTTCACGCTATTCCTTTTCATTTCTGCTTAAAATTGGCCAGTTGTTCCCCTATTTCAACTCTTTCTTTTGTTAAAGTCAGCCAACACACACTAATATTCTAATTCTAACCATTTCCCTTAGAGCTCTAGCCTCAGTAGGCACATGGTCTGTCTTCCAGTTTTACCATATTCTCTACTGTAAACATGATTGCCATATTGTCAGCCTTTTATATCCATTTCCTTACCACCCACCCACCCCCAGCTGCTAAGCCAATGCCACACATTTTAGATTTTTTTTAAAGCAGAACCTCACTTCAGTAATGGAGTAATTAAGAGATTGGGTTCTGGAACTAGTTCAAGACCTGTCCATACTAGTTAGTAGCTAAATGACTTTAGGCAAAATACTTTCCCATTCTTAATATCAAGTTTCTTGTCTGTTATTAAAAGACGGGTATTATAAATATTAAATTAAATAATACAGGTAGAGTACTTAGCACAATTATTGGCACTTAATTAATATTTACTATATTTTAGTTACTATTATCTCCTGTCAAAATCCCAAGGATGGCTCCTGCTGGGCTTTCTTTTCTGTCCTGTGTACTACTGCCTAGAGACTGTGAGCGTCAGGGCACCCCTGCCCTCCAAGAAAAGAGAGAGGCTTTGTTGAGAGGTAGGCTCCAAATGGTAGAACTGAAGCAGCACGTCTTGGATGAAATGTTAATTTAATTCTTTTTTTGATTTCTAGATTTTTCTGTTTTTAGGCAGCATGTGTTTTGTCCTAGCAGTTGGTCATTGCATTTGGGAAAGCAAGAAAGGCTACTACTTCCAGGATTTTCTGCCATGGAAAGAATATGTCTCTTCATCAGCTGTCTCTGCCGTCCTTATATTCTGGTCCTACTTCATTATTCTCAACACCGTGGTGCCTATTTCCCTCTACGTCAGGTAGGCTTCTTTGACCACTGGGGGACAAGCTGACTTCATACTTCCTACTTAATTCCCCAACTAGACTGTGAACTTTCAGAAAGCATAGATTCTGTGCTCTTTAACCCTTTACTTTGCACAGTGCCTGGTGCACAAAACACTCTGAGACATATCTAGAGACTGCATAAATGTTTTCTATATCCAGAATACCACCCTAGATACTATGTGGGTTATACAAAAGAAAATTATCCCAACCCTCAAATAGTTTATAATGTACATGACTAAATAAGACAAACAAACACATGAAATAATTAGAAAAAAATGCACACAAATTTGGTGATGCTAAAGCACAATCTAGGCAGCCCCTAGTTTATCAGTGAGACAGATTCCATTCATTTGTAAATCAGTTAATTCAGAACTCAGAATGAGTTTTCCCACAGAAACAATGTGGCAAATGGTAGATAGGTATAATTGTGACTTAAGTTCTGGTTCCCAAAAGTTGGAGAAGATGAAGGATGTTTCCTTCCCCTTTTCATGAGCACCTTGAACAAAAATTTGAAATATAGGTAAAATAAGTCTTTACTGTACTCTGATCTGCTTTTTCTATTTTCAACATTCCCTTTCACATACACACACACAAACATATTTTTTGCATCCTTCTTTTCAGGTTTCCTAAACCCTGCACTGTGGCATCCCAACTCCAAAAGCACCCAATATAACTAAATTATCTTACTAATTTAATAAATATTTATTGAACACCTACTATGTGCCAAGCACTATATTAGGTGCCAGAGAAAGAAACATGAATAATAAGACAACCCTTCCTCTAGATAAACTTACAACATAGACATGGAAACAGATACTTAAGTAAATAATTAAGGTACAATATGAAGAATGATGTAATAGAAATGTATATGTGAATGCTATGGGAACCTAGAAAAGGAATAGGTTGGTTCTGCCTGTAGAGGCTTAGGATTTACAGAAAAAAGTAATAATCAAACTGATATTTGAGAAAAGAGTAGAATTTACCAAGCAGAAAATAGGAAAAGAATATTACAAGCAGAAAGACCAGTATGTACAAAGGTTTGGAGGTTTTTAAAAGCTTGATCTGGTCATAGAAGAGTGAGTAGCCTAGACTAAGGTGTTGGATGGTAATTTAGGATTAGATTCAGGAGAGCCTTGAATGCCAGGCCAAGGAGTTTGGGTTTTATCCTAAAAGCAGCAGAGATCTTTCTAAGGAAAGAAATAATATCATTAAATGTCTGGGTTTAGAGAGATTGCTATGGTGACTGGTATGGTGAAGGAAGGGAGAGGTCAAGGCTCAACACATGAGGACTAATAAAGTCAATAATGTGGGCCTGAGCACCTCTTCCCTCACCTCAAACAAAAAATCCACGTTGCCCAATGCAGTTGTCTCAGACAGGGATTACTAATGAAGCAGTCTAAACTACCACAAACTAAATATGAATGATGATAGGAAGGAAGCCACTTAAAAGTCTCCACTGTTTTAAAATGAAGATGCTTGTTAACCATAAAGAATCTATATGCATGTTATTTGGAACAGAAGTGGAATGTGACAAACACAATTGGGAAAACTCGGATAAAATGAAGAGGAGGCTATTCTAGGGAAAAGCTACCCCACAGGCAGGCTGGATCTGCCTAGAAATTTATCAGAGGGTCGTCAGCTCCTGTAAGCTGTTTCTGAGTCTCACAGATCTTTCCCTTCTGAAACAAAGTGCTATTTCAAGTCTGAAGATTCTCTCTCTTCCCCACCAATGAGTTTACATGACAGCAGCAATAACTCTCTGATTAAGCCTAGGCTACGTTTTATAAATTAGCTCTTAACTCTGGCAGGCCTTGCATTATTGCAGAATTTCAAAAATTTTGGAAGAAAGGCTGTGAAGGGAGTATGCCTCAGCAAAGTTAATCAGTATGTCTGGTAATCAAGTAAAGCCTTGAGTGATAATGGTCAAAGTCAGAATTACAATGGGTTGGCTAGTACGAAGGGTCCTTCAAGATTGTAGGTTCCCAAGGAAGATATTCTGATTTTCATTTCTACCACCGGACTGGTAGGAAGAAACCAGGATGATGAATTTGATTGCCCTGCTTTGACCCAGGACCCTTCTTTTCTTGCTTTCTCCTTAGTGTTGAGATAATAAGATTGGGCAACAGTTTCTATATCAACTGGGATCGGAGGATGTTTTATGAACTAAAGAACACACCAGCACGGGCTTGTACCACCACCCTTAATGAGGAGCTCGGCCAGGTCAAATACGTGTTCTCTGACAAAACAGGGACCCTGACTCAGAACATCATGATTTTCAACAAGTGTTCTATTAATGGGAAATTCTATGGTATGCATATTTTTCTGCTTTCCCTGAGTCTTAGGGAAATATTACTTTGCAGATTGTTCTCAAGAATGATCTATCTCTAAATCTATATGCCTCTAAATTCACATTTACTTCTTAGTCTCACAACCTGCCCTGTTCACTAAGCAAAGCTCACCTAGCCCATTCAGTTCTAACCAAAAGCATTTATTTAGCACCTTTTAGATGCAATCCATTGTGTTGGATGTTGAAAATATGAAGATGTATAAGAATTAATCTCCATCCTCAAGGAATTCCCAATGTCTGGGCAATGTTAGTTACTCTCACATTAAATCAGATGGTGCAACCAGCATATTTCTGAAGCTGCTATTCTCCTGATTCCCCCTCAGACCAATAAACACTCTAGAAAGAAGCCATCAAAGGGTATTCAGAGCTTGATGTGTCTCCCATGCCCAGTTATTCATTTATTTCCTGCCTTAAGCATAAGCTTGTTTTTGTGATAGCGTTAAGTCCTTATATGTGTGAACATTCATGCCCACTGCACTAACTAGCTAAGGAAGGCAATCACATCTAAAAAGATAGACCACATGGGGTGTTTCTCTGGGATTATGAAAAAGCTTTGAAACTAGGAAGATGTGATAGTTGCAAAACCTTGTGAATGCACTAAATGCCCCTGAATTGTACACTTTAACATGGTTACTTGTATGTTATACGAATTTCACCTCAAAAAATTTTTAAGTTAAATTTTAAAAATAAAAAAATTAAAGTTAAAATTTTAAAAAAAGCTAGAGCACTCTAATATTTTCTATTACCCCTGCCAAACAAGTTTTCACACGTATAAACTCTGAAAGCTTATTTTTGGATGGTTGATTTGGGTGAGGATCTTAATTTTCTTACTCACTGTATGGGTAAGGATAAGGTTGAAAAGGGTCATGCGTGTTTCTACGCTTGGCATCAGACTGTCTTCCACCCCCATTCTGTCTATGCTGTCTACTGGCCAAGAATCCTAAACATTCCAGCACTACTTTCACACATCCTCTGGGTAACGTTTCTGATTGAAAGGCTTCCGGAGGTACGAAGTCTCTCATAAATGACTAGCCTCCAGCCTCAACTCACTCACACTTAAGGAGAAGAATTGCACCCCAAGCAGCATTATTCTTACCATTGGCTTGAGGAAAGGAGCTCATAGGGCACTGAGAGCTAGGTGGCCTGAGGGGATTCGAGGAGCTTAACTGCAAGTCTAGGATGATAGAATCAGAAGGAATAAGCTTTTAAAAATCCTCCTTTAAATTACCATATGACCCAGTAATTCCATTCCAAGGTATATACCAAAAAAAAGAAAAGAAAAGAAAAAGAAAACAGAGATTCTAACAGATAGATGTATGCCAGTGTTCATTGCAGCATTATTCACCAGAGACCAAAGGTAGAAACAACCCATGTGTCCATCAACAGATGAATGGGTAAACTAACGGTGGTATATCCATGTAATGGAATACTCAGACATAAAAAATAATGAAGTTCTGACACATGCTACAACATGGATGATTCTTGAAAACATTATGCTAAGTGAAATACACCAGACACAATAGGAAATATTGTATCATTCTACTTATATGAAATATCTAGAATAGGCAAATTCATAGAGACAGAAAGCAGATTAGAGGTTACCAGGGGCTGGGAATAGGGAAGAGTGAGGAGTTTTTGTTTAGGATGCTGAAAAAGTTTAGGAAATATATAATGGTGATGGTTGTACAACATTGTGAATGATGTTAATGCCACTGAATTGTTCACTAAAAATGGTTAAAATGAAAAATTTTATGTTATACATATTTTACACAATAAAAAAATGTAAACCCTTCTTTAAAACCCTTGCCAAATGTGTATTCTATTTACTTACCAACAGGTGTTGTCTATGACAAGAATGGACAGAGGGTAGAAGTCTCGGAGGTGAGTGATTACAGCGCCCTGTGAAATGCATGTGGCACCTGAGTGAGGCTGCGCCGCACAGCAGCATCTTTAACACAGATTGGGATTCCCTTAGCCCCTGAAATATTACAGCTGTTATTGGCCCCATAATATCAGAAAGTATTATATAAATGAACTCTGTTTATTTGAGGGTATTTGGGTTTGTGTTTTTAAATGAAAATAGCTTATTATAAGAAGGTGATTATATATAAATAATATATAAATTTTTTTAAAGTAAGGAATGTCTGAAGAAACCAGCAAAGGGATGAATCCTTGAGCTCATAAAAATGATCTAGGAGAGCAAATGAATAGTGGTTTAAGATACTTTTTCGGAAGACATTACATTACTTGAGAATAAATTCTAATTCTACATATGAATATTATTTGTTTTCTGAATAGCGCTATTAAAATTTCCTTTAAACACAAATTAATTAATTAAAAATGAAAACAGCTTTATTGGCTTTTTCTATTTAAAAAATTATCTGTGCTCATGATAAAAAAAAATTCAAACAATATAGAAATGTGTGAAGAAGAAAATTAAAATCATTCAGTCCCATTTAGATAACCAGTGTATAATCTGGGAATATTTATCCTTTCAGATGTTTTTCATATGTATATATACACACATATACACCTAGGTCTAGTAGGTAGGTAGGTATGTAGGAAGGAAGGATGGATGGATGGATCGTAGCATGCATGCTACTTTCAGCCTCCTTTTATTCACCTGACACTATATTGTGGCCCTCCTTCCGTGTCAGTGTATTTAGGTCTACATCATCATTTTGAATGGCTGTCGTAGCCAATTACATTGATGTATCTTAATTGATTTAGCCAATCCCCTATTTTTATTCTGTTGTCTTTTGCTATTATAAACAGCATTATGATAAGCATTCAGGTACATACATTTTTGTCTCCTCTTCTGAAAATTATTTCCTTAGAATAAAGTCCTGGAAGTAAAATTAGTTGGTCAAAGGGTGGCTAGATTTTTAATGCACTTAATAGTGCCATACTGCTCTCTGGATAGACTGCATCAATTTATAATCCCACCAAAAAATATGAGAATTCCTCTTTTCCCATACTGTATCCTTGTCAGTACTGGGTATTAATATTTCAATCTTTAGAAATTTAATTGTGAAAATCATATCTCATTTAATTTACCTTTCTTTGATTACTAATCAGATTGAATCATTTTATGTGCTTATTTTCCTTCTTCTTCCCAATCACTTTATTGCCCATTTATACTTCTTTTGTGAATTGCCTGTTCATATTCTTCGTCCTTTTTTTCTTATTTCAAGGGGCTCCTTATATAGTAAAAATACCAACTTTTCCTTCATCTGGCACATATGTTACAATTATTTTTTTCCATTTTTGTCTTTTGGCTTTTGTTTAAAGTTTTTTGTTTAGAAGTTTTTAATTTATGTAATTAATTCTATCAGTCTTTTTCCTTTATAGCTTCAGGATTTATGACATACTCAATAGTCCTAACCCACACAATTGTAAGAATATTTTCCTTTTCATTCTTCCTGTCTCTACCTGGTTCAATTTTACTGTTTTTTCCAGTATTGGATCTCAACTTTTGTTTATGGGTTTGATTTTAAGCATCCCTTCATAGGGCTTCTTCCATTACATTCAGGATACTACTCATCCTATCGCTTTCCTACTAGAACCAATTCCAAACCTTTAGCCACTTGACTTATGTACTAAACAGGTAACTCCAGCTCCCAACTACTGCCTCACCCTTATCCATCCAGAGAGATTGGAAATGGAGAATAAAATCAGTATTTGCCTTAAATCCTCTTCCAGGGACTTTGCTAATGACCTTGGCAATATAAACAAAGTTATAGCTTCTAGGGAGTAAATTGTTACCCTGGAGTTACCTTTCCCTTCCTCCTCCTTTTGCTACTGATCGACCATAACACATTTTCCTCTGGATCCCTGGAATCTTTGTTCTCTTGTAAGCAAACACCCACAGCCTTATCTTTTCATAAAAATGCTTTCTTCTCTCTACCTTGATTGAAAGATGACTTTCCTGGAGGATATCCCTTTTCCTCCATCTCTCGTACTCCGCATACCAAAAGTCCAAAGGTATTGTCCTCATTATCCTGTGCCACTTTTCTTTCTTTTTTTTTTGGCTGCCTTGGGTCTTCATTGCTGCGCATGGGCTTTCTCTAATTGAGGTGAGCGGGGGCTACTCTTTGTTGCAATGCGCGGGCTTCTCATTGCGGTGGCTTCTCTTGTTGCAGAGCACAGGCTCTAGGCACATGGGCTTCAGTAGTTGTGGCACGTGGGCTCAGTAGTTGTGGCTCACGGGCTCTAGAGCACAGGGTCAGTAGTTGTGGTGCACGGGCTTAGTTGCTCCGCGGCATGTGGGATCTTCCCGGACCAGGGCTTGAACCCGTGTCCCCTGCATTGGCAGGCAGATTCTTAACCACTGTGCCACCAGGGAAGCCCATCCTGTGTCACTTTTAAACTATCACTTTTTCTCCCTCATATAATCTTTCTTCCTGTGATGCTTATGACTTCTAGCTATATTCCTCTTTCTTCTTGTCGTTGACATTTACAAATCTTCTGGCTTCTCCACTTCATTCACTGAGGACCTTGAAACCTTAGCTCATATTTCCCCTCTCTACCCAATCCCTGCTATCATCTTGGGTGGTATTGGCTTATTTACGGATGATCTAGCAACATAGATGCTTTCAGATGTCTAAAAGAATATATCTTTCAAATGACTTTTTGGACTCAAAAAAATCTATATCATCCATTTCTATGTTATCATGTCACCACCCAGAAGTGCACTACTCTGAAACTAAACTCCTTTGTCATGATCTCTGGTCACAAACCTTATTTTTCCAGTTCTCTTGATACTTGATTCCTAGTATACCTGCTTTCTTACCAAAGGAAGATTTACAAACTCTCTGTTCTCCTTTTTCTCTGTCAATCCCTTGTGACTTTACTTCCTGTCCTATCTTGCCCCCCCATCTGTACCCAAGATCATAAGCATCTTCAATACCTTACTAGTTCTCCCTTTTTTTTCCCCTCTCTGATCGCCCAACAAATCTCAACCTTGAATTAACCAAGCCATCTACCATTCTCTGTTTCTAATCTCAGAATGCCAAGCACTTTTTGGGGATCACAAGCCATTACAAATTCAGAGACTCCAAACTCTTCTGGGCTTCCAGTGCCACTTGGATAATTTTTTAATCTATTTATGGTGAGCTTAATTCTTAATTTTCCATATTAGCTATTCCAAAACTCACCACTCTTGGGCCTTCTACCACATCCCACTCCCTTCTCCCCAGTGTGCAGTACATGATATTGTTTTCTACTTTGCTGAGAAAAATCCAAACTATCAGCTAAGTACCCTTTTCTGTACAAATATCAGAACCCACCTTTACCCCCTTTCCTTCAGTCTCAACAAAAGGTATAACTTTTTCTTTCAATACTAATCTCTTCATATATTCTGATTCCATGCCTTTCTACTTCTTCAGGAACCTCAGTCAATCCTGTATTCTCTGTTTCTTAATATCTGAAACTTATCCCATTATATGATTCTTTCCCCTCAGCTCAAATCTATCCCTTCTTTAAAAAGACAAAAAAAAACACCACTCACTACATACATACAATGGAATATTATTCAGCAATAAAAAGAAATGAGCTATTAAGCCACGCACACACATATACACAGAAAAGGGAAGAACTTTAAATGCATATTGCTAAGTGAAAGAAGCCAATATGAAAAGGCTGTGTACTGTATGATTCTAACTGTATGATATTCTGGAAAAGGTAGTAGTTGCCAGGGGTTTGGGGAGGGGTGGAGAGAAGGATGAAGCACAGGAGATTTTTAGGGCAGTGAATCTATTCTGTGTGATACTGTCATGGTGGATTCATTACATTATGCATTTGTCAAAAACCACAGAATTGTACAAAGCAGAGTGAACTCTAGTGTAAACTATGGACTTCAGTTAATAATAATGTATCAATATTGGTTCATCAATTGTAACAGATGTACCATACTAATGTAAGGTGAAAATAGGGGGAAATGTGGAGTGGAAAGAAGAAAGGAAATATATAGGAACTCTCTGTACTTTCTGCTCAATTTTTTTTTATGAATGTAAGACTGCTCTAAAAAATGTAGTATTAAGTTAAAATAAAATAAATGTGTTAAAGTAACCCTTAGCCCATTAACCAGAGGTAACCACTACTAATAAATGTTTATATCTTATTTTATTCATTTTTTAAAGCAGTTAGAACTTTTCCTTCATCCTGCATTACGCTCTGACTCCATCAGTCAGTCCAAAATGTTCAACCATATGTATCAACCATATGTCAGACTCTGAATAAATGTTAAAGGTTCAAGGAAAACAAAGGAAATTTGTTCCCTACCTTCAGAGTTGGCAGACTAGAGGAAAAGTGTATAAGGAAATAGACAATTACAGCAGTCTTTCTAACTCCTCACCTTTCATTCATTCCTCATTCTACCCTATATAATTAGACTCTGTCCTATCATGTCCACTGAAACTAGCCAAGGTCACTAATGACTACCTTGTTGTTAAGTCCTTACCCAATTTCTCTGCAGATTTTAACACTTAAAACTCCACTTTTTATTAAAGCTCTCTTGTCCCTTGGCTTCTGTTAAGTAACTCTCTTCTTGTGTTTTCTTCCTGTATGATTGTTTTTCTCATCTTCTTGGCCATAGGTACTGATGTTCCCCCAGAGCTCTATTATTGTACCTCTTTTCCATCTTTATAGTCTCGTGTTTTTACTGACTTTAACTACTGCCTACTTACTAATGACCTCCAAATCCATATATCCAAGAACATTTTTAGCTCCCTCCCTATCCGTGACCAAAGCTAAAGATATCCTATAAAAACTATCTATAGCTATGTCACAGAATCTCAAAGAGTATCCTCAATTGCCTCCTCTACCCTCCATTCTGAATTCGTTTCTTCTCATCTGATACCCCCGGTTTCCATCCTTTTGTCTTGTACCTGGATTTGCCATTCAGTCTTATTCAACTGGGTGTTTAACTTTCAATTGCAGAGTAATTCATGAATACTGCTCCTCAGAACATGCTGTACTGCAGCTCCAAGCCAGCCCTGCCTCAGTCCTGTACCCAGCCAGGTCCAGTGTTCTCAAACATTACTTGTCTGGAAGGGGAGATTAGAAACTAGCTCAGATCTCTTACCTGAGCTTCAAAACTATATATGCCTGCTTTCATTATTACCTTTATGTCCTTCAGGTATCGCCAGGTCAGTCTGTCAAAAATCTCCTCCTGCTGGGTATCCTATCTCAGTGAATGGTCTTACCATCTATCCCAATTAGGATACATAAAATTATTCTTAACTGTTTCTCTCTTTCACTTGTCATATCCATGTCATCAAATTCTGTATTTTCAAATCATACCCTTAATTTAATATTTATTGTCACTACTTTATCATTTCTCTTGTGAATTACTGAATGGCTTTCTAACTGGTCTCCTTGCTTTTCATCTTGCTACTTCCAATATATTCTCCATGCTGCTACCAGAGGACTATATGATCATATGACTTTCAGCAGAAAATTGTTACGGTTCCCTATTGCATACAAGATGGTAATGCAGGATCTGCTTCATATCTACCTCTCCAACTTCTCTCACATCACTCACCAGCTTCTAAGTTTCAAAGAATGTACCAGTACAAGAGCCCAGTTATAGAAGAGCCTCAGAGGATGCTATATAATGAGTTATCTTAAATTACTAAACCCACAAACTTCCCAGAGCTCACAAGTCTGTGGTTGGCCAGGTCTAGGACTTGGCTCTGGACCTGACCATACTTCCTCACTATCATGACAAAACTCCCTCTAGATGGGTTATAGAAAAGAGCCAGTATAGCCCACTACAAACTTCCGTTTCCCCAACATAGCACCAAGCAGCGCAATTGTGTCTGTACTTGACACATTGGGGCCCAGCCCAGGTAGCACCACAACTACAATGAACTGGTGAAATATCCTTGAGAGTTCTGATATGGGATGGAGAAATCTGTTAATAACACCGCACTCCAGGGTGGGCATAAGAGAGTCTCAGGACCAAATTGAGCCAGAAAAGAATGTTTACCCCAGGTGCCTACCAGCAGCCTACCTGACATGAAGAACGTTAGTCAACATCTAAAGGAGCCAAGCTCATAGCCAGGAAAATGGTAGTGAATATTAATATTAGGTCCACAGATTGAGGCAGGGTCAATAACCTTGAGGACTAGAGGCAGGAAGGAATCAGGTATGCTGAATCAGGTATGCAAAATGGTATAAAATTAAGTCTGTGAACAAGAAGTCTGTACTGAAGCTTGCTTGTTATACAGCCTTGCCTCTGTCTTGCAATATTCCTCTCTAGCCCCCTTGTGGGGTAAAATAGGGATAGTGCAACACAGTGATGTCATTGTACCTAGCTCCCTTCCCAGTTCCCAAAATCAGGCAGAGGACAGCCAGAGATAAGACTTTTTCCAGAAACCATTTACTAATAGGGAACAGTTACTCTCTCATGTCCTCAGGTTTGATTTATCATGGATTTGGCACTTGGAAGAATAGAGCCTGAAGATGGCCACTAATCATTCAGGATAGCTGGAGTAGAAAGAGGGCAAGAAGGGTCTGCCAAGCAGTGCTAGCTTGTCTCCTGTGTGGTGGATCTTCTCCAAGTGAATGGATGGACCAGGTCAGAGCTACAGAGGCTTAGAAACCAGCACAGGGTCTCTTTCACTTATCTTGCTTTTCTTTTCCCATCCTCCTAAGAGTTCTCATCACATTCCAGAAATTGCCCCCAGGTCGACCTTCTATAAAGTGTCAAGCTGCTGTTTGTTCTGGCTTATGTGTTCCAGAAAACAGAAAAGGTCGACTTCTCCTACAACAGACTGGCTGATCCTAAGTTTTCATTTTATGACAAGACTTTGGTGGAAGCAGTGAAAAGGGGAGATCGCTGGGTACACTTGTTTTTCCTGTCACTCTCATTGTGTCATACCGTGATACCAGAAGAGAAAGTAGAAGGTGAGAAGGGGCTTGAGGCCTCATGGACTGAGAATATGTCATAGAGTCTAGGCTGATTGGAGGGGGGGATGGTTTGATATCGTTTGTAATGGCTTAATCTAAAGAACTTTCTAATAGGAAGAGCTGTCCAGCAATGGAACGGATAGTCAAGATAAGTAGTGGGCTCCTAGCCATTGAATATATTCAAGTAGAAAACAACGTCTTTGTCTTAAAGAAGATTCATTCATTGGATGGGGGTCAAACTTGGTGCTATCTAGCGAGCTTCGGATCTTGAGACTCTGTAATATTCTGTCACAGAGTTTATCTGATTTATTGCCAAGATCAACCCCACTACCTCTGATAAGACTTCCTGAAGGATGAGTTGAGTCATCCTCTTGTTGCTTCACAATTTAAAGGTATCCCCATATACCCTAATTTCTTTAGTAACCAAATATGACTATGTCATCCATGAATTTATCAAAATATTTTTCAGAAATTACTGATTTTTAAATTAAGAAGACTTTTTTCCTTAACAAACAAGAATTTAGGCAGCCAAGTAAATCACATCCTTCAAAGTCAATGTAGTCTTAATATAATACCACCATGAGTAACACCTTATATTTGTACATCACTTTATAATTTTACAAGTTGCTTTCATTTATATTACCTTCCACAATCTTCACAACAGCCCTCTGCAGAACAAGAAAAGTGATCCTAGTTTTATAGCAAAGGAAACTGAAGCTAAAAGAAATTAAGTGCTGTACAGCAGAAACTAACACAGCATTGTAAAGCAACTATACCCCAATTTTTAAAAAAAGACATTGTGACGACTAAAATCCTATAGCTAAGAAAGGTATAAATGGGATAAGAACCCAAATCTCATGTCTTCTGGCCCCATGAGCTCCCACCCTTCCACAAGCCTCTCCGGGTCTGACATTCCAACAAGTTGGTATTACTTGAAGCATATTTGGACTTGTCTATGTTTACTGCCTTGAGTGACAAGGTAGGAAACACACAAGAAAGTAATCTTATTATCCCATAGACACATCTTATGTCTGACTTAAAATTATACTCCCCCACCTACCTTATTCACAAGTATAAGATTCTGAAGATGTATAACTGTTTTTAAATATCAAATTAACCTTCAAAAGAGAAATAATCTAAAATATATCTCAGGTTATGGGGATTATTCTAAAAGAGGAGTTCCAGAAATGTCTTGAGTAATATCAGATTGAAAGATTGATTCAACAGAGTAAGTCATTTACCTTCCCAGGGTGAGAGTTTCAAAGGTGACAATACTCATTCATATATATATATATATTTTTAATTGTTTACTAAACTATCAATCTTATTACCTTATAGCAGTGTTCATCAAAGTGCGGCCAGTCCTGTGCAGGAGCACTTTATGTAGGACCATATGCATGAGACTCACTCAGGAGATTTGTTAAAATTCAATTTCCTGGGCCATCCTCCCAGATTTTGTGATTCTGGATTCAGTAAGTTTGGGTGGGGCCCAGGAACCTTCATTTTTAACAATCTCCTGAGCCATCTTTACCCGCTAAAGTTGGAAGGCTACTGCCTATGTTTTGTTTGTTTGTACACATGTTCCGTGTACTTCTGTAATACTAACTCAGGTCTGTGAAATGAGTTTAGAATATTGGAAAGAATGAAAAAACTGACCTGTTCTATGCAACCTGGCCTTTTAGGGCCAGGCTTGGGTGGAAATTTTGAAGAAAGATGTCCCCTCCTGGGCTCCATCTTTATGTAAGCCACTTGGAAGACAATCTCACTTCTGGGTGGACTTCATCTGCACATCTCTAGGGGCTCTGGCTGCTCTCTTCTCTCCTGCCAGGTGAGCTGACTTACCAGGCTCAGTCCCCAGATGAAGGTGCCCTGGTCACTGCTGCCAGGAACTTTGGCTTTGTGTTCCGTTCCCGCACGTCTGAGACAATCATGGTAGTCGAAATGGGGGAAACCAGAATCTACCAACTACTGGCTATTTTGGACTTCAACAGTGTGCGCAAGAGGATGTCTGTTATTGGTGGGTGCCCCTCCTAGTTGGCCCTCTCCCCTTATTTGTCTTTCATATACATTCACACGTTGACTTTCTCCTCTATCTACACACAAATGTTTTCTCCTGCCCACGTGCCATTTCACAGGCACTCTGCCTCAAATACAAATACATAGCCATTCCCACTTTCTCTCTCATAATCCTTTATATTTTCTCATATACACATATGTGAGCTTACTGCCATGTGCTAGGACCCTTATTTAGTGATCCTGGGTAGTAGCTTGTCAGAACCCTCAAAGCCAAGATAAGAACAGAGAATAAACCCATAAAGCCTGAACTTGGAATAAGAAATGGGGGCAGACAATATAGAGGAAAGTAATACTATCTTGTTCTCAGTTAGTTTGGGCCTCAGGCCGAAGAGGAAGAAAGTCATTTTTCATCCTTGGTCCTTATTAGGTGTGGGCCTTGGTCTGGAACTTGGACTTGAGAAGCTAAATGTGATTCTGTATCAGAGTCTTCCATAGGTGATACTGAACCCATGGAAAAACTGGTTCCAAAAGGTCCTCTCTCATTCTCACCAGCCCTCACCACATCACTTATCCTGTGTGACCACTCATTGAGTGCTTAGCCCCCAAAGGTGTCAGAAACAAATGTCATGGGAACAGCCTCCTGCCATCTCTCAGTGGCCCAGACAAGTTCTTGTAACAATGGACCTATATGGTTACTTTGCTTAATTTGCTTATCCTTAGTGAGGACACCTGAAGATCGCGTAATGTTATTCTGCAAGGGTGCAGACACGATCCTCTGTCAGCTACTTCATCCATCCTGTAGATCCCTCAGAGACGTGACCATGGAACATTTAGATGTAAGTGTTTAGATTGCAGGGGAGGGAAGCTGTGGATGGCTCTGTGTATCTGTATGTGTGTCCATATATATGTCCCCATGTCAGTGTGTTTCAGTATGGGGTACATAGGTGTCTGTGTCTCTTTAATTGATAGAAGAATAAAAACTACCTCATTCTGTGGGATTCTCACTGACCACATTGCCACCTTCTGTGTGAAGGAGTTGGGTGGCCCAGGATCCCAGGGGCATGAAGAGGATTGTGTTGTGGGAGCACTTACCACAGTCAGAACAGTTCATTCTATGATTCCTGGCTCGGGAGGTCCTGTGGTCACATCTAGAATTTGCTTCAGAATAGGGCCTGCTGGACTTCCCTGGTGGCACAGTGGTTAAGAATCCACCTGCTAATGCAGGGGACACAGGTTCGAGCCCTGGTCTGGGAGGATCCCACATGCCGCGGAGCAACTGGGCCCGCGAACCATAACTACTGAGCCTGCGCATCTGGAGCCTGTGCTCCGCAACAAGAGGCCGCGATAGTGAGAGGCCTGTGCACCGTGATGAAGAGTGGCCCCTGCTCACTGCAATTAGAGAAAGCCCTTGCACAGAAACGAAGACCCAACACAGCCAAAAATAAAATAAATAAATTTATAAAATGGCTGATATAATTTTAAATTGCTGAATATATATATATATATTTATTTATTTATTTATTTTTTGAGGTAAAATTGGTAGATGACATTATATAAGTTTCAGGGGTACACCATTATAATTTGTTTTTTGTATACACTTCAAAGTGATCACCACTTTGTCTAGTTATCACCCATCACCATACAATTGACCGCCTTCACCTATTTCACCCACCCCCCCAACCCCTTTCCCCTCTAGTAACCACCAATCTGTTCTCTGTATCCATGAGTTTGTGTTTTGTTTGTTCATTTGTTTGTTTTTTAGATTCCACATACAAGTGAAATCGTTTGGTGTTTGGTCTTTCTTTATCTGATTTATTTCACATAGCGTAATACCCTCAAGGTCCATCCATCTCGTCACAAATGGCAAGATTTCTACTTTTTGTGGCTGTGTAGTATTCCATTCATCAATGGACACTTAGGTTGTTTCCATATCTTGGCTGTTGTAAATAATGCTGCAGTGAACACAGGGATGCATGTATCTTTTTGAATTAGTGATTTCATATTCTTTGGATAAATACCCAGAAGTGGAATAGCTGGATCTGGATCATATGGTGATTCTATTTTTAATTATCAAAAAGACAAATAACAACGGTTGGAGAGGATGTGGAGAAAAGGGAACCCTCATACACTGTTGGTGGGAATATAAACTGGTACAACCACTATGGAAAACAGTATGGAGATATTTCCTTCTTAAGAAGTCTCTTGAGATCTTCTCTCAGCCTTCTTTTTTATAGCTTCATCTGCCAAGAATACAGAGGTTTAAGAGATAGCATTCTCTGCAGATACTGCCTTATATTAGTTTTACCTGACAGCTAACATGAAGTACTCAGGAGTTACACAGAGAACTAAGAACAAAATATCAAGATGATAAATTCTGTTTCTCTTTGCTCTTATAATGCCAAAGTGAATTATTTTGAAGCTCACTATTAAGTTATTATGGGGACTTCCCTGGCAGTCCAGTGGTTAAGACTTCACCTTCACTGCAGAGGGCACGTGTTTGATCCCTGGCCGGGGAGCTAAGATCCCACGTGCCGTGCACAGTGCAGCATCTAAAAAAAAAAAAAAAACAGTGATTATGTAGAATTGTTATTCATGTGCAATTCTCAACACACAAAATCTGCTTCTAACCCTCCTTCAGTTAAATATGAATTGTGCCCTAAACTACCCACACTCTCACCTAGCTTTCCTTATAACCAAGAGTATACTTCCATAAGATAGTTAGCTATGCGTGGTTAGGATATATTGGTGGCCAAAGAGCAAAAGATGCTGACTCACCCAGAGAGCATTTCAGCAGTGGCCTCATTAACACTACTGGCAATGACTAATTAACTGAGCCACCCAGCTGTAGACAAATACACAAATTTGCTATTTGTGATGCCCATTGAATACTTGATGAACGAAGGCAGGGAGAGATGAAAATAAATAAATGTAAACCTGTAAAAAAACAGTAACACCCTTGATTATTTGTTATAAGAATTCCTTTGTACTTTATTACTCTCTTCTTTCTCATATTATAGACATCATTATCTTCTCTTTAGAGGGTGAATCATTAGCCCAATTTTACAAGAAATAAATCTAGAAGGCGTCATTCTTTATGAGGGTCACACAGCAAATTGCCTAACCACAAGTGGAAGTTAGAATCTTCTGTCTCTCAGAAGTACTCTCAGCCTTTATCCCCAGCTATGCTGGCACCATCCTTAGGACGTTTGACTGAGAAAACTGAACAGGTGCTTTCTGGTTAGGCTAGGTACTAGCCCTGTGATATTAACCAATAAACACTATCTTGCAGGCAGATGGAGCCTGTGGGGTTACTCTGTCATTCCTTAACTCAGCCCTAATCCAGCCCAAGTGCACACATGTCTTCCAGGATTTTGCCAGTGATGGCCTTCGCACCCTCATGGTGGCCTACCGAGAACTGGACAATGCATTCTTCCAGGACTGGAGCAGGAAGCACAGTGAAGCCTATCTGTCTTTGGAGAATCGGGAAGATAAAATATCAATGGTCTGTGAAGAGATCGAAAAAGACCTGATGGTTAGTGTGAGGAAGCCAGGGACAGATTGGAGGCAGGATTGGGGGCAGAGGAGCAGTCAGGAGACTAAGCAAGGGCTCTGAGAATGGCTTCCAGCAAATCATAGGTTCAGGCTCTCTCTGGATACTAGATACTGGAATCCAAGCTGATTCAGGATATCTTGGATCTTTGAAATCCATAAATAAGGAAAGAATGTACTTGTTTTAAATTTCATCTTTCTGGTAGTGTTTCTTATCCCAAAGCTGTCCACAGAAGCTAAGAAATCTGGAAGAAATCAGGGTCTGAATAATGTACAAATTAGATGATCCAGAACTAATTGATGCAATAATCAAGACAATAATGTTCACTCATTCATTCAACATATTTATTAAGTGCCTCCAATGTGCCAGGTACTGTTTTAAGCCCTGAGCATGTAGTAGTAGGCAAAACAGACAAAAAAGTAATATATATACAGTATGTTAGGTGATGACAGTTCTATGGAAGAAAATAAAGCCAGGAAGAAAGGTAGGGAGTATCAGCATATGTGTGTGTGTTGTAGAGGGTAGAGTATAATTGCTATTTTAAATAGGGTGCTTAGTCTTCACTATGAAGGAGACATCTGAGCAGAGACCTGAAGAAGGTAGCAAACCAAGCAGATCTCTGGGGAATCAGTTTTCCAGAAAGAAGGAACAGCAAGAACAAGGACCCTGAAATAGGAGCAGACCTAATTTGTTAGTAGAACAGTAAGGCAGCTCATGTGGCTGGTACAGTGTAAGTGAGGAGACAATAAAAGGACATGAAACAGAGAAGCAGTAAGGGGTCTTGACAGGCCCGTATAAAGACTTATAGTGAGCCATGGAAAACAGTTGAAGAGTTCAACCAGAGAAGTGATGTGATAGCTTTTAAAATGATCAGTCTGGCTGCCATGTTGAGATTATACTGTAGGGGAGCAAATGCAGACCCAGGGAGACCATTTAGAAAGTAGTTGCTTTTCCAGTTTGCAAGGCAGAAATAGAGACACAGCCGTAGAGAACAAACATATAGACACCAAGGGGGGGAAGGGGGGGTGGAATGAACTGGGAGATTGGGATTGACCTATTTACACTAATATGAATAAAATTGATAACTAATGAGAATCTGCTGTATAGCACAGGGAACTCCACTTCGCTGTACAGTAGAAACTAGCACAACATTGTAAAACAACTATACCCCAATAAAAAAAGAAAGAAAGAAAGTAGTTGTAATAGTACAGGTGAGAAATGATAATGGCTTGGACCAGATAGAAGTAGTAGAAGTGGTAAGAAATGGTCAAATTCTGTACACTTTTAAAAGTAGCACAAACAGAATTTGCTGATGGTTTAGATTATAGAATATGATAAAAGAAGTTAAAGATGACCCCAAGATTTTTGACCAGATTGATACAGGCTCTGCTATAAAAAGAGAAATTGCTGATACCAAATGGGAAAATTTAGAGATCCCAAAGGTCACAAATCTCCTTCCATAGTCAGTTCTGTGGTTAGTATTTCTAGTCTGTCCTTTTAGAGGCCTAGCAGAAATTAGTCAGTAGTTTGTCCGGCTGTTAGTTCCTCAGACCCAGTGCCGGTGACCGTCCCTGTGGTCAGTTGGTACTATTAGGGTATCACTGAGAGACAGCATGGTGTTGGACCAACATACTTTCAATGTAGTGTGGGAAAGGCCTTGAAAACCTTAGAGGCCCTCAGTAGGTACAAACAATTGAAGTTCACCCAAGCCCTTTTAGAGTTGAAAGAAAAACTGGAGTTGGATTTGGGGATCCCTTGTCTGGGACCCACTGCTTTTGGAGACCAAAGCCAGGAAACGTGCTATGAAGCAATGGAGAAGTGAGAGTGTGTTGAGAAACAGAGGATTTAGAAGTGGCACAAAGCTTCATGTACGACTTGGGCAAGTCTTTTCCCTCTTTGGTTCCTTATATTCTGTGTTTCTAAATTTGATTTCAGTGTGTGGTTGTAAAGCTGTCTGTTGAGGGGCAGAGTGTAGTGAGTTTTATACCATTGGGGTCCTCGTGCCAGGACACAGCCAGCTTACTAAGGAGGATGCTGAGGTGCCAGTCGGGTTGTTGGGTACCACTAAAGGCAATGAGCCTCTTCCTTTGCCTCACTCACTGATATTTCTGTTCAAAGCTGTTAGGGGCCACAGCCATAGACGACAAGCTGCAGGATGGAGTACCTGAGACCATCATCACCCTGAACAAAGCCAAAATTAAAATCTGGGTTTTAACTGGAGATAAGCAAGGTAAAGGGGAGCTCCTTGCCTGACCAATCCTCTTCCCTGTCCACCTTAGCCATTTCTTCTTTTTCTTTTTCATTTCCTTTTTTTCTTAGCCATTTATTTGACAAATGCCTTATAACCCAGGTCAAGTCCTTAGAGGACACCTTCACTCCCAGTCTTGCATATAATTTGCTAAGCATATATAGTACTTTATGCCAGATACCGTATTAGGCATGGAGAACACAGAGATGAATCAGTCAGACATGGCCTCTGTCATCCAGGAACTCACAAGCTAAAAACTTTTAGGGTTGTCTTTGACTATACCCTCTCTGTTGTCCCAAAGATTTACTGTCTTACCATGTTCCACTAATTCTTCTGAAAATCCTCTTAACTATGCCACCACCCTAGTTTAGCCTTTGTCCCCTGTTGGCTGTACTTCTGCAAAAACTTCTGAACTGATCTGTCTCTTGACCTTATTAATTTCAATATAGCCTACATTAAACCATCAGTTTAACCTTCCTAAAATACTGCTTTTGTGACGTTACTCCTCTACTCAGGTACCTACAGCAACTTCACATGGTAAAGTCGGACTCCACTGTCTGGACTTCAAGACCTTGATAATCTGTTGCTACCTACACATCCTTATCTCCATTATAATGTGACCATATCTTCATTATGTCCCGAACCAATTCCTATTCTATGCCCTCTGTTTGGATTGTTTCCCCATTTGAAATTCTTTTTCCCCCTAAACAAATCTTACTCATCCTTTAAGGCCTTGCTATAAGAAACTTTCTAAGACAATTGCAATCTCTCCTCTGAATTTTGATACTACTTGTAGCCAAGGTTGAGGACTTAATTAAAAAAAATTGTTTTCCTTAGTATGACTTTATTCCAAATTCAAGATTTCTTGATGCAAAAGAAAGACTACAACCTAAACATATCTCAGTCCCCCATAAAATCTAGCATAGAAACAGGCACAGTGCTGTTCAAGGAAATATACCCAGATTGCCGGAAGTGAATACAGACAGGAATTGCTTTAAGAAATAAGGGAAGGCTTTGTGGAGAAAGCTAAGCCAGAATGATCCTAGTTATTGATAAATAACTTGCAAGTCTGTACCAGGTAGACATTTTCCTCTGGATGTTTGAATATAGTCTCCACTGGCTCACGAAAAACACACTTTGACTGCATCCATGGCAAATATGGACATATGGGCTCTGCAGGCCACTGTTTAGTGCCTTTGTACCTGTACACTGTAAAGACCCTGTTCCAGCCAAAATGCGACCTGTGTTCCCCCTTGCCCTGCAGAGACTGCTGTGAACATTGCCTATGCCTGTAACATATTTGAGGATGAAATGGATGGGATGTTTATCGTGGAAGGCAAGGATGATGAGACTGTTCGGCAAGAACTCAGGTACGATGGGAGAGCTGCCACAGCCTGTCCCTGGAACCAAGATTTCCCACGCATCACTTCACCCAGTATGGCTCCTACATTACCAGAAGGAACAGAGAAGAAATGGGGGAGGGAAAAACAAAAAAACCTAAAATATTCGAGAGAATTTTGTGAAGAAGCATTAGGGCTCAAGGAGTTGGAGTGTGGAGGTGGAGAAGTGTTGTATGTAGATGGTCTGGGACCTAAGGCAGTGGCAGGTCTCGGAAAGCAGTTGAGTATGAGGCCCTGGGAGGTGCTCTGCAGAGGACACATTTTCCTTCCTATGCTCTGGGGCTTCAGGTCAGACACTAACCATTACTCTTGGCTTTCAGGTCAGCAAGGGAAAAGATGAAACCTGAGTCTCTACTGGAATCAGACCCGGTAAACAGTTACCTCACCACAAATCCCCGAATGCCCTTCAAAATACCCGAGGAGATGCCCAATGGCAACTACGGCTTGATCATCAATGGCTACAGTCTGGTGGGCAACACAGACCTACAACTCTGTTCTCTTCTTCCAAGGAACTTTTTTCCTAGGTCCAACCCACTTCAGGGAAATTTCAAGATCCTTTTGCTATTCCATGAGTTACCCTATTCCCCCTTCCTTCAGGTGCCCTTGCCTGTCAGACACCTTTCCCCAGCCTTCTCTAGGCAAGAATAATGAGGAAAGAGAAGCCAAGGGTATAGTCCTTTCTTATCCAAATTCTTCACTACTGATGTGGCCCATCACATAGGGGAAGGGGGGAAGTGAGCAGAACCAGGTCCTCCAAAAAATCACTTGGCCTTATAACCCAGTCAATTGATTTGACCCAGTGAGAGACCCTCACTGGTTTTCCACTGGAGGCTGGGTCAGGATGCCTAGAACTGACTTGGGGGCTTGGCTGCCCTTGGGAGTGGAGCACCTGGGGAGAAGCTCTGCCTGACAGGGGAGTATGGAGGGGAAGGAGAGGGCCTAGGAAGGTTCTGTCCCAAGAGTCTTTTGGGGCAGCCTGGAATATGGGTGTGTCCTGGTGCTGCAGGCCCATGCTCTAGAAGGGAACCTGGAGTTGGAACTGCTGCGAACGGCGTGCATGTGCAAGGGAGTGATCTGCTGCCGGATGACACCCCTTCAGAAGGCCCAGGTGGTAGAGCTGGTGAAGAGGTACAAGAAGGCGGTGACACTGGCCATCGGGGATGGGGCCAATGACGTCAGCATGATCAAAGGCATGTGAGGGGTGGGGGGGCTGTAGTGCCTAGCCACGCGCTTGCTCTTCCCTTCTTCCATGGGCAAAACTGATCTGGGTGGCACTGTGTTGCTGGCTCACTCTCCTGCATATCATATGTATTGTACATTTATAGCGTTTTGCAGCTTCATTCGTGTTCCTCTACACCTCAGTTCCCACTTGTTTACACATCATTACACCAGCCCACATCCACAGTCATGCACACACATTCAGATTCATGTACGTTAACACTCACACACACTCACATACCCATGGTTCCAATAAGAACACGTGTGCATATTCACAGAACAACAGGCTGTGCAACTACAACGCCATCTTTCTGAGATGGCATCGAAGCCCACAGAAAGGACCCCTGGGCAGGAGTCGTGGTCTGTTCCTTTTTTGAAGGCTGTAGAGCTGAGCAGTGTTAGACAGACTACAGGGCTGCCCAACCAGGGAATTAGCTGTGCGGCCTGATGCAGGGATCTTTTCCTCTCTGAGGCAATATTCCCAAGAGCTTGCCCTGACTCCCCTGGCTGGAGAAGAATAGCAAACTTACTGATGCTTCGGACCAACAGAAGCAAATGGCTGAAACTGGTGCTAATTTCAGCTGAATGTTGTTAGCCTCCAGCAACTTGTGGTTCTGTGAGATATGGATAACATCTAGGGGTCCTCTAGTCCAAGCTCTCTCCCCGTACTGGAAACACTAGCAGATATTCCAGCCTCGGCTTCAATACTAGGAAGTGTTCTTGCTCTTTTCCCCACTTTCTAGAACTTCATTGGCTTTTAGAGCCTTAGAGGTTTCAATTATTCTGTTAAGCAATGTAATAGGTATATACCAGAAGATCAAAGAATTTGGCCTATATTACAACAGACTGATTAAAACTTTTAGAAACTTAAGTCTTACCTTCCGTCAAGCATAATCCTTGCTTTATCCAGAAAAAGTCACCTTAAGCTTCCTGAAGAACTCGTTTCTTACTAACAAAGTATGTGCATCACGTATTCCTCCCAACAGTTGGATTTTGGCTCCTTAGATAAACTTAGGTAATTAAAAACTATGTTAGGTTGACATTCATCCTGCATCTTTAATTGATTTAAGTGGCTTCGAGAGATAACAAGGAATTTTTACCTCAGCATCTGGGCAGTAGGGAAGAGCCCAGATGGCTATAGTAGGTGCAAAACCATCAAGGACAGTTTTCTAGTACTAGCTGTACGTGGCATTCTTGAGTGGCAGCATCCGAAACAAAGTGCAGATGAAAGAGTTGTTGTCTGACTTGTGGGGGAGGGGCAATCCACTAAGGAGAAAAGACTCCATAAGTAAGTGCCACCTTGAGCTGGGCCTACCAGTGTTTTTCAAATGTAAAATAAGGGGCTTATGCAACATGATCTCAGCCTTCCTTTTACACTTCCCAGGCCGGGAGCCCAGAAGACAAGCTCTGTGGCTGAGAAGTTTCTGGGGTTTCTTTGCAGCTGCCCACATTGGAGTCGGCATCAATGGCCAGGAGGGAATGCAGGCCATGCTCAACAGCGACTACGCCTTCTCCCAGTTCCGCTATCTTCAGCGTCTACTCTTGGTCCATGGCCGCTGGTCCTATAATCGCATGTGCAAGTTTCTCAGCTACTTCTTTTACAAAAACTTTGCCTTCACTCTGGTGCACTTCTGGTATGCCTTCTACAGCGGGTTCTCTGCACAGGTAGGAAGTCAAGTGGCATTCCCCACTCTCGTCAACTGGGTCTTTTCTAATCACCCCCCACTTCAACCAGTTCAGACCCCTTTTCTCCTCTAGAGACGTGTGTATGACATGCTGTCATCTATCCATTAAACTCCTCACCCATGATGATCCCATCTCCTAACCCTACACTTAACCTTAGATTTCGAAACACTAACTTTTCTGTCCTGGCTCTGACTTGGCCTTGACTCCTACCAACAGAACTCTCCCATGAGATATTTTCATCTTTTCCATGACACAGAGACCTAGAATTTCCAAACATATTTAATGGGGGTGGGGGTGAGATTCCTGGATCTGGGAGGGTTTTTAGGGTCCAGAGTAATCTTTATGGAACAGGCTAAGTCTCAAGGGGCCTTTGGGTCTTGCCAGACAGACTGGTTCTGGCATTTACCTGTAGCCATACTTGGAAACACAGCTTCCCTTTACTTCTCCTTCCTCACCCAGACATATCACACTGCCAAACACACCCTATCTTTGCTCTAATGAATATGAAGCCTCCCCCACAGAAGTGGGGAAAGGTGACACTTGGATGTTGATGCTCTACGAGAGGTCCCTTTTCCTATGAGAAGTTTTTCAGGAGTCTCTCAAGGATTCCCAAAGAGAAACAACCTCAGGAATGATTATCTTGGGAGATCTCTACTACCTTTGTTACCTTGGGCTCCAGGGGAAACAGACCAGTCAGCAGACAATAGTAGGCTTGTCTACCCCTAGTGTCTAACAAAGCCAGTCTGGTTTGTGGGAGGTGTATGTGTATATATGTGTTACTGCTGACCTCTTGTGGTTAGTAAAGAAAGGAGCCCTCTCTTAGGCCCAGAATGAAGCACCCAGCTGGGGAAGGGTCATCGGGTCTATTCTGCTTACCAGTGTTAGAAAATGTCCAGGGTTATAGAAACTACTGAATGCCATAAAGCAGATAAAGAACCCAGAGGCTTACATGCCTGGGAGTGCAGGGCTACACCTAGCATTCCCTAACAGCCACTCAGGGTCCTTTCTGTGTAGGGAGGAGCAGTACAGGTCATGGCGGGGTTGGTCTAAATCAGTCTTGTCAGGTTTGCCACAAACAAGTTTGATGTGGGCTTACCCCAGCCTGGGACCCAGGGACCAAACAGAGTCTGGGGTCAGCCTTCTCAGTCAGATTTCGGAAATCCAAATCCTGCTCTAGGTTAGTATGGTGATGGGTAGGTGGAGGGCAGAAGGGCTTCTCTTGGACCTGGGAGGTGGAACTGAGACTTTGGAGAAGAGAAGAGTCTAAGAAATCTCCTTGGTATTCTTCCAGACAGTTTATGATACCTGGTTTATCACTTTCTACAACCTGGTCTACACCTCCCTCCCTGTCCTGGGCTTGAGTCTGTTTGACCAGGTAAGACCAGCAGCAAGCCTCTTAGGGCTGAAGCCCCTGGGCCCTTGAAGAGTATTCCCAGGAGTGAGGAGGACAGCAATAGCCAAGCTCTACAAAGTCAAATGTAAATGGAATAGTTTATAGAGCAAGGGAGGGAGCTGATCACCTACAGAGGTATCATTGGATAAAGTAAAGAATCCTCTGCCACAGAGAATAAACATCAGTTGTAGAAATCCAGGTTTTCCTGTGTGAATTTTATCTTTGTAGAGAGAAACACAGAAATTGTGCTGCACAGTAAATCGAGTGTGTACAAAAGTGAAAGGAAATAGAGTTATTGGTGCAGGACTAGGTAAAGCAAGGGGCTTCAAGAAAGGAGCGACCCATAGAGAGATAATGAGATAAGCCAATTCAGGGAGGCCTAGGTGGGAATCCTGAAGGCCAAACATGGGAGTAGGGGTATGATGCCTTGAATCATAGGGAGTCAGCCTAGGGGATACCATTTAGCCCTCTCAGAAATTCCCTGGGCATTGAGGGTCCTGGTGCCCTACCTCTCCCTCCTCTTCTACCCAATCTCCAGTCCTGGGCACATGGAATAGAAAAGGGACCTCCAAAGAGGAATAAGGTAGCTGAAAGAAGACATCATGGGATCATGGTTCCTGGTCTCCATCGGGGTAGGAAGGGAAATTCTCCGTAAAGTAGCTGACAGCCTCAGAGCAACAAGGGGGGTGAATTATGTCATTCAACAGTCCTATCCAGCTTCAATGGTCTAACTCTAGGGATCCACAACATCTCAAAACAAGCCTCCAGCTTTGTTATCCAAAGTTTCGGATTTAGCAGATAAAGATGATCCAATGTCACCCACGCAGAGAATCCCCTCACCTGAATTCCCAGTAGCTATGGGAATGGGAGCAGCATCACATCACAGAACACACATACCTCTAAGGGACTAACTTGTCTCCATTGGCTTCCCACTTTCTTCCAACTGGCTTTTGACACAAAGGATACTCAACTAAAGGAACACTTAAAACTGGGGACTCATGTCCCAATTGCCTTCCCCATCCCAAGCTCCAGTCCTCCCTTCAGCTATTCCCAATCCTAATAGCCCCTTTCTTAACTCCGCATCTTGCCCTTCTAGCTTTCTTCCACCACATATATCCTTGCCTGGAGAGTAGGACTTTAGGAAGGGTCTGTGGTCACTGCTCTGTTCTCTGGTTCCACTTCTCAAGTAATCCATGAGGAAACTCCTAGGCAGCCTAACAGCAGACTCAGTAAGGGGAGAAGCCTCTAGTCTGTTAGAAATGGGATCTTCTATGGAGAGACCCTGAGCCTTCCTTCTTACCCTCTGGTGCTTCCAGGATGTGAATGAAACATGGAGCCTACGTTTCCCAGAGCTGTATGAGCCAGGCCAGCACAACCTCTATTTCAACAAGAAGGAATTTGTGAAGTGTTTGATGCATGGGATCTACAGTTCCTTAGTGTTGTTCTTTATCCCTATGGGGACCGTTTACAATTCAGTGCGCAGTGATGGGAAGGAAATCTCCGACTACCAGTCCTTCTCCATGATAGTGCAGACCTCCTTGCTCTGCGTGGTCACAGTGCAGGTGTGGCCAGTGGTGGGGTAAGGGGATTGGGTGGGGAGCCTGTCTGGAAGAGAAGAAGGGAAGGAGGGAGGGAAGGTGGGAAGGGAGCATCTTCCTTTACAAAATTGGAGAAGGGAGGTGGCTGACAGGTCCCAGGTTGTAGACTAATGAACATAAGAGGGTGCTTTTCAGATTGCCCTGGAGACAACCTACTGGACAATGATAAGCCACATCTTCACCTGGGGTAGCCTGGGTTTCTACTTTTGCATCTTATTCTTCCTGTACAGTGATGGCTTGTGCCTAATGTTCCCCAACATCTTCCAGTTCCTAGGTAAGATTCTGCCCAGTCTGTGGCAAGGGGCTGGGGCTGGGGGTGGTAGTGTGAACCAAGTACATTTGTTCAATAAATGTTTACTGAGCAGCTATTACTATGTGTTAGGCTCTGTCATATATATATCATATATATATATATATGATTATGACATGGTCTCAGCCCTAAAAGGACTCAAAATCTAGCTAGGTGAAATATTTTACCTCATTAGAGTCTCTAAGATATTTTTAAGCTTCTTACCTAATTTGGTCTCTACAAGCATCCTGTGAGATAGACAGGGCAAGGATTATTACACCATTTTAGAGACTGGAGGTTTTTAAAAAATGACTCAAATCTAGGTCTCCTGGTTCCCAGTCCAATGTCCTTTCTACTGTGGCATACTGCCTTCTTATCTCCCACATTAATTTCCCTCTCTCTCATCTCCACTGTGATGAGGACAAAATACAGAGTAGATGTGTAGATGTAGCTGGCTTCTACCTCTTGTCAAGCCACTCATTTTTCCCTTCCAAAACCCTCTATCGCATTTTTGTGTCCAGGCCAATGCTCTAGGATTCCTATAACCTACCCCCACCTCTCCTGCCCTGCCCGGCCTTTAGAGGGAGACAAAGGCATGTGAATTCACAGTGACTTTGGCTGCACCAAGGACCTAACCTCAGTGCAATCCTTTCACATTTATATTATTTCTCAGGAGACTAACTGCCTCCAAATCAATAACTTCTTTCTTTGGACTGAAGAGATAGACCTAAGTTCTGGCTGACAGCCCCCTTCCTCTAGGCTCTGGTTCTGCCTTTCCCTTCTGGCTCATTGTTTACAGGTGTGGCCAGGAACACTCTGAACCTGCCGCAAATGTGGCTGAGTATTGTCCTCAGTGTGGTCCTCTGTATGTTGCCTGTGATTGGGTACCAATTTCTCAAACCACTATTCTGGCCCGTCAGTGTGGACAAGGTGAGTGGAACAGGGAATCTACCCAGATATAATTCATGACCCTCTTTGCCTTTGCCTCTGTGGATAAAAACCCTGTCCCCCATGCTTTGGCTTTAGATTACTGACAGAATTCATCATTGCATGAGACATCCACTGCCACACCCAAGCCGGACCAAATGGAAACATGCAAGCTCTCAACGTTCTGCCTATGCGTTCTCCCACAAACAGGGCTTTGGGGCCCTCATCACTTCCGGCAAGACAATGAGGGCCAAAATGTCCAAGAAAAACAGCTTTCCTTTTAAAAAGTAGAGGCCTTTACGGAAGCCCTAAAGGAGTCAGTCATTGCTCTTCCTCCCTTGTATTCACACAACTTAATAAGGAGAGATTAGAGTCCCTGGAAACCAGCATAAACCTGTTCTTCCACTCTCACTCCAGGGGCTCAGCCTCTTCATTCCCTAGAAGGCTATGCCCAGGTAAGGCAAGGAAAGGTAAAGGGCCCCCAGACATCTGTCAGAGTTATAGCATTTCAAGAAAAAGCGATGTCAGGCCTCCCTCTACCAACCCTTCCAAGTTTTAATCCATACAAGCAAATGTGGAAATAATGGGTGAAGAGGGGGAAGGTGGGGAAGGGAAAAGAAAATAGGACCTAAGAATCTTAGTTTGGGCCCTATTTCCCATACCCAGAGCAACCATAAATTTTGCCAGGGCTCCCCACAAACATATTCACCCAGGTACCCTTCTCAGGTTTATCTGAGGGATTCAGGGCCTGGTTAGCAAAAGGAAGAGGCAGCTATGAAAAGTCGGTCATAAGAAGCTAAAGGAGAGTTTCTGGACCAAAGAAAGAATGGAGGTGGTTCCTGCCTTGATAGGACAGCTCAAGATTTTGCCACCTTCTCTTCTCTTTGACCCCTTTGACCCAAGAACTGATACCTTTTCAGGCCTCAGAACTGGGAGGGGGAGACTGCAGGGGATTTAAAAAAATCTTTTCTTGAGGGACATAAGCCATAATTGGTGAACATTTGTCTTCATTCCATAAAATTATTTTGAGAAGAAATTGTATGTACTTGGGAAATTGCTTCTAACAAGTTTATAGATAAGTAATAAATTGCTGATTTTCGAGTAGAGAGATTTGTATTGTCTGTTAGGGCCCCAGTGATAATAACTTAGGCCAAGCGATATCATTGGTCTATAGACCCCTTTTGAACGAGACCAATATTTCCCTCCCCCTCCCCAACTACGTTTTCACTTCCATTCCAGTTTTTCCCCCTGCTCCTAAACTCTATCTTGGCCTCAGTATGACCACATCTTTTAACCATGTAGCTCTATCCTCTTTGCACACCTTAAATGTTAGTTCCCAAAGCTCAGCCCTAGGTTCTCTGCTCATTTTTCTTTGTATAGTTTTCCTGAATGACAACTTCTAATCTCATGACTTTATTTACCAATAGAAAGAAGATTCTCAACTCTCTCTCTTTCCTAGATCTCTCTTCTGAGATCCAGATCCATTTATTAAACTGACTCTAAGACCCTTCACTTACTTGAATCTCAGGAAACTCACCAACCTGTATTAAACATTTTCCCCCAAAATTTCACCCCAGGATGTCACTACCATCATCCCATTCACCCAAAGCAGAATGACGGGAATCATACAATACTCTTCCTATATAGTCTGATGTCTAATAAGTCATCAAGTAATGTAAATTCAGCAACTTCATCATGTCCTGTTTTCACTTCCCTCCATTATTACTACCATTGTCCTCGTTTAGACTTTGATCATCTCTGACCTGGATTACTGCATAAAATCTCCCCTCTCATCTTCCTGGCTTTCCCCTATCTAAAGTATCACCAGTACCATTTCCAGAGTTATCTTTCTGAACTGCAAACTTGATCATGTCAAGCCCCAGCTTAGCACCCTTTAAGAATTTTGCACGCCTTCAGGATCAAGGTAAAATTTGAACATATTATTATTAGGCCCTCTCTAGTCTTGTCTTCTACTTCTCCCCCATCTGCATTCACTCCAGTCATGCTATTTCTGGTCTTCATGTGGTCAAGCATGCTCTTCTCATATCCTAAAATGCTTTCCCTCACCCCCTTTGTCATCAAGCAAATTCCTAGTCACCCTTCAAAACTCGGAATATTTGGAACTAAGTAGAGGTGATGGTTGAACAACATTGTGAATGTACTAAGTGCCCGTGAATCGTATACTTAAAAAGGGTTATGAGAATGTTTTATGTTCTGAGAATTTTACCTCAATTTTTTAAAAACTCAAATTAGGCATTGTCTCCTGCAAGAGCTTACCCTAATTCCTCAGTGTGACTTTTATATATCTGTCCTGTTTATTCAATTGCTCCCCTGTGTATACCTCTGTCAGTGACACTTATCACAGGGCATTGTAATCATTGATTTACTTGTCTATTCATAACATATAATGGGCCTTTAATAAATGTCTACTGAATAAATGAACAAATATAATGAAAGAATATTTAAATCTGCTTCTTTGACTATTTTTCTTGTTTCCCTGAATAGCACTACCACTCAGTAGCTCAAACCAAAAAACTGGAAGTCTTTCTGGACAGCTCCCTTCCATTGCTCTAATCCAATCCATTCTGTTACCAAGTTCCATATACTCTGTCTTAGAAATGTCTTCAAGTCTTTCTCTTTCTCTTCCTATTTGTTCCCAATCCCATTGATTTCATTGTTTCTTGCCTAGATTATGCCAACATCCTCCTCTCAGGTCTCCCTGCCTTTGATTGTGCTTTTTTCCAATCCATGATCCACACCACAGAGAGTGATTTTTCAAAAATACAAATCAGATCATGTCATTTGCCAGTTTAAAGTCCTTTAGTGAATCATCATAGCTTTCCTGCCTTGGTGCTGCCTACCTCCCCAGCTTCATCGCCACTTTCTGCTGCACATACTAAATTATTTGCAATTCCCCAAAGGTTCCATTATCTTCAGAAACCACTGTGCCTTGGCCCTTTCTGTTCTCTCCTCTTAGAATATATTCTTTCCTTTATCTAGCTAATGTGTATCTGATCTTCAATCTCAGCGGCTTTGGTCACTTCCTCTGGGAGCCTTCACTGACACCCAATTTCCTGTCAGGTTTAGATACCTGCCAAACACTAAAACTAGTTTATGACAGTATTAGTCAAGTAAGAACCTTCTTCTCCCTCCACCCTGCTCAAACCCTGGAGAAAGAAGATTAGCAAACTGGGGCATGGGAAAGAGATAGTGGGAAATGATAGACATCTACTAAGCCCCACTGAACATGGCCACCTGCAATAGGGCCAAGCTGAGAGATGGGAAACGCTTTAATTTTAAAGTAAGAAGTTTAAAAAATAATTTCATTAGTGTGGACATCTTAATTATTCAAGTGAAACTTAAAGTAACAAGTACTGATTGCTACCTAAAATTGACCGAAAATTCATGAAGTAAAAGTCTCATAAATAGGTTAAAAGAGTAGAAAACAAAATAAAATGATTTTATAGTTAAACTGACCCCACACATTCCATTCTTTCAAGGTTCCAATTACACACACACACACACACTCCCTTTCATCACATTCATCCATATACAACAAATATTTATTGAGCATCTACCATGTCTGGGCACTGTTCTAGATGCTGCCAATACGGTGAAAGACAACAAAAAAGGTTTCTGCTACCATGAAGCTTATGTTCTAGTAGAATAGCCAATGTCAAAGTAAACAAGATCATTCAGATAATAAGTGCTATGAAGATACTGCAACAGCTGCTTTAACAGTGAGAGGCTGTGAGGGGGGAGGGGTAGCTAATTTTATATTTGGTAGTCAGAAAAGGACTTTCTGAGGAAATAACATGTGACATGAGACTTAAGTGACTAGAAGGATCTAGCTTTGCAAAAATCTAATGGAAAGACATTCCAGGCAGAGTAAGTAGTGTAAAGTCCTGAAGACAGGAGCAAGCTTTGTATATAAGAAACAGAAGCCTAATGTGGACAAAACATGGTGAGCAAAGGGGAGTGTGGTTAGATAGGCCTGATGAGAAGCAGTGGAGGGCTTTAAAGCCAGTTTGAAAAGATTGGTCAGGCTATTCTACGGGCAATAGGAGTGCAAAAGTGACATCAGGGAGACTATTTAGGAGGCAGTTACAGTTGTCTAGGCATGGAATGGTGGTGGCTTAGACTAGGGTGGAAGCAGTGAAAAAATAAGTGGATGAATAGAGGATATATTTTGAAGATAAAACCAAAGGACTTTGTGGGTGGGCTACAGAAGATGCAGGTACTGGTTTATCAAATGAGCCCATTGACTTACTCAATGGTGCTAAATCCATAGATTACTGACTCTTCCCACACAGCTCCTGATGATGGGGTGGGTCTAGGTCGTCCCATATTTGTGCCAGTTGACTCCACTACTCCCAGCCACAACTGGTGAAGAGTGGTTATATAATCCCAATATACCTGCTCTCTCTGGGAATTAGAATTCCAAGAAACTAAGTCAGTGATGAGAATAGTTACTAAAAGGTCATGTAGTTTCAGGAAGAGAGGCCTCCGTTTTAAAGTGGCCATGACTTGCTATAAGTATGAAGATAAGTACGCCAATGTGTCTAGTCTATAGAGAGAAGAATAAAGCAGATGTCCAAAGGGAAACAGACAAGACACTGTTTCATTCCAGGAGAGCACCCCATGAGGGGTTTTCTGAAGTTGGGTTGGTGATGAGATCTTTTCACTTGAGCTAGATGGAACAGCTGCCAATAGCAAAAACAGAGAGGTGATTCCAACTTACATAGGCTTATACTTGTTCCTCATCTACAGCTTCTCAGGAACAGGGAGAGGTCACGGGACCATTTGGCTCATCCTTAACATCTTTTTCTATAAGAAACTGTGGGGGAAATAACCATATTTACCACTGCCAGAAACAGAGAAACAAGGGAGCACTGTCCTAGCCCCAACATTTCCCCGTAATTCTAGCTCCAAATCTTCTAAGATATGTACAAAGAGTTTTGGAGAAAACTCAGCGTTTGGAGGATCCTGAGAGTCATGCTAGACTATTCACTCTACTTTACCCCCAACCCCCAATGACACATTAATCATTAAGTCCTATAGATCAGGGGTCCCCAACCCCCAGCCTGCAGACCGATATCGGTCTGCGGCCTGTTAGGAACCAGGCCGCACAGCAGGAGGTGAGTGGTGGGCAAGCGAGCAAAGCTTCATCTGCCGCTCCCCATCGCTCATATTACCGCCTGAACCATCTTCACCCCCATCCGTGGAAAAACTGTCTTCCACGAAACTGGTCCCTGTTGCCAAAAAGGTTGGGGACCACTGCTATAGATTCTATACACTTAATCTCTCTTAGATCTATCTCCTCTTATCTAACCCCTCAGCCACTGTCCTAATTCAGACCCTCCCATTTCTCATCATAATTACCACAGTCTCCTAACTGGTCTCTTTACTTTCCTCTAATTCAATATCTACATTCCAACTAGAGTGAGATTTCTTAAGTTCAAATCTGTTCAAATACTGATAATAATGCAAAATATTTTTGCCCATAACAATGCAAATAATTCCTATTCCCAGTGATGCAAATTAATTTTGTCTGGTAGAGAATTTACATTTCTAAAAGTCAAATACTCATGTGAACCAGTCTTAGTGTCTTACTGGTTCTCTCATTAATTAGTGAGTTTAATATAGATTTATTTTATATTTGTATAAGACTCATGATTTTACCTTTTTGAAAAATTATCCCTTAACACAAATAACAGGAAGTAACCCCCACTTGCTGAAGCCAAAAATGAGACTATATGAATGGATAGAAGGATATGTCATCAAGCTAGGGCAACAATCAAGCTCGCCTCAGTAAGAAGTAGAACCAGCTGCTGGGGGCCCCAGGAAGCTGGGGAGTAGTCTCTTTGTGTCTAGACTTGACTCCTCTCTAGGCAACAGATTGATACTTCTCAGCAAACTGGTTTTCTCTGCTACTCAGGTCATTTGACAAGTAAAAGATGGTCGCTCGGCACTCTCAAATTTCCATTATAAGTCTAACAATGAGTAAGGGTGTAATTCTTTCTCTCCCAAATCCAAATTTTCAGGGAGGGGATTCCAATTGGCCTAGTTTAGGCTAAGTCCCCACCCTGCACCATTTAACTGCAAAACATCCAGTTTTCCATTGGTCTCCCTGGCTGGTCCTAGCCCTCTCCACTTTGCCCCCAGAATTGTAGTTCGAAAATTCATATTTGATTTACCATTCCTGCCTTCACATAAAGTGTCTCTCCACTGCTTACTGGATGAGTCCCAACTCCTTAGTATGTCATGGAAGGCTCTTCATTATCATACCCCTGACCATCTCTGCTGTGCTCTCTCCATCACGTCCCACATCTCAATCATATCAGTTGTTTTGCCCCTCTGTTCTTTTGCACATGCTGATTCCTTCACACCCTTTACCTCCCATTCATTTTTCAAACCTCAGTTCACATGCCTTCTGTGAAGCCTGAGGGTGCATTACACAGTATGACATTTATCTGCTTCCTTGACCCAACAAGCCTGGGTCTTGGAAGAGCACAGGCTCTCTGTCTCAACTCTTTCACAGAGGATGGAACCTAGTGAGGTTCTAATAACTATTTGTTGAATGACCACCTGCCCCCACCCCTCTTTGGATAGAAGAAGAAGACAACACAATCCTCAGTGTCCCACATACACCCTGCCTAGGAGCAGGAAGTGCATGAGTTCCGTTAAAGTAAAAATTATTCATGACACTTGTTAAAGATGGTAAGGCAGATATTATTTACGGGAGCTGAGGGGGGCAGGGACCATGGAGTAGCTATAGGAACCACTGCAATGGGTGCTGCAGTGGGGGAGAGATTGAGTTCAACTCAGACCCCAACAAAGACAAGTGGTAATTTATTAGCCAAGGAGCAGGGTAGGGGTCAGTGGGTGGAAAATTACAGCCTTAATCTGCTCTGGCTGCTATAATAAAACACCACAGGGACTTCACTGGTGGTCCAGTGGTTAAGATTCTGTGCTCCAAATGCAGGGGTCACGGGTTCGGCCCCTGGTTGGGGACGGAGATCCTGCATGCCCCACGATGCGGCCAAACAAAACAAAACAAGCAAGCAAACAAACAAAAAACACCACAGACTGAGTAGCTTATAAACAAATGTCTCACAGTTCTGGAGGCTGTAAGTCTGAGATCAAGGTGCCAGCATGGTTGCTAAGTGCTCTCTTGTCACAGACTTCCTCACCTGGAGGATTGGGCTAGGGAGTTCTGTGAGATCTCTTCTATAAAACTATTAATCCTAATCATGCGAGCTCCTCATGACCTAATCACCTCCCGAAGGCCCCACCTACTAATCTTTGGGGGTTAGAATTTCAACATCTGAATTTTGGAGGGACATGATCATAGCAGTTACTAAGAAGAAACATCAGGGGTAAGGGGGATTCTTGGTAGACCAACTCAACAGAATTCGTGCTGAAGGCAGGCCAAGGTGATAAGACACCAAGGATGGTCAGATACCAAGGGCGGAGAACTTCCAATAAACTGATTTAGTGAGATCCTTGCTCAAACTGGATTCTACAAGGACAAAGAGGAAAGCCCAAAGTCAACCTAAGTCCAGGGCAGACCCAGAAAAGCCTGACTAAATTTTTAGCCAAAGGAGACAGTCTTTGTCCGTTCTAGGTTTTACCGGGCTTTTTAACCCTGGCTACGCATGGGGTGCTTTTAAAAATATCAAGGCTGGACACCATCCCACCCCTACTCCACCCTACCCGTGCTTCCAGTTCAACTGGTCTCGGCTGAGGTCAGGCTTTAGTTTTGTTTTTCTGTTTTTCCCAAGAGGTTCTACTGCGGTGTCAGGCAGAGAATCGCGGCATTAGGCTAAGGTGGGTGCGCAAATGTACCTGCCTTCCACAGGCCAATTAGGCTGCGGGCGAGGGTTCTCCGGGTTCCAGTACACCCCAGCCCGCTTAGCCCGGCACCACCCCCGAAGGGGCGGGGCGCCGCCGCAGAAGGCGGGGCCACGGCTGAAGCCTCGCCGCTCGCTCCCCTCGCGGGAAAGCACTGCGCGTGACTCGCTGCGCGCGTAGCCGCAGGAGCGGGGAGGTGGGCGAGCACCCGCTGGCCCACAACGGACCGAACCACTGGCCGTCCTGAGGGGCGGCATGAAGGCAATTCAGATCGGACCATCGGCGCCACAGCTGCAGGGGGGACCGGACGTTACCAAGCTGTCTGAGAGAAGGGGGGCTCCTGCTGGTCCAGGCTGCAACACGACCCCTGCAGGGCGCGAGACTACGCCGCCGCCTACGCCGTAGGACTAAACTGAGGCGAGAAACCAGGTAGGACGTCTCTTCGGGATCGGAAGAAGTCCCGGAGACCCACTGCCCTCGCGTTCCAAATGATCCCTTAGGAGAAAAGCCCTCAGTTTGCCCACCTATCCAACCCTTAGCGCCCCTTCCCTTCCGCCCTTCCCCCTCGTCGCCGCAACCTCACCCTCCGGTCTTCCTCGACCCTCTGGACCGACCTCGTCTTCAGTCCTGTCCTGACCCTTCAGCTCTGCCATCCACCGAACCGTCAAACACCCAGGACCAACCATCCTTTTGGGCGTCACCCCAGATCCACCCCAACTGTCTCCTCAAAGTGTCCCTTCGGAGACACCCCCTCAGCTGACTCGCGCCCAGTAGTCATCGTTGTACCCACATCTCCAGTGACGGCTCTGGGGTAGCGCGGCCGCTCAGCACTCAGCCCGGCGACTGCGGCGGGGTCCTCCGCACAACCGGGTCCTTTGCGCCCTCCACCCCTTTGGCCCCTGCTTCCCAACTTGGTGTCTGCCTGAGCCGGGCTGGGATCGCTCTCATATCCCGTTTTACCTTGGGAAAACCTTTGGCCTGGCACTTTGCCAGTCCCCTGCTACCGCTCTTACCTGTTGCAAAGGGCACCGTGTTCCCGTTGCCCAGGGCTGGCTTGGGATTACCAGGCTGGCCCTGAGGACGCCATGGGACTGCCCTGGAGGCAAGGACCGTACATTATTAATTTGTATCTCCAGCGCCCAGCACAGTGCTTGGCACATGGTAGCACTCAGTAAATATTTAATGGGTGGGTGAATGAATGAGACCAATGCAGAGGCTGTGAGGCAGAGTGCTTTAGTGAGAAAAATGTCACTAGTTACATGAAGTGGGAAAAAAGGAAGGGCATCTAGGGGATTACTTGTGGTGCTTATGTTGGGAGCATAGAACTGAACATATTCAGTCTCTCAATTCATGCATCTAATGTCATTTACATAGAAGCTTCTATTTATCAGCTGATTTCCCTTTATGTTCTGTTTACAAAAAAAAAAAGTCAGGGCCAAGGCTGCAGAAATTTTTATTGGTCAGTGTGCCTCAGAGGCTGCCCAGATAATCTTGAAAGAGCTTTACCCAGGTGACACCCCTCCTCTTGCCCTAGCGACTAACTGCTCCCTCTAGAGAAGAACTGTGGAGGCTAGCCACAGTCTTTAAACCTTACTCAGTGTAGCTGGTCAGCTAGTGCTTCAGGACAGGTTGGAGGAATGACCTCAGTTATTTTACCCTTTTAGCTCCTGGATACCTCCCCTCCCCTTTCCTCCACTGGAGGGGTAGACATTCCAGGCTGGCCTAGTGTGAGAAATATCAAAGATTCCTAAATACTACTGAAGTATGATCAGGCCATATGGGCCATTTATATCTCAGTAGACCAGAATCAGGCAGGGGTTACTGCTATGTGAACAGTGGCAGTAATAAACAAGAACACAGGCCTTTTAAAGATGGGATTCTCAAAGAACAGAAAGCCTAAAACCTGTTTTTGTTGATTCCTAAGAGGATGACCTGAACAGATTCAGTTTCCTGAAGCTAAGACAGGGTTCGGCGACCTCAGTTTTGGCCCCGGTTCCGTGGGGAAGTGGATGATATTGCTGAGTGATGAAACAATGGCTGGCAAGCTGCAGGAGTTTATGAGCTAAGAAGTAGTTGCCTGACTAATAGTGGCATTATTGTCACTGGGGCTCAGCGTATTAGTAGGTAAAATAGTGACTGGAGTTTCTTAGCAGGCTCCATGGAAATTAAGCAGTGATATGGTTTAGGGGAGTGGGGAGATCCCACCACTGTCTCTGGTGTTCTGCTACCCGTGTGGTGTCACCCGTGTGGTGACATCATTGTTTCTTTTCTGCTTTGAGCCAGGTCAAAATCTGATTTCCTCTGATTTTTATGTTAAGTGTTTAAGGTTCCTTTTTGTTAAATGTTTAAGGTTCCTTTATGAGGCAAGGCCTGCCTAACTGGAAGCTGGGTATGTTCTCACCCATTTCTAGCTTTGATTTATCCTTCTTTACTTTTTCTTTCTACCATTCTCTGACTTATCTTTGTAACTTTACAAAGTAAGTCTTGGATCACAGATACTGAAAGCAGGAAAGAGCTCCTGAGCTGAATTAAGCAGGGGCATGGTATCTGGAGACCAGTACTTTTTTTTTTGTTAACCAATATGTTTTTAATGGGCTTTTCTACTTTTCCCTGTCTAGGATCCCTGTTAAGACCTCAGTAGCCCCAAAACACTCTGGATTGTTTGATTTATTTTTTCTTCACTTCCAATACTTCAGAGTGTTGCCAGATAAAATACAGGATGCCAAGTTAAATTTGAATTTCAGATAAACAGCAGGGTGTCCTGTATTTTTATTTGCTAAAGCTGGCAACCCTAGTTCATGGGAAGGCTTATGTGTTCTGTTTTTCTCTCTGCAACTTTAGGACAATAACTCATCCTTTTCTTCTGTTGCTCATACACAATGACTGAGCACCCTATTAAATGTCACTTGACTGAGATGGCTCACTGACTGCATGTTAGGGTAAGGGCAGGCTCTGTAGAGATAGTGCAATTGGTCAGTGTTTAGGTTACCCAGAAAACACCCATCAAACATTGACATATGATATTGTAATTCCTGTCAAATGAGTCTGTCTTGCAAAATGAGCATATTATTTTGAGTGGCCAGATATAAACATTGCTCTGGATTAACTTCAAGGGATGAGTGTGGGGTGTGGAGTGCGTTCTAACGAAAAGTTAACAACTCACAGTAGAACTTCTCTTGTACCATGTTTACTGTTTTTTTTTAAGTTGTGGTAAATATATATAATATAAAATTTACCATTCTTAAATATATAGTTCAGTGTCATTAAGTACATTCACATTGTTGCCCAGCCATCACCACCATCCATCTCCAGAACTTTTTCATCTTCTCAAACTGAAACTGCATAATCATTAAACGGTTAACTCTTCATTTCCTCTTCCCCCAGCGCCTGGCAACCACCTTTCTACTTTCTTTCTCCATGAATTTGACTACTCTAGGTACTTCATATAAGTCGAATCATACAATATTTGTCTCTTTGTGACAGGTTTATTTTCACTTAACATAATGTCTTCAAGGTTCATCCATGTGATAGCTTGCATCTGAATTTCCTTCCCTTTTAAGGCTGAATAAAATTCATTGTATGTATATATCACATTATTTTTATCCACATTCATCGATGGACACTTGGGTTGTTTCCACCTTTTGGCTATTGTGAATAAAACTGCTATGAACATTGGTGTACAAATATGAGTCCCTGTTTTCAATTCCTTTGGATATATACCCAGAAATGGAATTGCTGAATCATATGGTAATTCTGTGTTTAATTTTTTGAGGAACTGCCATACCATTTTCCACAGTGGCTGTACCGTTTTACATTTCCACCAACAATGTAAAGCATTCCAGTTTTTCCATAAACTTGCCAACACTTATTTTCTGTTTTGTTTTTTAAATAATAGTCATCCTAATGGGTGTGAAATGGTATCTTGTGGTTTTGATTTGCATTTCTCTAATGGCTAGTGATGTTTAGTATCTTTCCATGTACTTATTGGCCGTTTTTATATCTTTGGAGAAAAGTCTATTGAAATCCTTTGCCCATTTTTTAATTGGGTTATATGTCTTTCTATTGTTGAATTGTAAGAGTATTTTATATATTCAGGATAGAAGTCCCTTATTAGATATTATGATTTGAAAATATATTCTCCCATTTCATGCGTTGCCTTTTCACTCTGTTGATAGTATTGTTTGATGCACAAAAGGTTTTAAATTTTAATGAGATCCAGTTTACCTATTTTTTTCTTTTGTTGCCTGTGCTTTTGGTGTCACAGCCAAGAAATCATTGCCGAATTCAGTGTCATGAAATTTTCCCCTGTGTTTTCTTCTAAGTTTTTTAAAATAGGTTTATCTTTTATGGTTAGGTTTTGATACATTTTGAGTTAATTTTTGTATGATGTGTAAGATAAGGGCCCAATCTAATTCTTTTGCATGTGGATATCCAGTTTTCCTAACACCATTTGTTGAAGACTGTCCTTTCCCCTTTGAATAGTGTTGGCATTCTTGTCGAGTATCATTTGACCAGATATGCCAGGTTTATTTCTAGGCTCTCTGTTCTCTTTCATTGGTCTGTGTGTCTGTCTTTATGCTAGTACCACACTCTTTTTTTTTTTAATTTATCTTTTATTGAAGTATAGTTGAATTACAAAGTTGTGTTAATTACTGCTGTGCAGCAAAGTGACTCATTTATACATATATATACATTCTTCTTGATATTCTTTTCCATTATGGTTTATCACAGGATATTGAATATAGTTCCCTGTGCTATACAGTAGGACCTTGTTGTTTATCCATTCTGTATATACCACTTTGTATCTGCTAATCCCAAACTCCCAGTCCATCCCTCTCCCACCCCCTCCCCCTTGGCAACCACCAGTCTATGCTCTATGCCCCTGATTCTGTTTCTGTTTCATAGATAGTTTCATTTGTGTCATATTTTAGATTCCACATATAAGTGATATCATATGGTATTTGTCTTTCTCTTTCTGACTTACTTCATTTAGTATGATAATCTCTAGTTGCATCCATATTGCTGCAAAAGGCATTATTTCGTTCTTTTTTATGGCTGAGTAGTATTCCATTGTATATATATACCACATCTTCTTTATCCATTCATCTGTTGGTGGACATTTAGGTTGTTTCCATGTCTTGGCTATTGTGAGTAGTGCTGCTATGAACATAGGGGTGCATGTATCTTTTTGAATTATAGTTTTGTCCAGATGTATGCCCGGTAGTGGGATTGCTGGATCATATGGTAATTCTATTTTTAGTTTTCTGAGGAGGCTCCATACCGTTTTCCACAGTGGCCGCACCAACTTGCATTCCCATTAACAGTGTAGGAGGGTTCCCTTTTCTCTACACCCTCTCCAGCATTTGTTATTTGTAGGCTTTTTAATGATGGCCATTCTGACCAGCATGAGGCAGTACCATACTCTTTTGATGACTGTAAGCTGTGTAGTAAGGAAGTATGAGTCCTACAACTGTGTTCTGCTTTTTCAAGATTTTTTTTGACTATTTAGGATCCTTTGCAATTTCATACAAATTTTAGGATAGATTTTTCTATTTCTGCAAAAAATATCTTTAGGATTTTGAAAGGGATTGCATTAAATCTGTGGATTGCTTTGGGCAGTTGACATCCTTTGTGTTGTTGTGGAAAGAACTACCCTCTTAACAAATTTTTAAGTTTACAATATATTATTGACTGTAGGTGCATTGTTTTACAGCAGATCTTTAGAGCTTATTCATCTTGCTTGACTGAACTTTATACCCATTGAGCAACAACTCCTCATTTCCCTCTCCCCCAGTCAACCATCATTCCACTCTTTGATTCATGAATTAAACTATTTTATATTCCTCAGACAAGTGGAATCAGGCAGTATTTGTCATTCTGTGATTAGCCTATTTCACTTAGCATGATGTCCAACCATGTTGTCGAATATTGCAAGTATTGACATCTTAACAATATTAAGTCTTACCATCCATGAACACAGGATATCTTTCCATTTATTTGTATCTTCTTTAATTTCTTCCAGTAACATTTTATAGTTTTCAGTGGTTACGTTTATTCCCACATATTTTATTCTTTTTGATGTGTTGTAAATGGAATTATTTTCTTAATTTCCTTTTCAGATTGTTCATTATTATTGTCTAGAGACACAACTGATTTTATATGTTTTATATGTTGACTTCGTGTCCTGAAACTTTGCTGTATTCATTTATTAATTCTAACAGTTGGGGGGGTAGATCTTTAGGATTTTCTACGTATAAGATCATGTCATCTGCCAACAGTAGTGCAGATGCCTTTTATTTCTTTTTCTTGCCTAATTGCTCTGGCTAGGACTTCCAATACTATGTTGAATAGAAGTGGCAAAAGTGAACCATATTTACTCTTAACACACAGTCTTAGGAGTTTGATGATTGGTTTGGTTTGATGCTTAAGGATGTAAGTCCATAACAGATGCTGAGAACAAAACTATATTTTATCATAGTATATTAGTGTTAACAGTGAGTCATCAAGAAAAAGTTAAGTTATAGCCTATACACTGTGATTAAAACAAAAGTGTGGGGGCTTCCCTGGTGGCACAGTGGTTGGGAGTCTGCCTGCTGATGTAGGGGACGTGGGTTCGTGTCCCGGTCCAGGAGGATCCCACATGCTGCGGAGAGGCTGGGCCTGTGAGCCATGGCCACTGAGCTTGCATGTCCAGAGCCTGCGCCTCCGGAGCCTGTGCTCCGCAACGGGAGAGGCCGCAGCAGTGAGAGGCCTGCGTACCGCAAAAAAAAAAAAAAAAAAAAAGTGTGTAAGTGAAAGTGTACATTTTAAAAGAGTTTTATCAAAATACCTAAAGTTTAAAAAAAATTAATTTCGATACTTAAAGAAGAAAACTTCTGTTCTCTGGAATTCTTGGTTTAATAAGTTAGTCTTTTATCTTCTTTAGGAAATGAGACAGCTCTGAAATGTCTTCTGTGGTTTTGGCTTCTTGTGTGGTCCTGTGGTCAAGGACAACAAATTGATAACTGGGTGGAGAGGGAAAAAAAGGGCCAGCCAACTTCTGGCTAGATTTAGTTATTTTAGGATCCAAAGTTTATACTTAAGTTTATCTTAGAATCCTAAAATCTATATTTAACTCATTTACCTGTTTTTATACTTTTGTGCTTCCTTTCTTTTTTTGTATAATTATTCTAAAAAAGAAAATGCAGCCTTATATTTAGTGTACTTAGGGAAAAATGGAAAATTATTTTTTATCCATGTTCAGGTAAAGGAAAAAAAAGGAGATAAGCATATTCCTAAAGTCAGTATAGATAGAATTTCGAAGACCCCAAGGAAAAAAGCAAAAACTCAAGATGGGAGAGTTGGGGACGTAGTGCTGATCCCATTCATCCAAGAGTTGTTTCTCGTACAAAATGTTATTTTCTTATTATCTGAAGGATGTTGTATTCTGTTTATTTAAAGATACAGCCAAACTTTGTTATCAGACCAACCTATTCCCTGTACGTTGTAGATAGCTAGAGTTTTTCTGTAAGGCTAATCATTTCCTTTTATTTTTTTATTTTTGATAGTATCTTTTTTTAATTTATTTTTTTATTTTGGTTGTGTTGGGTCTTCGTTGCTGCACACAGGCTTTCTCTAGTTGCGGTAAGTGGGGGCTGCCCTTCATTGCGGTACACAGGCTTCTCATTGCGGTGGTTTCTCTTGTTGCAGAGCACAGGCTCTAGGTGTGCGGGCTTCAGTAGTTGCAGCACGCGGGCTCAGTAGTTGCAGCTTGCGGGCTCTAGAGCTCAGGCTCAGTAGTTGAGGCACATGGGCTTCGTTGCTCTGCAGCATGTGGGATCTTCCCGGACCAAGGATTGAACCCGTGTCCCCTGCATTGGCAGGTGGATCCTCAACCACGGCGCCACCAGGGAAGTCCCTAATCATTTCCTTTTAAATATCCTCCAAATCATAGTGATTTAAAGATTTCTGTCTTGCTTATATATTACTGTATAACAAATACCCCAAAGCTTAGTGGCTTAAAACAATGACTGATTATGTCTCACAGTTTTGTGAGTTGGCTAGGTGGTTTTTGCAGTTCCAAAAGATGGGTTCTGGAAATGTTTTAAATAGGAGCATTACTGGAGTGAATTGTCTCCCAAGGTGACTACTTTGAAGGACTTCTCTTACTTGGTGTTACAGAGCTATTCTACTTCTTGAAAATATTATTCTCTTTACTTTATACTTATAGCTATAGTTAACTTCTTAGGTAGGGTACTGTCTATTTCAGTTTATAGGCTAATTTATATAATATGCTTTGCCTCACATCCAACACAGCAACTTGCAACATTATTAGTTTATTCATCCCTCATGATAGTGGTTGGAGAAGGGAGGCCTGGAAGCAGGACCACCTGCCTATTATGCATTTGTGAGTCCTTTTTGACAGCCAAGTTGTGGTGATAGATAGTTAACAAGGAGCATTGATCTCATGGGGGGAAAAGACAGTTATGGCTTTTTACTGGATTGTGAGAATATGTAGTAGAGAATAGAAAATTTCAAAATGTTTTTTAGAGGGGACCTCTTTTTTTTTTTTTTTTTGAGAGGAGCTCTTTGTTCAAGTATATTCCACAGGAAAGTGGACACAAAAAGGTAAAAGCTGAGCTGTTTTGGTTAAAGGCAAGGGGTTCGAAGAAGTAGAGTCTAACCTTTTCATCTGTCTCTCCCTCCTTTCCTCTCCATCCCCTTTGCTTACCTTTCATTGTCAATGAGGGGGCTCCGTAAAGCACACTTTAAGCCAGTCACCAAAGATGATACATGACTACTGAATTTTCTTTTCTTTTTAAATTAATTTTTAAAAATTAATTTATTTTGGCTGCACCAGGTCTCATGTGGACTCTTAGTTGCAGCATGCGGACTTATTAGTTGCAGTATGTGGACTTCTTAGTTGCAGCATGAGGACTTCTTAGTTGCATCATGTGGACTTCTTAGTTGCAGTATGTGGACTTCTTAGTTGCGGCATGCGGACTTCTTAGTTGCGGCATGCGGACTTCTTAGTTGCGGCATGCGGACTTCTTAGTTGCGGCATGTGAACTCTTAGTTGTGGCATGCACGTGGGATCTAGTTCCCCGACCAGGGATCAAACGCAGACCCCCTGCATTGGGAGAGTGGAGTCTTACCCACTGGACCACCAGGGAAGCATGACTACTGAATTTTGCCTACTGAGTCATGGCTCCAAAGTGGAAAGAGGTTGAAAGAAATGGTTGGGTTTGAGATCCCATCATCTTCAAATGGCCACCCACCAGTAAGCAATCATGGCTTGAGAGAAATATAACCAAAATATTTACTGCATACGTACAGTTCCCAAATTCCTATGTGAAACCCTTAGCCTTAATTTAGTGAGCTGCATGGAACCAGGAATTAATTACAGATTCCTTTTGCCCTTTAATCCTAAGCCCTGTCAACCTTTTTTAGTCCAAAGCCAAGAAAATTTTTTCTAGCCATACTTTCTAGTTCATAACAAGAAAAAAAAAGGTTTGTTTTTAGAATATTATATAATAATGTATATGCTTTAAAAAATATACATTGAACATTAGGTGGGCTGTGCACCTCTTTCCCTTTGCATACTGTTAGCTTCTTTGCTTAATTTCCTCTAGACAAGTGCTTCTTAAACCTGAGGCTGCAGAAAAATCACCTGGCTCACCCCTGAAATTCTGATTCAGTAAGTCTGGCACTGGGCCCAAGCATTTACCAGTCTAATAAATTCCCAGGAGAAGCTGATTCTACTGGTCCATAGACCGCACTTTGAGTAGAACTACTCTTAGACCCAAACTATAATCTCAGCCTCTTCATCAATGGTTCTCAGATTTAATCAACATAAAGGTTTTTGTTTGTTGGTTTTTTGTTTTTTTTGGTTTTGTTTTGAAAGAAAAGAAAAGAAAAATAAAAAGCCCTAGTGCACAAGACCCAAGAATCAAAGGCCAAATAGTGCCACTAAGAGTGTGATTTGAAGCATATCATTTCCACACTGGGTTTTCTTCCTTTAGAGATTAGGTTTATAAATCTATCACTCATTCAAGATTAAGAGATTGTGGAGAATAGTCCTAAGGAAATGGTATTAGCCGCTCAGATTTTAACCTAGAAAATGTTTAAACTTAACTGTCTTTTTATGGGGAAAGATGAAATGAAGGATACTATGATATTTTTCCTTTGAAACAAATAAATCGTGTCTATTTTGTTTAAAAATATTTTCTGAGAAAGTGGTTTGTCTCTTTCTCTAATTATAGGTGAAATATAGTCTCACTGTTGAGAATCTAGAAAAATACAGACAAGTATAAAATGAAGACACATCATTGAACAGTTTTTGGAAGTCAAATTTTGAATAGTTAGGTAACAAATCCATTGTTTGAATGTGCCATAATTTACTTAATCCAAATGTTAGACATTTGAAGGTTTTAAAAATAGCTTTCTCTTTTCTAAAAAATGTTCAGATTAATAACTTTATGAAAAAAATCTCTGATAGTTTCCTTAGTATGGAATTCTAGAGGTAAGAGTTAGAGGATTTGAACGCTTTTAAGACTGGAGATATATATATATATATATATTTTTTTTTTACCCCCAACCTCAATATGAAGGTTGTACCAAAATATGCTTATATTGGCAAAGTGTGAAAATGCCTATTTTACTTTCCTTCCCTTAACTATTATTATTTTGTTTGAAAATTGGTAAACAAAAGATAATATTTTAAATCTTATTGTTTGCTCATATCTTACCCATTTTCCCATTATTTCAAGTGAATAAGGCAGTCACAAAAGAACGAATACTGCATGATTCCACTTACATGAGGAATCTAAAATAGGCAGAATCAGAGATGCAGGAAGTAGAATGGTGGTGGCCAGGAGCTGGAGGAGAGGGAAATGGGGAGATGCTGGTCAACCTGTATAAAGTTTGAATTACGCAAGATGCATAAGTTCAGGAGATCTGCTGTACATTATGCTTATAGTTAGCAATAATGCACTATATACTTAAAAATTTGTTAAGAGAATAGATCTCATGCTATATGTTCTTACCTCAATTTTAAAAAAAGATCTTAGGTTTTAGCAATCAATTCACATAAATTCTTTACATATAAGGATATTGGCATTTTGTTATATTTGTGTCAAATATTTGTCTTTTAATTTTGTTTATGACTTGACATCTAGAATTTTACAGTTTCTATATGGTCAAATCTTTAGTTTTCTGTTGTGACTTCGGTACACCTTCTTTCAATAAATACTCTGGGAATCTATGTCCTGAGTCTGAGGCTATTGGGTACAGATTTCTGTGACAAACTGTCTCTCTCTTTATTTTTCTTCCAATTTTATTGAGATATAATTGACATATAATATTGTATAAGTTTAAGATGTACAGTGTGTTGATTTGATACACTCACATATTGGAAAATGATTACTACAATAGGGTAGTTAAATCTCCATCGCTTTACATAATTACCATTTCTTTTTTGTGGTGAGAACATTTAAGATCTACTCTCTTAGCAACTTTCAAATATATAATACAGTATTGTTAACTATAATCACCATGCTATACATTAGATCCCCAGAATTTATTCATTTTATAATCGGAAATGTTTACCCCTTGACCAACATTTCCCCCACCCCCCAGCGCCTGGCAACCATTCTACTCTTTGTTTCTATGAATTTGGCCTTTTAAGATTCTACATATAAGTGATATCATACAGTATTTGTCTTTCTCTTTCTGACTTATTTAACTTAGCGTAATGCCCTCAAGGTCCATCCACATTGTCACAATGGTAAGATTTCTTTCTTTCTCATGGCTGAATAATATAAAGAACTCTATACATATGGTTCTCTCTGATTGAAATCCTTCCCCTGACCTGCATGCATATTTCTACTCCTCCTTTAAGAATCTACTCATATGACTCCTTTCCGAAACCTTTCCTGATGACCCCCTGCAAATTTGGGTATAATTTCCACTGTGCTATCATTGGCCTTGTCTGGGGCTCCATTACAGCAGATAACGCTTTATTTACATAGCTGTAAACTCTGTGAGGGCAGGAATAGTCTTTGAATCCAGGGTCTCTGAAAGATCCAGAGAGAGAGCTTGATCTCTTCCATTTTTTAAGTTCTTCATGTATTAAAAATGATTGAAATCCAAAGCAGAATTCTAATAATTTTGGTATATTTAAAATATTTACCTTAACAAATTCATTTTGTAATATGAAAATGACTGTATTTAGGACAAACCACACGATCATCTCAGTAGACGCAGAAAAAAAATTTGACAAGTCCATGATAAAAACACTCAACAAACTAGAAGTAGAACTTCCTCAGCCTGGTAAAGGGCATCTATAAAAATCCCCGTAGCTAACATTATACTTAATGGTGAAAGACAACTGAAAGCTTTCCCTCTAAGATCAAGAATAAGAGAAAGTTGGTCATTCTCAACACTTCTATTCACCATTGTACTAGAAGTTCTAGCCAGAGCAAATAGACAAGAAAAAGAAATAAAAGATATTCAGATTGAAAAGGAAGTAGAACTATTTGCAGATAACATGATCTTGTATATAGAAAATGCTAAGGTAGCCACAAAAAAAACTATTATAACTAATAAATGAGTTGAAGATTGTAGGATGCAAGATCAATGGATATAGGGTTTCTTTTAGGAGTGATAAAATATTCTGAAATTAGACTGTGGTGATGGTTGCCCAACTCTGTGAATACACTAAAAGCCACTGACTTGAACACTTTAAAAAAGTGAATTTTATAGTATGTGAATTATATGTCAAAAGAGTTGGTTTTTTTTTTTAATGACTACATTTATAACTTCATGTGTAAATAAGGATAAAAGGCTAATTTGAAGCCCTTTGTGATTGTCAGTCTTGGACCAAAGATTTTCCTGTCCTTTTTTTCCCCAACTTGTGAAAGACTCTATTTTCTGCTCTATATTCCTGGTGTTACCAACCAGGGTTCTTGGCCTCCTTAATCAGTAGAAGTTGATCAGAGTCCAGACAAGAAATTCAGGCAAGGCTTTATTGGGGCCCCTGCTGCAGCAGTGGGCAGTGAGAACAAACAACAGGTTCCCTTGCTTGTTGGCTCCCTGAGGGGGGGCAAGCTTGTTTCTTACATGGGGTGAGGGTAGGGGTGTGTCCAGAGCTCCGGCCAGAGGGGTGGCTTAGGTGTTTTGCCCAACCCTTAGGTGGTGGTGTGGGCAGGGGGCATCCGCAGGACCCTGCTTTTGCTCCCCACCCCCTGCTTTTGCTCCAGGCTCTTCAAAAGTGGCAGTTGGGTTTTTTGGTCTCTTTGTATCTTTTGGGTCCAGAATTTACCCTAACTGCAGGCATGCAATTATTTTTAGTCCCGGACAGTGTCTTTGTATTTTGTTGCTGAAGGAGAGGTGTGTCCAGGTACAAGCACTGCAGCGCTGCAGCAAAGGGTCCCAGGTCCCAGCCTGTCTCACTGGTGCCCAGCACAATGCCAGACAAATAGTATAAGTTCAATAAATATTTGTAGAATAAATGAATAAATTATGACAGCTGAAATGACTTTAAGCCTAGTTCAGCAAATCAGCTACATTTCTGAGGTTTTTTTCTCTATCACCAAGGATCCATGAATTTAGTGACAGTCACAGAAATTATAGACTGGCCCTATGATGAGTTTGGTTTTAGCCCTATAGAGCAACTTTTAAAGAAGACAGAATGGTCAGTTATGACTGGTAGACTAGATAAAGCTCTTTCTAAAAAAAGATCTATGAACTGAGCTGAACATGAACATAAGTAAGAGTTTTTAAAATTAAGATAAATATACAAAAACAATTAAAAAATAAAACAATAACAAAATAAAAGAAATTTAATTCACCTGTAATCCTATCTGCCTATCCTTTCTGTTTACATGCATATATAATTTTGCAGGAATATAACTGTTAGCATTAAAATTATTTTGTATTCTGCTTTCTTTTAATTAACCTTGTTTCATAAGCATTTATCCATGTTGCTGTTTAGGCTTTATGGTTTATGGCTTAGTGTATTCTATTCAGTTGTTGAAATATCCTCACTGGTAGTCCTTTAACATCTTTAAAACTTCATTGATATTACAATCATTCTTTTAAAAATGTACTCACCTAGTAATGAACCTAACTCTGAATAATAACCCCTTACCTTTTCTTTGTCTGTACTTAAACAGCTAGAGAAAATTGTACAGTCCAGTAGATTTAGTGTCACTTTCATCATCACCAAACTTATGCTGGCCAGCAGTCTTACTATATTTCTGTTAAAAGGTTATTCCTCTACTCTTTATAACAAATATTTTATACCTTCACTACCCTCCTCAACCTCTGACCCTCCCATCTTCCTTCCATATACTCTATGATGACCTTGACTCATATACCTCAAAGAAAAAGGAAGCCATCAAACATGAACTTTCTTACTTCCTACCACCAATCTGCAAATCTGTCTATAGCCATCCTCTCTTCACTAGTTGCATGGAGGAGCACCTCACCTCTTAACAAAAGCTAATCTCTCCCTGGTGAACTGGATTGCATACCCTCTATTGTTTAGCTGTTTTGAGATGTTTTTATACAGCAGAGAGTATTAAACCTAAATGATATACTTTGTAAACTACCCCAAACAAACCTATACTCTGAGTAGAAACACTGATTGCTATACAAACGGAACTTCAAGACAATTCCCTGATGCCACCCCACTTCCACGCACCTCTTTTGATTTGTTTGCTGATCCTAAGTTCAACCTATATAGAAATCCTTTTTTTTAATTTATTTTTTTTAATTTATTATTTTTGGCTCATTTTGCTGAAGCATATTCCATAGTAGCTTTCTAAGAAAGGATACATAGTAGGAACATTTTTGAAATGAATGTCTGAAAGTATATATATTTAAACTCTCACAGTTGATAATTTGGCTGTGCATGAAACCTTAGGCTAGAAATCAATTCCTCTCAGAAATCTGAAAGTACTGGTCCACTGCTTACTAATTAGATTCCATCATTGTTAAGCCGAATGCCATTCTGATTTCTATTTGTATGTAAACTTTTTAAATTAATTAATTAATCAATTTATTTATTTTTGGCTGCGTTGGGTCTTCCTTGAGGTGCGCAGGCTTCTCATCGCGGTGGCTTCTCTTGTTGTGGAGCACGGGCTCCAGAGCACGCGGGCTTCAGTAGATGCGGCGCGTGGGCTCAGTAGTTGTGACTCATGGGCTCTTAGAGCACAGGCTCAGTAGTTGTGGCGCACGGGCTTAGTTCCTCCGCGGCATGTGGGATCTTCACGGACCAGGGCTTGAACCCGTGTCCCCTGCATTGGCAGGTGGATTCTTAACTACTGTGCCACCAGGGAAGCCCTATATAGAAATTCTTGAGCCACTACTGCTTCTCAGGGGTGTTGCTTCATCATTTAATTCCTCCTTTCTAAACCTTCAACATCAGTGGAGGCAAAGTTATAAAAAAATAAAGGAAAGAGTACCAAGTGTATTTCCCAGACACAAGTCTCCAAATTGAAAGGGCCCACTGAGTGCCCAGCACAACAAATAAAAATAGCCTACCCCAGGGTACCTCATCATAAAAATCTAGAAAACTAGGGATATAGAGAAATTTTTAATCTGTCATTTTTTTAAAAGTTTACATACAAGGACTTCCCAACAAGAAAGAAGAAATCATGGGATCTAGAACACAGGGCAACTAACAGAAGAGAGGCAAAGGCAATTCCTAGCATGATGAGAGAGAGAAGTCCAGCATGAAGTGGTGTTGTAAGCCAGAGAGGAGAGTCAATTCAGAATGTATCAGAAAAGAAAGTTCCTTAAGGATTACGTTCCTGGGGGAAACAAAAAGGAACTGTGTTTGACCATATGGAAAGTTAGATTTAGATTGAGAGCAATTTTTACCATTCCGCTAGAGAATTTATGAAGATTTAGGGACAAATATATAGAAAACTAAACAAAAGAGAGTCAAGTAGTAAAATTAAATTATAAATTATACAGTAATAATAAGGGTCCACAGACTACCAAGTCATAGCAAACACTGGATATTAATTAAATCAGAAATTGTGGGGACTTCCCTGGTGGTCCAGTGGTTAAGACTCTGTGTTCCCAATGCTGGGGGCCCAGGTTCGATCTCTGGTCAGGGAACTAGATCCCACGTGCTGCAACAAAGATCAATTTAAAAAGATCCTGCATGCTGCAACTAAGACCTGGCGCAGCCAAATAAATAAATATTAAAATTAAAAAAAAAAAAGAAATTGTGAGGAAGGTGGTGGATGTAGGAAGTCAAGAGAATGTTTAAAATCAAGAAATAATTAAATACACATATGATTTATAAACATAAATGCCAGATGAGACAGCTAAAACATTTGAAAGTAGTGGTCTCTGGAGAAGGACACAGAGGTAGAAAGGGGTGGAGCTGGGGACTGCTATTTTCCATCATAAACTTTATACTACAATTTATCTTTGTAACCATGTGCATATATTAATTTGATAAAATAAATATTAATTTAAAAATCCCCTGACACCACATCACCCTCTGGGTATTGACTGTCTCATTTAACAGCCAACCTTTTTTGACCACCCAGACTGTCTGCTGAATTTTCCATTCACTTTTGCACCCTCTGCTGTCTAGCTTCATTTCCACTAACCACGCGCCTGAAATTGTTTATGTCAAGATCACCAGTAAACTCCCGGTTGCCAAAAAAAATGGACACTTTCAACGACGCTTATTTCCTTTCAGTTTTTCTAAGACACCAACCACTTTCCTGTCTCAGGCCCTTTCACACATGTCATTTCCTCTTCTTGTAATGTTGTCCCCAGCTTTTCACCTGTTTAAATTTCCTTCAACTCACCTTTCAAGGCTGAACTTGAACATCAGTTTCCCAGAGAGGCCTTCCCTGACCTCTTAATCAAGCCCTTAGTCAGTCTTAATCAGATCCTCTTAATACTCTGTACTTTATTTTCATGGCATTTATCACACTTTGTAATTATATTTTTATTTATGTGATTGTTTGTCTGCCTTCCTCCACTAGATTGTAAACTTCATGAGGGCAGGGATAGTATCTATTTTGTTTACCACTTCCTGGCCTATAGGAATCTGCCCAAAGACTGAATTAATAATCCTCGAAAGAAGTGTTGAAGAAGGGCCTAGAATTAGAGCACTGATTGTAGGAATTAGAAGAGAGGATAGACTAGAGAGGCTTTTCTACGGCAGAAGCTATGGGACTTGGGTAGGGTCTCCTGGGATACATGTCTGGAAATAATTAGACCCTTTAAGGAGAATCTTGTCAGCCCATGGGTTTATGTAGAGGACTCGCTTTCACTGTCTTCTGCTGACAGGTGAGCAATTCAGGTAGTCATGTAACTGAATTTGCTGTATTCACTGGGTGGGAAATTCTTGATTCACAGATAATTCGCATATTTACTCTAACTTTTCTATGTATTCCCTCGGGATTTTTTTTTTTTTGGTAATAAATTGATTGATTGATTTTTGGCTGTGTTAGGTCTTCGTTGCTGGGTGCAGGCTTTCTCTAGTCGTAGCAAGCGGGGGCTACTCTTCGTTGTGGTGCGTGGGCTTCTCATTGCGGTGACTTCTCTTCTTGCAGAGCAGGGGCTCTAGGCGCGTGGGCTTCAGTAGTTGTGGCACACAGGCTCAGTAGTTGTGGCTCGTGGGCTCTAGAGTGCAGGCTCAGTAGTTGTGGCACACAGGCTTCATTGTTCCGCGACATGTGGGATCTTCCCGGACCAGGGCTCGAACCTGTGTCCCCTGCATTGGCAGGTGGATTCTTAACCAGTGCGCCACCCATGAAGTCCCGCCCTCAGGATGTTTTCTGGGACAGAGCCACTTTACAACTTTCAGGAGGACAAAGAACAGAGCCATGAGGGTTAAAAAATTTGAGGTGGTGGGCCTGTTGAAAAGAAATGCTCTGGGTATGACAGTGACAAGATTCCCTGGTGTGAGTTGGTAGTGCAGCCTCAAAAGGCAATAGGAGGGATTTACGTTCAAAGAAAGATGAGATTCCTGATTCATGTTCATTATAGTTGCCGTTTACTGAGCACTCACTAAATACCAATCACTGTTCTAGATGTTTCTATATCTTTTAACTTCCACCAGCACCCTGTAAGAGGAGATACTATTATTATCCCCGTTGTACAGGTGAAGAAACCAAAACTGAGGGGAATCAAATAACTTGCCCAGTGCTACAGAATTAGTCCGTAAGAGCAGAGTTAATGTACCAGCTTTTTCTTAGCTCCCTTTTTTTTTTTGGCCACGCCTCGCAGCATGCAGGACTTTGGTTCCCAGAACAGGGATCAAACCCGCGTCCCCTGCACTGGAACCTTGAAGTCTTAACCACTGGACCATCAGGGAAGTCCCTAGCTCCCTTTGTTGGCCAGAAAGAAATAAAAGTGCATGGCCTGAAGCTGGAAAGAGCAAATCAGGGTTCAATTTCTTCATTGTAAATGGACAGTAATTTGTTAGTTGAAGTGAGCTCCTATGCCTTAAACAAAAGTGTGTGATGTAAATAGGGACTGAACTCCTGCAGAATGAATAGGAATAAAAATGGGGCTCAACTGAGAGCAAGTTATTGAGATTCTAGTGACTCCTTCAAGGGTCAGAATTTTCAACCAAAACACAAGTAATTTGGGTTGTCAATTCAGTATAAATTTGTCCCTGATTTAATAAATATGCTAACTGACGTCCCTGGACAGAGATGGCTTTTTGGATTAGCTGTCTTTCCTTTGAATATAGCACATTCCGAAGCCTACTTTATAGTTTGTATGGGCATAGTTATTTAATTATTTGTTAGTCTCCCCAGGTGAACTATAAGCTCCATGAAGGCCAGCCCCAGGTCTGCTTTGTTCACATAGTGCAGTGCCTTGCACTTCATAGGTGCTCAGTTAATGTTTATTGACTGATTCATCTAGTCCTTGGGCAAGACTGGCATCTGAGGTTCTCAGGGCCACAAACAAATTCTTCTATACATCTGCCCAAAGCAGGGAAGGAAGCCCTCCCAGAGCCTTGTTGTGCTTCTAGGTTGGGCTATTAGATTCCCTAGGTCCTGCCTCCTTTGGGTGGGGCCCCAGAGGCTTGATGCCACTGGGGCTCTGGTTTTGGCAGTGGGGCTTGTCTTTGTTCTGAGATATTAACTGTAAATGGATCATGCTATTTCCTGTTCTCAGGAGAACTCAGTGGGGCCACAACTGAGGGGCAGTGAGAACACAGAGTTACTGTGTACTCTGCTGGAACCTCCCCATTGCTACCCAGAGATGGCTCCAATATACGTTAGCCAATCAGGGAATTCCAAACCCTTTTCCTGAACTCTAAACAGCTTGAGGAATCTCTCCAGCTGGAATTGGAAAAGCTCCTAGCCAGGAGAGCCAAGTCTTATGTAACTTCACAGACTGCCCTTTTTTAGGAAAAAACAAACTGTTCCTCAGCTAGTGCTGGATTTTTTGAGACACATCCTGCATTCTTTCCTAGATGCTCAGCAGCCCCATTGGAAGCAGCCAACAGGCTAGAGTTGAAGACTGATGAGGTTCAGCAGGGAGAGATAACGAAAGAGGGATAGAGGATGTCTGTCATTCTGGCTGGAGCATGCTATTCTGGTTCTCATGCTGCAGCTCGCACTAGCAGTAAAGGGAGTTCAGTGTTGAGGTGAAGGGAGAGGAGCTGTACCTGGGGATATTTGCCCTGCACATTCCAGAAGCCAACCACTGTACCCCCTTTATCTTCTTAGCACCCCATACCCCAAGAGGGAGGACTAGAACTAAGTGTGTGTAAATATGTCCACAGCTGTAATGAACCAAATTCTTCTCTAGAAAAGGAAATTTTCCCAATTTACTTTGGTGAAGATTCAGTTCCTCCTTAGTTCAATTCAGTGAACATTTTAAGCCATGTGCCAGGCTCTAGGCTAGGTTAAATGACTACAGAGATGAATAAGACAGTCTCTATCCTTAACGTGCAACCAAGGAGGAAAGAGAAAATGTATATAAACAATTATAATACACTTCCTTGCTTTATAGTCCTTTGTACTTTATGTAATTCTTTTACTCTTAACTCTCTTATAAAGCTAACCGTCAGGTTTATATCCACGTGTGAACTTATGGGCTTCCTAATTTATGATTTTTAAAAATACAAGAAAATCTCCCCTTTTTAGATGTGAGCAGTTATTTTACTAAATTATTCATGAAATGGGCAGGCACAACTTTCAAGAATATTCTTATATTAATTGTTTTTATTTCCATAGTTTTCTCAAGCTAATATGTGGCATTTTAGAACTTTGAATGTAACTTGAATCTTTCAAAATAACAAATAGCTTTCTCAGTGAATTATGATTTGCCTTAGACATGCCTGTAGCTTTTGCTTCTTCCCTGAAATAAAGTATTAGGCAAACATCTAGCACAGCGGACTATTATTATTATAAGTATTAGTCTTTATCTATAAGTCATTCATTTCCTTCTAGCCTGTGGTGTGTGGTGAGGTATAACTCCAGTGATTACTGACCCTTTGCACATTGTTCTTAGGTTGCTTCTATAGTAGTTTGATCACTGTTTACAAAGCCTTTAACTATTTGTGATAGAGCCTAGATTTACAGCCTTAAGTCTTTGCTCAAAATAAGCTCACCCCTACCCTCAGGCCTTTTATCCATATTTACTATGTCCAAACTCATCTAACTGTTGATAGTTTGCTCGCTCTCCACAACCATACCACATATAGAAGTGGGCGAGATAGGGAAGAGAGAAAGACTTGAGACCTAAGTCAATTCAAGTGTGGGTTTGGAACCTGGGAGCAGGAGAAAAGGGAAAAAAAAAAGAAAGAAAGAAAGAAAAAAAGGCCTGGTAGAGGCATGGGATAGTATTATTAAGCAAAAATAGAAGGATAAAGACTGTTTATGGCTCAGTCTGCACTCCAGAATGATAATGCAATAAGCTAAATTCCGCAGATGTTTCTGAAGCACTTTATATGAAGGGAATTAGCCAGTCTGTCAGCTTCAATACAAATAACCTCAGAATTCTTCCTTCACATTCCTCAGTGGCTTCTTAGGGGGGAGCTGCCTCTGAAATATATGCATCAGCCCTGTGGGAAGAGGAAAGAGGATCCCTAGGCAGGCTCAGCAGAGTCAGAATTTTGAGAAATATACTTTGAATAGAGAGGGCTTTAAGGTCTAGAGCAGAGGTCAGCAAATTATGGCCCATGCCAGAGTAACTTTATATGGTTTTTACATTCACACAAGCTGAGAATGGTTTTTACATTTTTAAAGAATTGTTTAAAAAAGGCGGGGGAGGGCGGAGGTTGGAATATGTAGCAGAACTTCATTGCCCACAAAGCCTAAGTATTTACTCTCTGGCCCTTTACAGACAGAGTTTGCTGAAAGGAGGGTTTACTGAAAGCTCACCAGAAGCTGCAGGATGTTGCAGAGTCTGTTCTGAACCCTAGGGTAGGCACTTGCAGAAAAAGAGGTATCAGCATCAATGAAGAATAGATTTCTATTTCTCCTCTCCAAAAGCTCTGGAGACCTGGCAAACTAACCGATTGCCGGGCCAGAAAGAGTGAAGCCTTGTGTTGGGTTTAGAATACAGTGTTGCCTTTGTTCTAACTGAGCAGTGGAATACATCCTTTCATTAATGCTGCTTTATCAGGGCTTTCGGCTAAATCTAGTTTGAAATACTACTGTTCAGTGCTGTATCAAAGGGATACAAGTCTCAGATCAGTGTCCTGGGCCCAGGTTGTAAGGGAGAATTAGGTTTGTAGATGGAGCAAGTGGGTGAGTAGAGGCATTTCTTTTTGCTTGCATTTTTCTACTTTCTCTATTACACATTAGTGGAAGTTAATACCTTGTATCTAGATAAACAGATTCCTAACTGTTTCAACCATTCCTCAAACCAGTGGTGGGGATTATAGGCCTGAAAGAAAGGAACTGTACCTCCAAGCACAGACCAGGTTCACTTCCCAACATGGCCACCGTGACCTAGAAGAAGGAAAATACATAAGGCCCGGGCTCTCTACCTATATACATGAATGACAGTTATATTTCTAAAATACTTTATCCAAAGAATTTATAGCATTTAAATTTTTTGCTACTTATTTTTTATTGAAGTATAGTTCATTTACAATGTGTCAATTTCTGCTCTATAGCAAAGTGATTCAGTTTTTTATATATATATTCAGTTCTATATATTTATGATATATTTTTAATATATTTATTATATATTTTTTTAAAATATTCTTTTCCATTATGGTTTATCATAGGATATTGAATATAGTTCCCTGCGCTACAAAGTAGAACCTTGTAGTTTATCCATTCCACATATAATAGCTCACATCTGCTAACCCCAACCTCCCACTCCACCCCTCCCCCAATCCTCTCCCCCTTGGCAACCACCAGTCTGTTCTCTATGTCCGTAATTCTGTTTCTGTTTCACAGATAGGTTCACTTGTGTCATATTTTAGATTCCACATATAAGTGATATCATATGATATTTGTCTCTCTTTCTGACTTCACTTAGTAGGATCATCTCTAGCTGCATTTTTGCTATTTATTATTCTAATTGTTCGAATATTTTTTTCTGGCCATAACACCAGAAGGTAGATACAATTAGCCCCTTTTCCAAATGGTAAACCTAGAACTTTGAGAGGACAGGTACCCTGCCCCAAGATGACCCAGCAAGTCAGAGAAAAAGCCAAGAATGAAAGCAGTGTTCCTATTCTTGGGCATCCTGCCACTATCCTAGGCATGAGTAGCTTCCAGATGAAGCTAAGGTCAAACCCTATATCTCTAGTCATCATATCTGATTGTTTCTGAGGCTGCGTTGTTGTTATGGTGACCAGGTAGATAAGCCTTGAATGACAGAAGAAAAAGTACTGTACGAATGGTTCACCAGCCTACCTTCCTGCTCCACGAGATGTTGATATGTTGTGTCTCTGATGATGGTTATGAGTCAGCCTTAGGCAGGGAGATGGTGGAGTCACTGTTATTGTGTGCTTGGCTGCTTGGCTGCTTTCTTTGCACTTCAGCATTCCTACCTGGTATGTGGTACATTTTTGTCATTCCACAGCGGCCTGCTGTGCACATGACCTCTCAGTAGGCCAGTCCCCATCTATTTACATCAGCTATCCAGCTGCCAGCCTCCTCGCATCCCTGTCTGCCTGATGGGACAAGATGAAACTGTGTTAGGAACTGCCTTTCAGTGACGTGAGTGGGATACCCACGGAGTTCCAGATACTGTGGTCAAAGTGTAAGGTCCCTGGGACCCCTTGGGGGAGAAAGAGGCTTTCAGGAAAGATTTTTCTGGGCACTGACTCCTCGCCAGATGAAAGCTGGTTTCTTGGTATTTCTATCCTATTGTGTCATTTCTAGGAAAGAAGCTCTGGCCAAATAAATTTTCAAGGGATTTGATATACCTGCTAAAAATTCTGTGCAAATAAAATAAGGACCAGCCTAACCATCCTTTCTTTCAAATATCCTGTAAAACCCTCCCAGGTGGGCTTTTTTCTTTTTCTCACAAGGTCAGCACTCACAGCACTAATCTGGAACTTGTGACTGAACAAGGCTGAGCTTCTGGTTAGTTAAGGAACAGTCTTTCCTTGATTTTATCCAAGTCATTTCAGTGCAACCAATGTGCATGTGTGTGTGTGTGTGTGTGTGTATGTATGTGTGTGCCCACCCTTGTGTGTGTGTATGTATGTGTGTGCCCACCCTTGTGTGTGTGTGTGTGTGTGTGTGTGTGTGTGTGTGTATGTGTGTGTGCCCACCCTTCCAAAACAACGTATTAAGTCTCTTGTCCAGGGCCTACCTGACTCAGGAAAATGCCTTGAACAACAGCTCTCAATTGAGGTCCACCTGGTTCCGAAGATTTGGGACCAGACAGCTGGACATATGACAGCTCTGTTTGTTCCTTTTTCCCCTTCCCTGTCCCTGTTGATACTAAACTGTTTCAACAAGGCTTGTTTCCTCCAGAATCCAGTTTAGCATCCTGGAGAAGCCTGAGGCCACTCCTGTAGCAGGAAGCTGCCCTAGATTTGGGCAGTAACCAGTAGAACTTGATACTGACGGCAGAGTGCAAAAATAAACACCTCCTACAGTGCTGTCTTAATCCACTCGCATCAGAGCTGCTATTATTAACCTATAGGCCTCACAGGCAGCTGTGATGGGCAGACAACAGCCTGGACAGACCTATCCTGCCAGCTTGGGATCAGACTGTTTCTTTCCTCCGTCTACTGGAATCTGATCTGGGGCCCCTGGAGAAGCACCAGCAGTCTGGGAGCATGCCCCACAACAGGTAGTACTAGAGATGGATTAGTGTCTTTGGTTTGGGAAAGCCTTAGGCTCCTAGGGCCAGCCTGCCAGGCCAGAGTGTAATGGGCACCGGATTACTAATTCAGTCCTAGTGCAGGGGAGGGGAAAAAAGGAACATGACTCTTTCCAGTTCCTTTGGCTCTTTTGAAGAGGTTTTGCCTGCCAGTTCCCTGGACCTGGGCCTTTAGGTTTTCTGGGAAATTGGGAAAGGAGAGACGTAAGGACTCCATTGGTCATTGACAAAGATATAATAATAATAGTGACCATAACTGAGCACTTACCTTGTGTCAGGCACTTACGTATAATATCTTATTTCATTCTCCCTCAAGCCTTTGAGGGAAAATATCATGACAGTTTTACAAGTGAGGAAGCTAAAGTTTAGTGAAGTTGAATAACTTCCCGAAGTCCACAGCTGGCAAGTAGCATGTCAGATTTGAATCCAAACCTGTCAACACCAAAATCCATACTCTGAATCATTACAGAACCTAGGCTCCTGAATATTCCAGACCCAGACAAGACTCCAGACACCTGCTTTAAAAATTTTTTGTTTAATATCAGTTTACTCTTACTTTAGTCTTATAACCAAAGCAGATACAGTATCTGGTACAAAGAAATGGTCTTTGCCGCTGACCGCTAGTGAGGCAGTCCCGGTGCTCTTACCAAGCACCGTGAGCTGGACTCAGAGACTGTTACCTGAAGTCTATTGGAATGTAAGTCACATCCGGGAAAAGGCTTTTGACTTGACTGAGGGGTCTCTGGGACTATGACCCCTCTGCTGAGAATAGGGTCAGACTAGAACCTAGTTCCTTGGGGAGCAAGGCTTTGATGGCTTCTAGCAGTCATGCTGAGGGAGGAGTGTGCTTGAATGAAAGTATTTCCTTGAAGGGCAGTTATGCGTCTCTATCCTTTCTCCTACCTCCCCCACCCTGTCTCCACAACTGGCTTGTGGTAATTCAATCTAGATTCTTCTCATAGCCTATTTCACTGTGCATATGTGGCCTTTTATTTACAGCCTTTGACAGTCTGATTGGATAACAGCTTACCAGCCTGCAGGACTCAGTCCACTGCCTTGGGGGAGGGGAAGCAGAAAACACTCTGGCTTTGCTTCCTAGAGCCTAGAAACCAAAAGGAACAGCCAAAGGAAGAGCAAAGGGTTGACCACGCTGAACAGTCAAGAAGCATAGGGGCCTTTTTTGTCCCAGCTAACTTGCTTTTGCAAATATACACTTGAGAGCTATCCTCCAAGTAGAGCAGCCCACGTTGGACCCACCCCTGGTACACTGTCTCTGGTCTTCGTGGTTTCCTGCTCCTTGCTGCTCACCTATACGCAGCATTAGGAGGCTTTACCTCTATCCACTGCTGCATCCTCCATCCCCTCCATCTGAAGAAATCAGTCTGTCAAGGTAGGAACTAAATCTTTCCTCATTCCCTATAGTCCTCCTCTCTATCCCTAACCTACATCCTCAAAAGAGGTAGGATTTACAGCAAATTCTCAATCTTTAGAGACTTCTAATTGTAGCAGTTAGAAGCAAGGCACTTGGAAGTATAGGGATGTGTGTGTGTGTGTGTGTGTATCTGTGTATTTATGTTGAAAGGGAGGAGGGTGAGAGGGAGGACATTTATTAGCACCCTTCATAGGAACCTTCCCTTGGGCCCAAGGTTTTAATTTGGCTTAGTTTGTAATTAGAGCTGAAAGGGACCTTAAGAAGTCATCTGATTTAGCCTTTTGCCTCCACAAACAGGTGCTATGAGTTGAATTAAGGAGGAAATCAAATGATTGATCTAATGGAGGAAGGCATATACTTGCTGGCTGGATTGGTGGAAGAGAATATTTATCTAGGTGTAATCCCTTTTGAGCAGAAGGAGAACCTGGAACAAAGCTGAGTTTATTATTATTTTATTTTTATGGAATAAAGGAAAGCAACCCTTTACAGCTCAGTGAGGTCAGTGGCTTCTAGCTTATTCTTTTCCTGGGTATAATTCCTAGTGCTGCAGTCTCCTCTCAGCTGAGCCTGAGAGGTAAAAGGCTTGGAGCTTGTTTGGGGTTCTACCCCTAGATGTTCTGTCTGTGATTTTGGCTACATTAAAGATGCCTGCATATTTCCAGTTCATAAGGGAGGTGATAGACTTGGGGAAAAGACGATAAATCCACACCAGGTGGTCCTAGGAAAGAGCCCATTCTACTTCAGAACCAAACCTCTTCTAGAGTGTGTTTGACTTTTGGGAGTGGACTTTTAGCTGAACCTTTCTGTAACATATTTTTTTTTGTTTTTAATTTTTTGCCGCATTGGGTCCTCGCTGCTGTGCGCGGGCTTTCTCTAGTTGCGGCGAGTGGGGACTACTCTTCATTGCGGTGCGCGGGCTTCTCATTGCCATGACTTCTCTTGTTGCGGAGCACGGGTTCTAGGCTCATGGGCCTCAGTAGTTGTGGCACGTGGGCTCTAGAGCGCAGGCTCAGTAGTTGTGGCGTGCGGGCTTAGTTGCTCCGCGGCATGTGGGATCTTCCCAGACCAGTGCTCGAACCCGTGTCCCCTGCATTGGCAGGTGGATTCTTAACCACTATGCCACCAGGGAAGTCCCTCTGTAACGTATTTGAGAACCCAAAAGCAAAGCAAGCTCTGTGCTTTGAAAGAAGACTCTGCATTAGGGAGGCCTGATAAGGAAGCAGGCTAGGCCTCTTCTAACACACTCCTATCATGCTGGCTGGCCTCACTTGGAGTCCAAAATAACATAATACCAGTTCGGAACAGTGGCCTCCTCAGCTAGGAGCAGCTACACACAACCTGGAGGAAAGATAGATGCGCTCCTGGGCATTGGCTGCTATTCCATTTGTGAATCAGACTCCTGATGCCATAGCCAGGTGCTCTCAGGCATCTAACAGCCTGTTTATTCTCTCCTTGCAACTCAGCCCAGACACCACAGGAATCATTATTAGCACCAATTCTTAAATCTCCAAATTCTTTCAGCACTTCTCACACATTTCAGAAGTATTTGTTTTATAGGTAATTCAGAGTCTCCATCAAATCTCATGGCCTATAAAGACATAGAACCTTAGCAGGCATGAAGGGTAATTATACAAACTGATTTTTCTGAATTCACATAGAAAGTTATTTTCTGTACTCAGAAGTAAGTAAGTCTGCTGTTAGTGCAGTTAATTGACATCATTTTCCAAACATATTTGATTTGAGAGCCATGAAAAAAGAAAGATGATTTCTCTCCGTTAATAATTTGTTTCACTCCCCATTTCCCCGACCCCAACCAACCATGTTCAGTCTTGCCTTCGTCTTTCCCCAGAGGTTTTCAGAATTTCTTCCTCTGAGCCCTAGGGTCCCCTGGAAGTGCCTTTGGGGGCCCTGCAGTGGAGAGAGGGAGTTGGAGTGTATGGGGCCTTAGGCCTTCCCTGCTTCAACCAGAATAGCTCTGTTTTATGTGTTGGGGCTAAAAAGTTTGAAACCACTGCTCTAACCCTTGTCTTACATCCTAAAACATCTTTCTTGCTGCCCTAGCCCTCCCCAGAGACATGTTGGCAATGATTTTAACAAAATTATGAGCCTCGCAAGTTGAGCTTTCTTACCCCTAAACATCCAGCACAGTGCTTTATACACAGTAGAAGTGTGTGCAGTGAATACTTGTGGCTTGATTGCTTGTTTGATTGATTGACTCCTGAGATGATATTAATTAATGGCCTTGGGATGCTTCTACACCAGAAAAGAGAGTATATAGTAAATCATAGTTTATTTGTTATGATTTGGGCACTTCTGACCTTTCCTACTGCAATCAGTCATGCAGTCTGAGGTAAAAACATGGCCTAAAGGAGTTACTTAATACTTAACATAGGTTATTGCTGGTGTAATACCTGACTAGATCAACACAAGCAAAAGTACTTCCAAAGAAGTATGTCCTGAGGTAAAAGGTAAGCAGAGTGATTATTGGGAAACACTAGGGACAGAAATATACTAAGATAACATAGCCTTATCTACTTTCAGTATTACTTGCTTTCGCTAAAAATTACCTGCCTGATAGTTTCCAAAACTACTCAGTGTCTTGATTATGGGAAGTACAAATCTTTTTCTTCGCTAAGCTGCCTTAAAACACCGTCCAAGCTGTTTATCTGTAGCCTCCAGTATACATCTACATATCTTTTGAAGGGGGGGTGGGTGGCTTTATTTTGTTTTTAATCAATTTATGTTTTATAAAAGTGATATATATGTTTAGTTTTTAAAAAGCCAAATAATAGAAAAAGGACATTAGTGGGAAAACTGGCAAAATCCATATAGTCTGCAAGTTTAGGTAATAGTAATATATTCAATGATGATTTCCTTGTTTTAACAAATGCACCATGATTATGTAAGATGGTAACATTAGGGGTACTGGTTGAAGGACATACGGGAACACTCTTAACTATCTTTGCAACTTTTCCAAAAATTATTCCAAAATAAACAATTTTTAAAAATTTGTACACAATAATGAAGATCTTCACAATGAAAAAGAAAAATGCCAAGTAGTGCCAAATCTGAGATAATGACCAACAAAATCAATAATACCAACAATAGATTATGACCCATTGAATTAAAAAAAAAAAAAGCCGAGAATCTATACCAATACCAAAAAAATAAATAGGAAGGAAAAGGGAAATCTTTCTCATATTGGAATGCCAGCTAATAAATGTAGGAGGAATAATAGAGAGAAAATCATCATTTTTCAACCATCACAGTAAATAACTAATTCAGGTAAAAATCTTCAATGGATGCTGGCATTTTTAAAGAGTAATAACAATGCATTACATTTCTATAAAACATTTATAGAGCACTTTCACACACTGTTTTGAGTAGACACTGTTCAGATCCGTAGCATGAGGTATAATATCTCCCCTTAGCCTCCACATCCTTTTTTTTGCCTAGTGATTCCCTATAGAATAGCCTAATCCAGGCCTAAGAATGCTCAGTAGCCAATGGTTATATTCAGATATATTTTCACCACCCTGGATCTCTCTAATAAGTCTCTTGCTAATTGCGTATCTTTGAGATTTTATCCTTTATTTAAAACATTTCACGCATAGCTGATTCACGTTCTGTATCTGGCATTCTTTTTTTTTTGCGGTACGCGGGCCTCTCACTGCCGTGGCCTCTCCTGTTGCAGAGCACAGGCTCCGGACGCGCAGGCTCAGCGGCCATGGCTCACGGGCCCAGCCACTCCGCAGCATGTGGGATCTTCCCGGACTGGGGCACGAACCCGTGTCCCCTGCATCAACAGGCGGACTCTCAACCACTGCGCCACCAGGGAAGCCCATGGCATTCTTAATATTTGAAATTCTTGCAGTTTAAATCTATTATTTGTTGTTTTCTGTTATTCATTCATGGTTTCTTGTTTCCATGTATATTTGTGATCTTTGATACAAACTAATTTTTACTTACTGTTTAATTTTGAGAATGCTGTCAACTTAAAGTTGGAGATATTTTCCTCCAAAAGTTGGGAGGAACCACCAACCCTGGATCACTTGAGCTTGCTTCAAGGGTCTCAGCCTACTATGGGGGTCTTGGGTTTGGCTCCCTCACCTTACTAGTGGTCCAGGGCTTGTCATTCTGACCGTAATAGGAATGCTTTGGGAATTAGCCCTCAAGAAACTGTTGTTTGACCCCTTGCTTATTCCACAGCTCATGATTTTTTTTTTTTCCTCTTTTGGGGGGTGGAGCAAGTAGCCTTGGAGATTTTTCCTATTTACTATAAGCCCTGAAATGCTTTAAAAAGTATATGTTATACAGGATATAGTTTTTTGTAGTAGAAGGGGCTCCCTTGATATCTTGTTCACTGTAATGCAGGAAGCAGAAGTCTCTCTGTACAATTTGATATCCTACTTTTTTTTATTAGCTTTTAAGCCTTTTTCTATACCAGTAAACATTCATTATAAACGTAATTCCTATGGTTTCATTATATTCCATTGCATGGCTAGACCACCATTTAATTAGGCATTTTTCTATTAGATATTTAGAATGTTTTCAGGTCTTTGCTGTTGTAAATAATACTGCATTGAACATCATTGTGGTAATGTGAGGTAAATCGGGGGTTGAGGATATAAAGGAAAAGCATAGCTGGGGAGGGGTTGTAAACTCAAATGCTTTGTAGGATCCAGGCAAATAAAGCAAATGAGTATAGTGAAGCAATGAAGCTGACTAGTACAAAAGACCAAAGGGAATGATGGGAACATGTGAAACTGAAGGGCACATGCCCATCTTATAAATAAGGGCAGCCATATCTCTAGCTGATTGTTACCATCTAGGAATGAGGGACTGGTATGGTCAGTTCTTCTGATTTTTCAAGCAACACAAACTGAAAATCTAAAAAAAAAAAAAAAAATTTTATGGTGGCATTTTTACTGTGCAAACCACATAAAATCTGTCGACACACAAGATGTGACCATCAGGCTGTCACTTTGCAGCCTTTGCTCTAGGATCATGACTGTGGGAATAAATGGTGGGGAAGTACTGACTGAAGACATGGCTGTTCAGTCATCTTTCCATTCTCAGTACGAAATACAGAGAAATGAGGAGTTAAGAGTTTAAGATCTTGGCCTTGAAGATTTATTTACTAAGGCTCAGCTTTTTGGTTTTCATCTTCCTTCCTTCCTTCCTCACCTCTTATCAAATATGCTATTCTCAGACTAAGCTAACCTTCTGAAAGCAGACTTGAGTCCAGCTAGCCCACTGGGCTTGCCATTCAGTAGCTTTACCAAACATTGGTGGTGACCGACTAAGTGCCAAGGCCCTGGGCTCAGAATTACTTATCAAGATATAAGACACAGTCCCACCTTCCAAAAGTCTGCTGTCATCAAGAGATAAATAACAAAATAAAATGGCCAAGACTTGGTACCAAATGAGTTGTACAGATAATTGGTATTGAAAAAGTTCAGAAAAAAAGACTTTCATGATAAAGAAAAGCTTCCAGAAATGGTAGAATTTGAGCTAGATCCTTTTCTTTAAAAAAAGGCAAGAGAAATAGGGAGAGAGAGCATTCCAGATATCTTCCCAGTGGAGTGAGCCAAAACTCAAAATTCAGAATAAATTTGGCATGTGATGGAACATGGTTGGATAAGTAGGAAGGAACTTTGAATACCACATTGAGGAATTTGGATGATCCTGTAGGCAGTTGGGAGCCACTGAAGGCTTTTTAGTAGTAAGGTGACGTATTGAAGGCAGTATACTTGGGGAGATTAGTCTTGTGTCAGTATATAGGATAGCTGGGAGGAAAGAGCCAAAATGAAAGCAAGAAAGCTAGTTAGAAGACTATATAATAATTCAGAGGAGAGATGCTGCAGGTCTGAACTAGGATGATAGGAGTAGGGATGGGAACTTGAAAGGCAATGTAACAAGTAGTTAAGAACACTGACTTTGGAATCAGACAGTTCTGTGTCTGAATCCCAGATCAGACATTACTGACTGAGTTACCTTAGGAAGGTTATTTAACAGCTCTGAGCCTCAGATTTCTCATCCATGAAACACAGATACTAATACTTAGCTTAGAGAGTGGTTATATGGATTAAATGAGATAATGTAAGTGCTTAGCATAGTAGTTGGAATGTGGTAAGAGCACAGCAAATTATTAGATCAATGCCTAAAACATTGGAAGTTAGACTCAGCATGACTTGGTGATTGTCTGAATGTGAGGAGAGATTCCAGATGATTCTTGTATTTTCAATTTTGTGTTACTGGTAGTCCAAATAAAGCTGATTTGAAATAGAAAAATCAATTTGGCTTTATTTTTTATTTTTAAGGACAGTCTCCTTAATATTTATTTGTTTGTTTGTTTATTTATTGGCTGCAACGGGTCTTAGTTGCCGCATGTGGGATCTTCCATTGCAGCGCGCGGGCTCCTCACTGCGGTGCACAGGCTTCTCTCTAGTCATGGTGTGCGGGCTCCAGAGCGCGCGAGCTCAGTAGTTGCAGCACGTGGGCTCTCCAGTTGTGGCACCCGCGCTCCAGAGCGTGTGGGCTCAGTAGTTGTGGCACGTGGGCTCAGTTGCCCTGCGGTATGTGGCATCTTAGTTCCCCGACCAGGGATCGAACTGGCATCCCCTGTATTGCAAGATAGATTCTCAACCACCGGACTACCAGGAAAGTCCCTCAATTTGGTTTTAAACGTGTTGAATTTGAGGTAATAATAAGAAGTACCTAACACAGTATTGGAGATTTGATTCTGGAAACGCAGGAAGAATGTAAGATTTGGAAATCAACAGTATAATGGGAAGGGCTAAACACTTCTCAGGTTGAAAAAGACTTCAGGTCTGAGCCCTGCTGTAAATCTACCTTTAAATATAGGTCAGGTATTGTATTAAACAACTAAGAAAGAATGATCTAAGAAGTAGAACTAGGAGGGTTGTTGTTATGGAAGCCAAAGGCAAAAGAGGGTTTCAGTAGGAGGGGATGGCTAAGTGTCAGGCAGTTTAAATATTATGGGTTTAAAAATTAGAACTGTTTCAGACAGTTCATGTATTAATTAAAAGAAGTCAGACTTCCGATGTTTAAGAAATAGTTAAGGAGAAAGTAGAATTAACATAGTTCATTGTTCTAAGAATTTTGGTATTGAAAAAAACAGAAGGAAGGGGGAATTGTCTAAGGTCCTTAGGTTGACATGGCAGTGATACCCTCTGCTTTCTAGTACACCTGAGTTTCTGCCACCCCATGCCCACCCAGTCACAGAGCCTTTAAAGACTCCTGCCTCTGTGGAGCTGAGCAACACCATTCACTGCTGCAGCTTCTTTTTTTCTTTTAACAGCTTTATTGAGATATAATTGACATCTGTTTCATCATTTAAAGTATACTATTCAAAAAAGAGGGGATATATGTATATGTATAGCTGATTCACTTTGCTGTACAGTAGAAACTAATACAACATTGTAAAGCAACTATAATCCAATAAAAATTTTTTAAGTATACTATTCAATTGTTACTAGTATATTAACAGAGCTGTGCAACCATCACCGTAATCTAATTTTAGAACATTTGCATCATCCCTAAGAGAAATCCCAAACCCAGTAACAATCCCTCCCCATTTTCCCTTCCCCCAAGTCCCTGGCAGCCACTAACCTACTTTTTTTTAAAATTAATTAATTAATTTATTTATTTATTTTGGCTGCGTTGGGTCTTCATTGCTGTGCCTGGGCTTTCTCTAGTTGCGGCGTGCAGGGGCTGCTCTTCGTTGCGGTGCACGGGCTTGTCATTGCGGTGGCTTCTCTTGCTGCGGAGCACAGGCTCTAGGCACGTGAGCTTCAGTACTTGTGTCACATGGGCTCAGTAGTTGTGGCTCGTGGGCTGTAGAGCGCAGGCTCAGCAGTTGTGGCGCACAGGCTTAGTTGCTCCGCGGCATGTGGGATCTTCCTGGACCCGGGATTGAACCCGTGTCCCCTGCATTGGCAGGCGGATTCTTAACCACTGTGCCACCAGGGAAGCCCCAACTTACCTATTTTTTTCTTTTGTCACTTGTATTTGTGGTATCTTGTCTAAGAATGCATTACCTAACTCAAGGTTATGAAGGATTATTCCTTTTTTTGCTAAGCTTTCTTTTAACAGACCTTTTTCTTTTTTCTAATGAACAGCAGGGGGCTTCTCTGTCAGCCTTTTGAGTCAGATCTGCCCACCACTTACTTTCATTTACTCTCTCACTCTTTTTGTATTACTCTTATTCAACAAGACTTTGACTAACCACCTTCTATAAGCCAAACACTGTGCTAGTATTATAGGAAGCACAAAATAAAAATGATACTGTCTTAAGCTCTGGGTACTGGGGATACAGAGATGACTATAACTTGGACTTTGCAGTCTAGAAGAGCCATTAAGGCAGATATGCAAAAAAGAACATAACCATGTCAAGTGACAAATGATATACTTAATCAGAACCTCTCATGGGGCTTCCCTGGTGGCGCAGTGGTTGAGAATCTGCCTGCCAATGCAGGACCGGTGTTCGAGCCCTGTTCTGGGAAGATCCCACATGCCGCGGAGCAACTAGGCCCGTGAGCCACAACTACTGAGCCTGCGTGTCTGGAGCTTGTGCTCTGCAACAAGAGAGGCCGCGACAGTGAGAGGCCCGCGCACCGCGATGAAGAGTGGCCCCTGCTCACCGCAACTAGAGAAAGCCCTCGCACAGAAACGAAGACCCAACACAGCCAAAAATAAATAAAATAAATTTTAAAAGAACACCTCTCATGAACTGATGTTAGTTTCTGATGAAGCTTCCGTCAGTATACAATGAAATAAGAAAAATAATGACAGTGTGCTTTTTTAATGAAATGATGGTGATAGTTGATGTAGGGTGTTTTTTGTTGTTGTTGTTTAATGATCTTACTTGGTGATATAAGATATTGGTATTGTATTGATCCCCTGGCTTTTGTGGGATTTTTTTCTTGTCTGTAAAATCAACAACCTCCAGCCACAGTTCGGAAGACAGAGATCATTTCTGGCTCCAAGGTGATCAGTGAAGACTTGATGGAGGAGTTGATCTGGGCCTTGCAGGTTTTAGATAATTCCTCATAGGTTTAGCCAAGTGTAACAGGCAGGAGAATCTGAACAAAGAGTGGAAAGAGCTTATGAAACAGGTTTGAAGGACTACATGACCGGGGATAGGAAGTAAGGTTGGGTAGAGAGGGAGTAGACAGCCAAGATGGAGGACCTTGAAAGCCAAAATGAGTTTGAACTTGATTCTCTGGGTAATGGGAAACCATTAAAAGGGGCAGGAGTGACATGTTGAATAAAGATGGGGCTTCAGGAAGATGAATCTGGCAGTACTAGATAGAAGGTAAATTGCAGGTGAGAAGACTAGTTAGGAGGCAATTGTGGTTTATAATGTGATGGTTTTTATATTTTGTTTCTAGCCAGAAAAAAATTTGATCTTCTCATCAAAGCCCTATAGATCTTTGGCCATAGTTGGTGGACAGTAGGTGATGATGTGGTCTGTGATATAGTGAAGTAAGTTAAGCACTGAAAGTATGATAGCTGCCACCTTCTGTAGGCAGCTGGAAACACTTCCTAAGTAGTAGCTCTCTAGTACAATGCATGGCTTAGTCTCACAGAAATTTCAGGGACAAAGACCCTGGGCCCAGAGCTCTTACTGGAATTCTAAGCACTGGTCATGGAGATTGACTTTGCCCCAGCCTACAGCCCAGCTAGGGGAGAGGGAAGTACAGTGACATCTTTCACTGTCCTTGAGGGGATCGTTTATGGCTAGTTTTATGAACAGCTGCCTTCCTCTCTCCTTCCCTTCCTCATTGTTTCCTGCTTTGTAGAATCAAGAAGGCATGGCCCCTCAAACATTTATTTCAAGGTTGGAGATAGGTTTTTGAGTCTTCAGCAACTTTTGTTCTTCTACAACTCAGTTCATCTTAGGATGCTGTCACTGAGCATTTGAGTCTCATAGGGAATAGAAGCAACAATAAGGGGAAAGAAACGACGTATCTTCTGGATCCTGAGTGGTAGCTGATGTGGTCCTGGCCAGTAGACCTAAGGCTTCTTTTTAGGGACCTGAAATCCAAGGGCTTGCCTATGGCGTCCAGATGGTAGTCAGTACTGGAAGGAGCTCTATGCAGGGCTAGTGCTTGAGGGCCAAGACCATCTTGACACCACCATCTCTGCGTTCAAGGATGGCAGCAGGCGGCAGTGGCATGAACTGGACAGAGACATGCTGCTACTTACTGTACAGCTGGCTCTGCCTCTGGCTTCTCCACTGTCTACTGATTCCCACAGAACTGGCCCAGAACCTGACGAGGGTGGAGCAGGGAAGGGGTGGAGGGCTCTGTAGTTCTTCAGACAGAACTGAGAATTTTCTCTGGGCTGGGGAAGACCACTCCTTTTCCTTAGCCTTCCTTTCCCTAGGAAAGTAGGCTTTCTGCCCCCTGGCCTGGCTAAAGGGATTCTGCCTTCCCACAGGCCCAGCTGGACCCCACTCAGTACTGACCAAAAACTGATGTAGGTGAGAGGGCGGAAGGTTCTGCTACAGCCCCACTAGCAGACCCGCTGAAGATCCAGGGAACTGAAGTGGACCCTGTGGTAGGAAGGGGGCCTGTAGCCAACTTGATCCTAAGGCTCACTACCACCCTGTATATAGAAGCCTCTATGGCCCAGTCTATCTTTATTTCTGAGACAGACCCCGTTTCTCTGAAGAGGCACTCCCTAGAAAGCCTATTGCCAAGTCTAGGAACTTGGTGTTACTGCTGGTGGAATGATGACTGGTCCCCACAGGCTCCCTGCAGGGCTTCAGGAACCCCCTCCCAGGCTGGCTGCTCCACCCTGAGGCTAGTCTAGAATCCTAGTGAAGGGAAAAAGCTGGAAAACAAGGAGTCATTCAGAGTGGGTGAAAAGAGGAGGGAGAGGTTTCTGGCTGAGATCTAAAAGGAGGGGCCTAAGGAAGGAAGGAAGCTCTAAGCCTCCTCCCAGACCTTTTCCCTGAGACTCCTAGGGATGAGAGAGGAGCGAGGCCCAGCTCTCTCACTATTTTTCTTTGCCGCTTTGAGAGTTCTCATCTTCCAGCACTGACTGCCCTCTGTGGCTGACTCCTTTCTCTACCTTCCCCCTTCCCCAGGCTAAAGGGCCCACAGGGACTGGCAGGGAGGAAGGCTGAGCGGCTGTACTGTGGGCATGCCTATTCCTTTCCCTTCCCCCTTCCCTTAGCAGCAACGTCACCGCAGCACCAGAGGCAGCAGCAGCGGCAAGGATACTGGGGCTGGGATTGCGCAGCCTCCCTGCATTAGCAACGATGCCATTGTATTAGCAGAAATCAGATCTTAGGAAATCAGCCCAGTTCCCCCTGTGTGGTCCTGTGGAACAGTGCCTCAGCTTGAACTGTCAAGATAGAGCTTGGTCGGAGTGCAAAAGGAACAGAAGCCTCCAGATACAGCTAAGGCTCCTTACAGAGGTATGGCTCAGCGGAGCTGGGGGGAGGGGCAGGGCAGAGATGCTAGAATAACTGATCAGCACATTTGGGCCCTGGTTTTGAGGGTTGGCTTTGTCTTCCCGAAAGAGGAAGAGAGAGAGAGAGAGAGAGACCGAGCATGAGCACAAACATTAGACAAGCTCATCCATGCATACATTTGGGCTGTGGTGCAGAGATGGGGAAAAACAGGCTTGGGCTAATGCTATTTTGTCAAGAAGCAGAAAATCCCCTTCCTCCTTTCTGAGCATCTCTAATGAGGCTGTTATAGTGCGGGTCAGCGTAGAGGGGGTCAGATCTAGAAACAAAGCCTTAATAGGGAGGAGATACCCCTACAGCTACTGTAAGTTTATGATGGAGACATGCAGGGATCCACACAGGAGGTACTGGGAAGCATTGAGTCCATCCTTTACCTCCATGCACATATGTACATGCACTAGACACACATACCATATCTTCTGGAGCTGTGGGAGCCAAGAGGCTACAGATAAGGATGGAATAAGAAAGAATGTTGACCAAGAGGCTCCACATTATTGGTTGGTGGGGATAAGTAGTGCCTAGGGCACCTGACCTATTATAATTGGTCTTCTTATACAGGCTTAGATTCCTAACAGGAAGAGACCTGAGCATAAGTTGATACTCCCAAATCCACCCTCCTGCTCTCTTCCCTTCAATCCTGTCCAAGAGAGAACCCAGACAGGAAAAGGGTTATCAGTGCTACTGAGGCTCCCCATCAGACCTCAGGTCAAGGTCAGATTGCTAGAGAGTAACAGCCGAGTATCACCATCTTCCCCGTCCTCCTTCAGGAGGCTAAAAAAAGAGGGAAGGGATTCTATGACTGGCAGAAAGATGCTGAAGACCAAAGACAAGGGAAACCTTTCTTCTGAAGTTTAGAACATCTTCCTGCCCAGAGTTACCCTGTTGCTGAGCAGATAGGAAGAGTTCTTTAAATTCCCATCTCCATTGATCACCTTGGTGGAGGATTCAAAAACATATGCTAATAGGAGTCAGTAGTTCCATGTTGTGCAAAATGTGGTTGGATAATACATTGGGAAGTTGTGGGAGGTGTTAGTTCCCAGGAAGCACTAGGAATGTGAACTGCAGAGCAGGGGACAGGGGCGTTGAGGACTGTGAATGGGGCAGGGAGATGTGAGCTGGGAAGTGGGGCAGGAGGTGGGAATGAAGAGTGTTTATTAGAGCATGGGGCAGTAATATGAAAGGGACTGTGGGTTCAGAGAATAGTAAAGTGGGTAAGTATAAACTGTGTAAATGGAAACTAGAGTGTGAGCCTATCCAGAAAAGGTAGGAAGCATCTGCTTTGGTAGCAGAGTAAATGTAGGGGCTTTAGGAAGAGGGTGTGGCCCTGATCTTTTCTCTGAGAGGCAGTTGTAGTGGAAAGAATTAAGAATTGGGCAGACCTGGGTTTGCGTCCATCTCAACTGTATAATTATGGGCTAACTTCTCACACTTGCTAAGCTTCAGTTTTCTCATCTGTAAAATGGGGATGATTATGTCTACTTTAAATGATTATAGTGAAATTAGAGATGATATATGTAAAACACCTTACATGTAAGTTCTCAGTAAATGATCACTAATAAATAGTATTATTATAATAGGCCAGGAGACACCCATTTGTGATGAGGGCCAGGAAGAGGGCTCTCGTGGAGAGCTTTCCCTGATTCTAGAGATCTAGACCTCGTAACTTTATGCTGACTAAGCCCACCACTTCTTTGTCCACCTGGTAGGCAGAGCTGAGCACTTTCTTCCACTTTCTTCCTATTCTGTGTTCTCTATTCCTTCCCCATCTTCATCTCCCATGTCTCTCCATTTAATCAGGGTACAAAAAGCATCTGGAATGAGCTCTTCCATCTCACTGTTTACTCTTCACCTTTATTAGCGCTCATGGGCCACAATATTAAACTTGTCTTGTTATAGAACATGTCTCTCCCGGGGGAGAAGTCTAATAGATATGCTTTCAGTAAATGTGTCCTGTGGTGTTTGAAATCAAGTCACGTGTACCGTATACTCTCATTACATTACTAACTGATCAAGAAAAAAGGTCAAACATTAGGATTCCTGACTCTGACTTAATTCTGTCATTTATCCATTGAGAGATCTTGGGCAAGTCATTTGTTTTTTCTAGGTGTTGATTTCCTTATTTTTTTAAATAAAGAAGTGGCTCTGCCTATTCTGGTGCATTGTTGTGAGGATCAATGAGATGACATACATAAAGAAGTGCTTTGTAAAATATGTGAATGTGTCGGGGCAAAAGACATGAGTACAAAGTCTAATGAGGTGTCTATAGAACTTTACCTTAGTTGGCTGAACTGGAGTTGTCTGTGGAGAAACTACTGGCAGATCAGGAAGGAATAAGACTTTCTCTGAGATACAAAAATATAAAATAAAATGGAATCAACCAGTGAAAGAGCTTTACACTTAAAATAGGATTCAACACAACCTAAATATAAAAGCTAAAGCTATACAGCATTTAGGGAAAAAAAGAGGAGAATTTCTTTATGATCTTGGGACAGGCAGAGCTTTCTTAGCATACAGAAAGATTTAACCATAAAGAAAAAAGCAGATAAATGGGACTTCATAAAATTAAAAACTTCTATTAATTAAAAAACACCATTAAGAAAACAAATGGGCAAGCCACATTTGAGAAAAGGCCACTTGAGAAAATATTCTCAAGACATACATCTGACAAAGGGCTTGTATCCAGAATAAATTTTAAAACTCCTACAACTCAACAATAAAAAGACAAGTCAGGTTTTAAAATGGGTAGAACAGGAGTCGATAACTAACCTACTGTGCCTACCATGTTCCAAGCACAATGCGTGGGTTCTAGGGACACAGGGTTGACTCTATCCCTAGATACAGTCCCTACCCTGTTCCTCAAGGAACTGCACTCTAGTCTGGGGACAGATACGTAAACGTAACATAATAAACCTTCAGCGCCCTCCAGCCAAAGGTACTCCATCACCCTCCACATTCATTTGTGCTTTATCCCTGATTCAGAGAGTCAGCTTTCCAGACTCTATGTGTTGCTCTGTTTCTCCATTTGAATGTGTATATGACCCAGTCAGTGGTTTTGTGGGTCAAAATCAGAAACTCTTATGCGCGTATTACTTGTGAATGCCTTTTGAAAATCGTGCTATAAAAGGGGGTGGAGGGGTATTCATTGAAGATCAAGCGATGGCTGTAGCCCATAGGTACTCCTAAAATTACTTCCATGTGTGCAAGAAAGTTCTTTATGCTCCATTTAGTCCAGGCCTCAGACTGTGGCCTGGACCCTGGGGAAGCATAGTACTATACGTAAGGGGAAGCCCCCTTCCCAAGCCCCAAACCCACAGTATCTGTAGCACTTAAAGAAAAAAAACTGTTTAAATTATGTACATAGGGGCTTCCCTGGTGGCGCAGGGGTTAAGAATCCGCCTGCCAATGCAGAGGACACAGGTTTGAGCCCTGGTCCGGGAAGATCCCACATGCCGCGGAGCACCTAAGCCCGTGTGCTACAACTACTGAGCCTGTGCTCTAGAGCCCATGAGCCACAGCTACTGGAGCCCATGCACCTAGAGCCTGTGCTCCTCAACAAGAGAAGCCACCGCAATGAGAAGCCACGCACCGCAACGAAGAGTAGCCCCCGCTCATCGCAACTAGAGAAAGCCCGCGCACAGCAACAAAGACCCAACACAGCCAAAAATAAATAAATAAATAAATAAATAAATATATATATATGTACATAACAGATATTTATTAGAAAGTTAGATGAAACAAAAAGAATAAAATTAAAAAATAATCGAAAATCACTCAACAGCAGTAATCACTGTTAACATTTTGTTGTAAAGTCAGCCCTCCATATCTGTGGGTTGTGCATGCATAGATTCAACCAACCAAGGATTAAAAATATTCAGGAAAAAAAGTTCCAGAAAGTTCCAAAAAGTTAAACTTGAATTTGCCATGCTCTGACAACTATTTACATAGCATTTACGTTGTATCAGGTATTACAAGTAATCTGAAGATGATTTAAAGTAAACGGGAGGATGTGTGTAGGTTATATGCAAATACTACGACGTTTTACATAAGGGACCTGAGCACCCTTGGATTTTGGTACTGTTTATGCTTTCAAGTTTTCTTCCATGTATATTGCTATGGTTTGAATGTCTGTGTGTCCCCTCCCCGCCATCCATGTGTTGAATTCTAAGTCCCAAAGGTAATGGTAGTAAGAGGTAGGGCCTTTGGGAAGTGATTAGGTCTTGAGAGCAGAGCCCTCCTGAATGAGATTAGCGCTTTTATAAAACAGAAAGATCCCTTGTCCGTTACACTATGTGAAGACACAGGTAGAAGGTGCTAACTATGAACCAGAAAGTGGGCTTTCACCAGAACTCAGCCATGCTGGAACCTTCATCCTGATCTTGGACTTCCCAGCCTCCAGAACTGTAAGAAATACATTTCTGCTGTTTATAAAGCCACCCAGTCTGAGGTATTTTGTTATAGCAGCCTGAATGGACTGACAGATATAGAGATATATTTATTTACAACAATGGTGTCATACTGTAAATTCTGTTTGTAATCTGCTATTTTCACTTAATAGTTTGTGAATAGTTTCTCAAGTCAATAATAATCAAATTAACCAACATTGTTTTAATGATACTCTGTTCTGTACGTTTTTGGTTTTTTTTTTTGGCTGCGTTGGGTCTTCATTGCTGCTCGTGGGCTTTCTCTAGTTGTGGTGAGCAGGGGCTACTCTTCGTTGCGGTGCGTGGGCTTCTCAGGGCTTCTCATTGCAGTGGCTTCTCTTGTTGCAGAGCACGGGCTCTAGGCGCACAGGCTTCAGTAGTTGTGGCACCCGGGCCCAGCGGTTGTGGCTCGTGGGCTTTAGAGCACAAGCTCAGTAGTTATGGCACATGGGCTTAGTTGCTCCGCGGCATGTGGGATCTTCCCGGACCAGGGCTCAAACCGTGTCCCCTGCATTGGCAGGCGGATTCTTAACCACTGTGCCACCAGGGAAGTCCCTGTTCTGTAATTTTAAAACTGATTATTGTTGGAATTTTAGTGTGTTCCCAACTTTCTGTTATCCTTGTGGCATATATATTTGAGTTCAAAGTTTTCTTGGCAAAGGAAGAGAAGAGATGGGAAGGAGTGAAGGGGAAATTATCTCACGTACCTCATAGCAAAACTTCCTAAAAATTATCTTTATCCCTCTCTACAAAATCCCATACTTTAAGGCAGCTGTTCCTCTCTTTTCTTTTTCTCATCTTGTCTCTGCAAATACCCACTCCCCTCCACTGCTAAACATTGGTTCCCTTCCCTCTTCCCATAAACCTTAATCTTTTTTCCTACTTAAAAATTATATCTTAACAGCTTTGTTAAGGTATAATTCACATACCATAAAATCCACTCTTTTATAAAACTGAGACATAATTCACATTCCATAAAACTCTGGAGTTTTTATTTTATTCACAGACTTGTGTAACCATCACCGCTGTCTGATTTCAGAACATTTTCATCACCCCCGAAAAGAACCTCCATCCCCATTAGTAGTCACTCCCCATCTTCCAGTCCCTCAGTCCCTGGCAACCACTATTCTACTTTTTGTTTCTGTGTATTTGCCTATTCTGGACATTTCATGTAAATGGAATCATATAACATCATACAAAGAAGCCTTTTATGACTGGCTTCTTTCACTTACCTTTTCAAGATTCCGTCATGCTGTATGTAGCATGTGTCAGTACTTCATTCCTTTTATCGCTAAATAATATTCCATTCTGTATACCGTATTATGTTTATCTGTTCATCAGTTGATGAACATTTGAATTGTTCCCACTTTTCTGGCTACTGTGAATAATGCTGCTGTGAATATTTGTATACAAGCTTTTGTGTGAACATATGTCTTCATTTCTCTTGGGTATATACCTAGGAGTAGAATTTCTAAGTCATACGGTAACTCTATGTTTAACATTTTGAGGAACTGCCAGACTGTTTTTCCAAAGTGACTGCACCATTTTACAATGGCTCCAGCACTGTTTGAGGGTTGCAGTTTCTCCACATCCATCCACCAGCATTTGTTATTGCCTTTTATCTTAGTGGGAATGAAGTGGTATCTCATTGTGGTTTTTATTTGTCTAATGACTAATGATGTTGAACATCTTTTCATGTGCTTATTAATCATTTGTATGTCTTCTTTGGAGAAATGTCTATTCAAGTTCTTTGCCCAGTTTTTAATTGGGTTATGTACTTTTTATTGTTGAGTTGTAACAGTTCCTTGTATATTCTAATCAGAAGACTCTTATCAGATACACAATTTGCAAATATTTTCTCTCATTCTGTGAGTTGTCTTTTCACTTTCTTGATGGTCTCCCTTGAGGCACAAAGGTTTCCTCTGTTATCACTTGTGTTTTTGGTATCTTATCTAAGAAAGCATCCCATCTTAATCTTAATCTAAGATAATGCATTTACTCCCATGTTTTCTTCTGTAACTCTTAGCCTTGTGGCTCAGTTTAGCCTCTCTGATTTCTGCCTTTCTGCATATCTACTCCTTACCTCAATCAACACACAAAGGCTTGGGAAGTCCAACAGAGGAGCCTTCCTCTCAGAAAGGAAAGGAGGAAGAAAGAAGGTAAATACTTGCTTTTTAATTTTAATGTAATTTAACTTAACACAAAAGAATATATTTAATAGTGTCCCTTGCACATGTATTTATTAGACACTTGAATTTTTTCTTTTGTGTGTTGCCTGTTCATGTCCTTGAGCATGTGTGACTTGCCTGGCCCTTTACTGTACTCCACGTGAAGAGCTCTGATCCTGTGATCTAAATGAGTTACACTTTTAAAAATTGGTGGTATATGGGTTCAACTAAATGATGCAGAACTTATAGGCAGTGAGGGGTTTAGACTCATGGTAGGTAAGGAAAATGACAGGAATGATAAGGAAAAGAAGAGAAATGAATGAATTAGGAGAAATTAGGTAGGAGAAGTCTGAGCAAGTGAAGTCTTTTGGGACCTGAACTTGGCAGCACAGGAGACTAGAACTTGAGGAGGCCATTCTGCCATGGTCCAGCCAAGAGACCAGAGAAGCTTAGAATGGGCTCTGTGTAGAGAACTTGACCTTAACCTATCAGAAGTAAAACTGGGAAGAGAAGACTTTTTAGGGGACCCTCATAGTTAAAGTTTTGGCTAAAACTGGGCAGAATCTGGGCACTTCAGATCTGTACCCTGAGCTAGATAAATATTAAGAATATTTTTTGCCTGGGGACTTCCCTGGTGGCGCAGTGGTTAAGAATCCGCCTGCCAATGCAGGGAATGTGGGTTCAAGCCCTGGTCCGGGAAGATCCCACATGCTGCGGAGCAACTAAGCCCATGTGCCACAACTACTCACCCTGCACTCTAGAACCCGCGAGCTACAACTACTGAGCCTGCGTGCCACAACTACTGAAGCCTGTGCGCCTAGAGCCCCTGCTCCTCAACAAGAGAAGCCACCGCAATGAGAAGCCCGCGCACTGCAAGGAAGAGTAGCCCCCGCTCGCCACAACTAGAGAAAGCTCGTGCGCAGCAGCGAAGACCCAATGCAGCCAAAAATAAATTAATTAATTTTTTTTAAAAAGGATATATTATGCCTCATGTTTGCCAAGCCTTATCTGATGTTGTGCTAGAATGATACAAAAAAGATAAAAACAGACCTCTACCCGCCTTGAGAAGGAAGAGGCTGGCATCAGCCATACTAGTAGTCTGATGCCTAACTCGGTCTCTATTCAAGAAGCTCCAGTACAGTAGTGGAGAGAGTGAGGACCTTTAGCCCACAGCCATCAGAGAGGGACAGGTATTCTGGGGCTCAGAGGAGGAGAAAGGGTGTCCAAGATGACATAGGTGTCAAATGATATAATACATTAAAATTTATTTTTCTTGCAAAATTATAGCTTATTGCTATGCATACATGATACGTTATTTGTGATTTCCCCCCTCATCTGTAAACGTGCTGTAGCTGTGTCTAAGACATCTCTGTATCTCCTCAGTGCCTAGTACCCTTTCAGGCATCTTAGACGGTTTTTTCTTAGTTATGTCATTATTCATACATTTTTTGTACTCAGGACTAGTCGTTATTTACTGCTAAGAAAGAGAAGGAGAAAATGCTGTCCCTGAGATTCCCCAGACCTTCAGATGTGGCATTTTGTTGCAAGTGGATGCATGACGAACTTAAAATGAAGGGGAACTCAAGAGCTGGACCTGTGCAATGCAGAAAACGTGCCCTGACGGGCTGTATTATCCAGCTGCATCTTGACTCTGAATCTTTTTTCCTCTTGGGCTCTTCTCCATCTGAAAATGATATGGGTAAGGGCATGTCCCTGACTTCGGGAAGGTGACATTAGGTTCCCTTTCTTTCCCTCTCTCTCCAGGTACCAAGCTCTCCTGATGAAATGTGTTCTGCCCCACTGGGCTCCGGGGGCAGTGTCTGGTGCTGTTGATGCCCTTGTTCGAACTTTCCAGAATGGATAGTCCCCCAAAGCTGACTGGAGAGACCCTCATCGTCCACCACATCCCCCTGGTACACTGTCAAGTCCCAGACAGGCAATGCTGCGGAGGGGCAAGTGCAGGTAGCGGGAGCACAAGACCCAATCCCTTCTGCCCACCTGAGCTGGGCATCACCCAGCCTGATCAAGACCTGGGACAAGCCGACTCCCTGCTATACAACAGTCTGCATTCTGCTCCCGGGGGATCTGCGCGATCTGCAGACAGCACCAAGAACAGAGGTCGGGATGGAAGAGGCCCCGGGGCCCCTAAACGACACAATCCCTTTTTGCTGCAAGAGGGTATTGCTGAGCCAGGACTTGGTGACCTGTATGATGACAGCATTGGTGATAGTGCCACCCAGCAGTCCTTCCATCTGCACGGGGCTGGCCAGCCCACCTTCCATCCCTCCTCTTTCCAGCTGCCACCACCTGGCCCCAGAGTGGGCAGGCCATGGGAGGCAACACATAGTCGGGCTGGAGTGGTGGAGGGGCAGGAACAGGAGCCAGTGACCACCTTGGATGCCCAGCAGTGCAGCAGTAGCCACAGCTGCCGGCCAGAGCCGGAAGCAGAGACCATGGAGCTGGATGAGTACGGGGGCCCTGGTGGGAGTGGCAGCGGGGGTGGAGCCAGTGATACCTCTGGCTTTTCCTTTGACCAGGAGTGGAAGCTCAGTTCAGATGAATCCCCAAGGAACCCCAGATGCTCAGGCTCAGGACCCCAGCACTGCCGCTGCAGTAGCACATCCAGTCAATCCGAGGCGGCTGACCAGTCCATGGGCTGTTTGAGCGACTCCTCCTGCAACAGCTCAGACGGAGTGCTGGTCACCTTCAGCACCCTCTACAACAAGATGCACGGCAACTCCCACGCCAATCTCAACTCTGCCCCGCAATCTTGCAGCGACTCTTCCTTCTGCAGCCACTCAGACCCCAGCGCCTTCTACCTGGACCTGCAGCCCTCCCCAGCAGAGTCTAAGATGTCTTGTGAGTCCCACCACCCTGACAGTGGAGGGAGGGAAGGTGGCTATGGTTGTCCTCATGCCTCGTCTCCTGAGCTTGATGCCAACTGCAACTCCTACCGCTCGCACTGTGAGCCCTGCCCAGCTGTGGCTGACCTCACAGCCTGCTTCCAGAGCCAGGCCCGTCTTGTTGTGGCCACACAGAATTACTATAAACTTGTCACCTGTGACCTGTCCTCCCAATCATCCCCAAGCCCAGCTGGCTCTTCCATCACCAGCTGCTCAGAGGAACACACCAAGATAAGTCCTGCGCCAGGCCCTGGCCCAGACCCTGGCCCTAGCCAGCCCTCTGAGTATTACCTGTTCCAGAAGCCAGAAGTCCAGACAGAGGAACAAGAAGCAGTGGGCTCCGAAGTGGAAGCACCTGCTCCCGTGGGCCCCACTGTGATCGAGGGGCAGGTGTACACTAATACTTCACCCCCCAACCTCAGCACTGGACGTCAGCGCTCTCGAAGCTACGACCGCGGCCTAGAGCGCAGCCCTCCTATCCGCCTGGGCTCACTGGAACGCATGTTGAGTTGCCCAGTACGCCTGAGTGAGGGCCCTGCAGCCCTGACTGGGCCTAGTTCCCCACCTCGGCGTGTCACCTCCTTTGCTGAACTCGCCAAGGGCCGGAAGAAAGCTGCAGGCTCTGGCTCCCCCCCACTGCGAGTGAGCGCTGGGGACTCCTCCCAGGAGTTCTCACCCATCCAGGAAGCCCAGCAAGATAGGGTGGGCCCACTAGATGAGGGCACTCACTGTAGCCATAGCCTACCACCCATGCCCTTGGGGCCAGGCCTGGACCTAGTTGGCCCAGAGCCCTGGTCCACCCAGGTCTGTCAGGGCCTCCAGTCCAGTGAGATGCCACCTGCTGGCCTCAGAGCTGCTGGGCAAGGCCCCCTGGCCCAGCTGATGGATCCAGGGCCTGCTCTCCCAGGGAGCCCAGCCAGCAGCCATACCCAGAGGGATGCAAGAGCTAGAGCTGACGGTAAGGAACCTAAAGGCTGGAGAATACCAGGGTGTGTGCATGGCCTCCTCAGTAGTAGGGCCCTGCCCACCACCCCACGCATACCATTAGAGGTTCCTCAGCCTAGATCAATCATCTTTCCAGTCCAGAGCATGTCCTACGGTTGTAATAGGGGGAAGGAGGATGGAGAATAAAAAATACACCAAGGAGATAAAGTTAGCACAACTTAGAGATTGATGTATCGGGAAAGGAAGTACTCAAAAGATTGTGACTCTAAGCCCGGATGACTGGAAATATGTTGATGCATGGTTAGGGACTGTAAACACAGAAGTAGATTTACTGGAAAAGGAATAAGGCATGAGTTCCATTTTGGACATTAAGGAATTTGCAGTGTTTAAGGGAAATGTCCAACAGGCAAACCACCCTGGGTATCAGTAAGTTCATTCTTTGATCAGTGATTGTAGCCACTCTTCAAAGAACCTGAGACCTGACACTTAACCTTTAAGCCTCCCAGGCCAGCTCTTTCCCTATTTACTTTATTACACTTAAGTAATTATTTTTTAAAAGCTCTGTGTTAAGTGGGTGCTGGTGATAGATGAGAGGAACAATCTCTGTCCTTAAGGAATTCCGATGAAGGGTGGAAACAGAAAAGGAAACAAAATTAAAATGTAGAGATGGCAGTGTGTGGTACAAAATTAAAATGTAGAGATGGCGGTGTGTGGTACTAGTCTATGAGAGGGATAGCTAAACAGACCAAAATGTCAGAGGAGTGCTAATACGGTTTACATTTAAGCACAGTCTAGAAAAATGATTAGGAATAGGCTTTGTGGAGACTCATAAAAAGAACATTCTAGGCCCATACAGTAGTCTATACAAAATCACAAAGGCACAGAATATCTTGATGCTTTCCAGAGACTGCAGATAATTTAATATAGCCATAGGGGAATGTGGATGGAACCATTAAAGGATTTTAATCAGGGAAGTGGCATTTTTTGGTTTGTTACAGCATAGTGGCATGTTTTGATTTGCATTTTAGAAAGATTTCTGATTGTTTGGGTGGAAGGTAGATTAGAAAGGATGTCTCCCTGGAGGTCAGGAGACCCCTGTGATCAGAGAGTCATCGGAATAAAAATAGTAGTTGAAGCTATGAGTGGATGAGAACATCCAGGGAGAATGTGTGGAGTTATAAAGGGAATGATGGACGGAGCCCTGGGGATACAGTGATTTCAGGTTGAGCAGAGCAACCCTCAAAGGAGACTGAGAAAAATTAGCCAAGAAAATAGAGGGAAAACCAGGAGAGGGTGAAGTCACAGGAGCCAAAGGAGGAGAACGTTTCAAAAAGAGTTAGTTCAACAAATGAGCTCTGAAAAGAAATCCCTAGGATTAAGGCTGAAGAATCCCAAGAGCAGCATTTGGGAGTGGCCAGCGTAGAAGCCAGATCTCAGAAGGTTTGGAAGGAAAGGGGAGATAAAGCAGGGGAAAGGTCGATAAAGGGGAATTGGCTGTCTGTAGCCTTAGGTTGGTCTGTTGGCTTCTCAAAGGAAAAGGGTTAAAAAAAAAATCATAAATGGTGTTATCTCTGCTGTTAGGGAGATCACAGTCTATCAGAAGACTTCACACTTCTAAACATAGAGGAGGTGCCCTTGGGGAAGGGATGCAGGAGGGTCTCTAGGGAAGAGGGGGGTCAGAAACAGCAGGGATTGGTCAGAGTGCTTTGGAACCCACGCTCTTCTGAGATTGCAGTGTCTGGTGGGTGATATCTAGGCACAGGGCTTGCAGTCTGAGGGCAAGAGCAGCCCTGGTCAGAGATGGGAGGAGAGGCCTTAAAAGTGTTTTTGCTATCAGGTAAGAATTTTCATATTGAGATGCTGTTTTGTTCCATAAGTCTCCAGTGACTTACCACAGGGCTTTTTTCTTGATTCTGTACGACTTTTTTTTTTATATCAAAAAACGATGACAAAAGAAGTGAGATCTCTTTGAGATTCTGAGCAGCAGAATCAAGATTCAAAAGGGTTTTACCAAGTCGGGAAAGAATGTTTTGTTCTTCCAGGGACCAATATGAACTTTCATAATGTAAGCTGTACTTGAGTTGATTTGGGATATTTAATTGATTGCAAACTCAGAATGAGTCAGCAGTTTGGAAGGGCTTCCAAAAAGTTAAAATGGTTGGATTCATTTAGAGACTCGAGAAGGGAGGAGTTGATAGTCCCCCTCACCCTTGTGAACCACTTAGAGCCCTCCTGGAAGTTCTGGACACTCCATTTTAAGAGGGAACCGAGGGGCTGGGGCTGGGTCGCCCACAGAAGAACAGACTTGAGTGAATGTGGTCTCTATCTCCAATTTTCTTAAGGGCTGTCACATAGAAAATGAGAAAACTTATTCCCTGTATTCCCTGAGGGTAGAACTGATACCCACTCCCCACAGTAGACACCCCTCCCCCTTCCCTGATCGTACTGCCTGAGAACTTAGCAGGGAGGATTTTTAAAAGAGTAGGAATAGATAGTCTAATTCAGACATACTCTACATAGCATGTACAGTAAAGCTGGGATTGGGAGGGCCTACTCTGATAGCCAGCGTCAGCTCAGTCTTGAAATTTGGTATTTAAGTAAGTGGAGAGGATGAAGACATTCCCAGTAGGAAAAGCAGTGTGCTTAAAGATGGGAATGGGGGGGAAGAGTGGTGTCAATGAGCATGGCAGGTGTGGACGTTTGAGGGGAGAGCACCTAATTTGTGGCAGGTGTGGACACCTACCTGACTGAGAAGATCAGACTTTGTTCTGTGGGCAGTAGCGCCACAGGAAATAAAATACTTCCTAAAGCTGGTATATGTAAGAAGATTTGGATGCAGTGAGCCTATAGTGAACCGAGGGTGACAGTGAGGCTTCATTCATTTAACGAATCTTTATTCAGTACCCACCATGCACCAGGGTCTGTTCTAGGCACTGGGGATACAGCAGTAAACAATTTAAAAATCCCTGCTTTTCTGGAGCCCTTATAAGGAGTAATGGACAATAAACAAATAAGATAATTTCTGATAGTGAAAAATGGCTAAAAAGGAAATAAAACAGGGTGATGAGAGCATGACTTGCCAGAGGGACTGGGGTGGTCAGAGAATGTCTTAATGAAGTGATGCTTGAGCTGATGCCTGAATGATGAGACAATTTCAGCGAGAACAAAAGGCCCTGAGATGTTAATGAACTTGGCATGTTGAAGGACAGAAGAAGGTATTGCTGGAGCATAGTGAGCCAGGGAGAATGACAAGGGTTGTTCTCTGATCACTGACTGGGAATAGCAGGAGGGTATAGTCTGAAAATGTCCACTGAGAGTGGTTCTGAAACATCTCCTTTACAGGGTGTGTTCACCATCCCCTTAAGACTCGCTGAAGTAAATAAATGGGGAAAGATGAGGAATAGGAAAATCCAGCCTGATATCATTTCACGTGTAGTACAATGTGGTAAAGAGAACATTAGCCCCGAAGTCAAACTCTGACTTAGGCAGAATTCTAGCTCTGCAGCTTTCTAGTTGTGTGACCTTGGGCGAATGACTTAATCTCTAAATTTCCAATACCCAGATCTTTCAAGTATGGATACTAATTCCTTCCTCAGAACTGTGGAGCCAGGGGTGCCAATGAACCACACCCAGGGTTTCAGGTGGTATGGATGCTTATAGCGCCACCTTGTGTTCTTTTACATGTTTACAGTGTGTGCAGTGTTTCATTAGCTGCACAGCCCATACACAAAGGCTTTCCCTCTGTGCAGTGTCCTGTTGTGTGAGTGAGTCCCGTGTTTTGGAGTGAGACCCATGTTTTGAGGGACACTGACTAGAAGATTGGCTGAAAGAACAGGAGAGGACCACTCCTGGGGAACACACCTCTATGTAGAGGGAGCAGATGTGGACTCTGGGGCTCCAATACCAGGATCATGAAAGAGTGGGAGTAGGATGGATAGGGTGACAGGGGGGCTGATTCTAGCTGCAAGTAAAGAAATATTTTATTGTGGTTAGATCTGCTCAAAAATGAAATGTGTCGGCTCTAGTGGAGACGGGATGATGGGTGAAAGCTTGAAGTAAATTAACATCTTGACCCTGAAAATATATTACTAACTCCAAGTCTTTAGGGCTTAGAAACAGAGAAGATGATGGTTCTGCCATTGGCAGAAATGGAAATCATCAGGAGAATGAATGAGGTGTTTTAAAATGGCAAATTTTAAATGAAAGCAGAACCCTAAAGCAGAATGATCTAGAGATCAAGAAGAAGGTTGGGGCTAAACCCATGGGTTCAGGAGTTGCCTGTACGACTGTCTGAACGTGAACAAGGCAGGGAAGAAAGTGTAGAGTGAAATATAAGAATTGAGCCTTAAGATATGCCCATCTTTGAAGTCAAGAAAATGAAGAAGGGCTGAACAGTCAAGAGGTACAAGACAGGTCAATGTCATAAAAACACTAGGAAAAGTTTTACAAAAGACGGGAGGAGCACATTCCACAAACTTGAATTACCCCTACCCCATTCAATTCCTTCAGCCCAGGTCCTACCCCTCTCATCCCCTTTCCCCAGGGAGCGTCATCTCCTGCTTCTTGTCTTCCCCTCACGTGAGTTCAGTGTTCATCTGATTCCTTCTCCATCCCTGTTGCCGCAGGGGGTGGTGCTGAGAGCCGACCAGTCCTTCGCTACAGCAAGGAGCAGAGGCCAACCACACTGCCCATCCAGCCCTTCGTGTTCCAGCACCACTTCCCCAAGCAGCTGGCCAAGTCCCGGGCCCTCCACAGCCTCTCCCAGCTCTACAGCCTCTCGGGCTGCACCCGTGCACCGCAGCGTGCCCCCCTGGCTGCCCCCACTGCTCAGGTCCCAGCGCACGCTCCTTCAGGGGAGTCTCAGGCATCCAGCAGCGGAGGTGCCAGGAAAGCTGGGCCTGAGCCACAAACCTCACGGCCGTCACCCCTGGGCAGCTACTCCCCCATCCGGAGTGCCGGCCCCTTTGGGCCCAGCACCGACTCTTCTGCCTCCACTTCGTGCTCCCCTCCCCCAGAGCAGACCACAGCCACAGAAAGCCCACCTCCATGGGGCCGCTCCTGTCCTCCTGCCGTCCGGCCTGCCACCTCCCAGCAGCCACAAAAGGAGCATCAGAAGATACTGACCTTGGCTGAGTACCGACTCCATGGAACAGGAAGCTTGCCTCCTCTGGGCTCCTGGAGATCTAGCCTCAGCCGGGCAGAGAGCCTGGCCCGGGGAGGTGGTGAGGGCAGCATGGCTTCCAGGCCCAATAATGGTATGAGGTTCAGTGCCTGCCCCCCACCCCACCCCAAGCAAGCTACCTCCCCACTGAATGGTTTCTTATACTCCAGGTTGGGGTCAGAGGTTACAGTGTTTGCATCTGTGGCTAACATTCCCAACCCTCATGTTTTATATGGGCCCACTGGGTGGGTATGAAATGCTGTCTTCTAACTATTTCCTGTCTCTTTTGCTAATCTGTTCTGCTTTCAGCCAACCATCTATCCCCTCAAGCACTCAAGTGGAGGGAATACAGGAGGAAGAACCCTCTAGGGCCACCTGGTTTGTCAGGGAGCCTAGACCGAAGGCCACAGGATGGTCGACTGGCCCGAAGGAACCCCATCTTTGAGTTCCCTGGCTCCCTCAGTGCTGCTGGCCATCTGAACTGCCGGCTGAATGGTGTGTGGGCCAGATCCCCAGTAAACCCAGGGCAGGCTCTGCCATAGCTGGGAGGGGCTAGAGAAGGGGTCAGTCCCAAAAATCACATGGCTCAGAGGGTATGAGGCACTGAACTGAGCTGCAACTCAGAAAGAGAATTGCTTGGGATTGATTTTTCTCTTCTTTTCAGGTCAAGTAGTGAAGCCGTTACCACTGACCTGCCCTGACTTCCAAGACCCCTTTTCCTTGACTGAGAAGCCTCCAGCTGAGTTCTGTCTGTCCCCAGATGGCAACTCAGAGGCCGTTTCCATTGACCTTCTTCAGAAAAAAGGTGAATATTACTCCTAGCTCCGGACGGGAAATCTGCTATCACTACCTATTTGTGCCTGTTGCCCTACTATCTAGCCCTTTGGAATATTTCCCTGTTTTAGAACTCCAAGTGCTGGGAGGGAATTAGAGAGCACAGGTACTGGGGCAAGAGGCAGAAGTCTTTGTACTGTGGATCGTGAGTATTTGCAAGTGAGCAAGGATCCTTTATCAGATGCGTAAGAATCAGGTTTTAGTTTCCTCCCTCAGGGAGCTAAGTATAGTGAGGGAGACTCCCATGTGCTATACTGGGGGAGCTCAAGTGCTACAAGCTCTAGCGGTTTGGGTAAACATGATGGTAACATCTAATAAGGTAAGGACTGACAAGGAACCAGTCTATCTAGCAGACCTGTTTAAGTGAGATGATGGGGAGAGGACTGAGCATAACTGCGGGCCTTAGAGAAGCAGCCTGTGAAAGGGAGAAAGATGAAGCTAAAGTCCCTCGCAGAGGCAGAGTGGGGGACTCAGAGTTTAGGGAGAGGGAAGAACCTTAGGCAAGAATGGGAATAGCCACCTTCCTCCAAGTTGGAAAGGGATTAAGAGAGGGCAGGTGGGAAGGAAGATAGTTGTAATGTAGTTCTGTCTTTTGGATGGACAGGGAAGTTGAATTCATCACCAGTGGCCTCTGTTCTCTGTGTGAAGTAGAGCCAAGGGCTTGAGAGGGGGGTCAAGATTTGGCAAGGCAACTTGAGAGCATAGCAAAGAGTGCTACAAGGCACACATCAAAGAAGTGCCTCTCCCAGGCACTGGTGTGAGTAGCGCTGGACTTTCTCCAACAACAGCCAATAGCCTGGTTTCTCAGAGTGGAGAGGACAGATGGCTAGAGTGATCCAGGTTTGGAGCAAGAGGGCAAGGAAGTGGGGATGTTGAGTGTCTTGACAATGGAATCATTGAGGTGGGTCTGGGCAGGGAGGTGAAAACAGGAGGGGCTTGAGAACCGGGCAAAAACAGGAAGAGGCCAGGGCCTGCTGTGTGTGCAGGGACAGAGAGAGTGAGTGAGTGTGTGTGTGTGTGTGTGTGTGTGTGTGTGGAAGCCCTTCCCTCTTCCCACTGAGGGCTCAGTCCCAGCTGAGTTGCCCAGGGACTTGATTAGGGACCCATCACATCAAATTCTCACTTGCAGGGCTGGTGAAAGCTATTAACACGGCTGTAGACCTCATTGTGGCCCATTTTGGCACAAGCCGGGATCCTGGGGTAAAGGTAGGCAAGACACTGTGGAGAGCTGAGCTCTACCCTGCTGACCCTCACCTATTCTCTGCTACCACCTGCCCTTGCTCTCTTGCCTCTAGAACTCAGAGTTGGGTACTTAGAGATGGGGATCGCAAGAGAAGCACCGTAAGGACTAAGAGAGTCAGAGAGGACCAAGGTCAGGCTCCAGATGATTCCCTGTACTTCCCTACTGCATCCACAGGCAAAGCTGGGGAATAGTTCTGTGAGCCCCAATGTAGGCCACCTGGTTCTGAAGTACTTGTGCCCTGCGGTCCGGGCGGTGTTGGAGGACGGGCTCAAGGCCTTTGTGCTGGATGTCATCATCGGGCAACGGAAGAACACCCCGTGGAGTGTGGTTGAGGCTTCCACACAGCTAGGTAAGTGCTGGCTGGCAAGATAGGGACCCCAGGCTGAATTTTAGGGTTCCAGGATTGGGCACGTGACCTCCAACTCTGGCTTCCTCCCAGGCCCATCCACCAAGGTTTTGCACGGCCTGTACAACAAAGTCAGCCAATTCCCAGAGCTCACCAGTCATACCATGCGCTTCAACGCCTTCATCCTCGGCCTGCTCAAGTGAGTGTGTGGAAATCTACAAACCACCGGTCCCCTCCCCTGGGCTCTGGCACCTCCGAAGAACCAGCTCCCTAGACTGGGTCAGAAAGGGTGGATCTGCAGGATCTTTGGCCAGGGCCCAGGCTCACTTTCTCCCCACCTAGCTACAGCCTCTCTCAGTAGGTCACTGGTCTCCCACCAGACCCATCAGTCTCTGGCACTGATCACCAACATGGTCTTCTGCTTTTACAAATCCATAATCTGGCTCATTTGGAAATTAATCTGGTTCTCAGTTTCTTTGGATATTGTAACCCTGATCCTGTCCATTCCAGCACTGCTTCCAAATCCTGCTTGACCCAGTTCACCTTGGCACCCACATCACAGTATCCTTCTTTTCTCAAGTATGGGCCGAGGTCATCCCCTTTGGTCCTGAGCTATCCTGTCCTCTCACTTAGCAGCTGCCCTGACTTCCTGGGTCACGGGCAAGCCAACTCCATTCTAAGAGGAAGTGATTGGCTTGTGAATCACATGTTCACCCCCTCCCTATTAACCAGGTAGCATCACTGCCATAGCAGGGAGATGTTCACCTATACCTCTGCCCTGTGCGTGACCCCCCCATATCTGTCTTCTTTGTATCTTATCATCTGGCTATATCCACACAAGACTCAACTCTCTTCACCTATCTCCCTACAGCATCCGGTCCCTGGAGTTCTGGTTTAATCACCTCTATAACCATGAAGGTAATGCTCAGAACCCTGCTCTGTCTTGCAAACTCAACAGAGGCCAGACCTCGGAGGATCAAAAGAGGGAGGCACAGCTGTCTTTTCAGATGCTAGAAGTGGGGAGGAGAACCACACAAGCTTTCATCCTCAAGGCTTGGGCTTCTACCCAAGTCCTCTCCCAGCCTCTGCTTGTGTTAGAGCCTTGGAGTCAGCGGGATACTCAGGCAATCTGGGAGTCAGGGTGGCCAGGAACCTCTCTTCTCTGAACTCACGGCTGCCACTTAAGATTGTGGAGCTTCTGCACTGCACAACTTCAGAAGGCATCGTTTACACTGTAGTGCATCTAAGTGGCACGGCACACAGCCTGTGCAGCAGTACACAGTGACTCCACCCAGGTTGCCTTTCACAGGCCCACCCCAGGCCGGGCTCTGCTTCTCTGTGTGGCTCAGTCCCTCTCTCTTTCTCCCCTAGATATCATCCAGACCCACTACCAGCCGTGGGGTTTCCTGAACGCGGCGCATACGGTGTGCCCTGGCCTCTTGGAGGAGCTGCTGCTGCTGCTCCAGCCCCTGGCCCTCCTGCCCTTCAGCCTCGACCTGCTGTTCCAGCACCGGCTGTTGCAGAGTGGGCAGCGGCAGCGGCAGCACAAGGAGCTGCTGCGGGTGTCCCAGGACTTGCTGCTGTCCGCCCACTCGACACTGCAGCTGGCCCGCTCCCGGGGCCAGGAGGGCCCTGGAGACATGGACGGGGCAGCCCGTGGGGAGCGGGTGAAGGGTGTGGGTGCCCCAGAAGGTGGAGAAGATGAGGAAGAAGAGAAGGAGACAGAGGCAGCTGAGAGCTCAGGGCGTGGCAGGTGGGCCCGAAGTGGGCAGGCTGGCTGGTGGTACCAGCTCATGCAGAGCTCCCAGGTCTACATCGATGGCTCCACTGAGGGCTCTAGGTTCCCCCGGGGTGGCAGCAATAGCAGCGGTGGCAGCAGCAGTGAGAAAAAGAAAGGGACAGGAGGTGGGGGGCCACCCCCCCGAGAGGGAGTCGTGGAGGGAGCTGAGGCCTGCCCTGCCCCTGAGGAGACCCTTGGCCGGGAGAGGGGCTGGCCCTTCTGGATGGGGAGCCCCCCTGATTCTGTACTGGCTGAGCTGAGGCGCAGCCGGGAGAGGGAGGGGCCCACTGCCCCCCCAGCAGAAAATGAGGAAGGAGCCTTAGAGCCTTCACCCGGGGTCATCAAGTGGGGACACCTCTTCGGGTCCCGAAAGGCTCAGCGGGAGGCCCGGCCCACAAACAGGTAAGAGACAGCCCCTGGTGTAGACAGATGGGCGGGGGTGCCTGCTCTAAGCCAGGGCACAGACAGAGCCAGAGCCCGGCCGCTATCCCCTAGGCTACCCTCGGACTGGCTCAGCCTGGATAAGTCCATGTTCCAGCTAGTGGCGCAAACAGTGGGTGCCCGCCGGGAGCCAGAGCCCAAGGAGAGCCTGCAGGAGCCACAGTCTCCAGCCCTGCCTTCCAGCACTCCATGGTGAGCCCTGGGAGACAGAGGGATTTGGGGGCTGGGTTTGGCTCTGGGTGGGGTTTCTCTGACCTCCATTTGTTGTTTCCCCAGCGAGGTGAAGGCACTGTGCCACCATCTGGCCACAGGCCCTGGACAGCTGAGCTTCCACAAGGGAGACATCCTGCGGGTGCTGGGGCCAGCCGGAGGAGACTGGCTGCGCTGCAGCCGTGGCCCTGACACTGGCCTGGTGCCTCTGGCCTATGTGACTTTGACCCCAACTCCAAGTCCAACCCCTGGAAGCAGCCAAAACTGAGGCCCTGTGCATGCTGGTGGCCTCAGGGACCCTCACAACCCCTAGACTCGTAGCCTGAGAGCCCTTCCCAAGCCCTCTGGCCTGGTTACAGAGAGTAGACCGAGAGCTGGGGGCCGCATACCCCTGTGCTCAGTATCAATTACTCCCCCTTAACTGTCCCAGTGACCTCGTCCAGATCTCCCCCCAGGAAAGGAGGGAAGGGACGCAGCACTGGGCTGCCAGAATTTCCCCCGCCCATCTTGGCCAGCCCTCCCATGGGTACAGACAGGCATGTCCCTGTGGAGGGAGGTGACCAGAAGGCCCGTTTGTGGGGGTCCCTAGGCCAGGTGGTGAGAAGGATGGGTGACAGTATTGGGGCCAGTTCCCTGAGCCCCCAGCTGTAAGTAGGCTGTGGCCAGTGCCTGGTGGTCAGAGGAGGGAGGAGGAGCCCAGGCTCTGTTTATGTATTTATTTATTTATTTATTACACCTATTAATAAAAAAGGTGCTCGGCCTCCAAACCATTCTCTCTTTGTGCCTTCTCCCACCCTCCAGACCATCTTTCTTCTTTGCAAAAGGATGGCTGGGATAGGATGAAAAGGAAAGAGAGAACTTGAAGTCTAGGTACCTACGCCAGGAGCTGCTTCTGGATGGTGCTGAGGCCCAGAGCATCATGGGTGAGATGCCCATATGTGCGGCCAAACTGGAACTTATACCCTGTGTGGCCAAAAGATTCTGTCATTTGTAGCCAGAGGCATAGAAAAGTTATTTCTCAGCCAGTTGCCTAGAACCTCCAAGTTATCCTTCAAAATCTAGTCCTAACTACTCCCTAGGAGCTACATCAGTTTCCTTTTCTGCCCAGTGATAAAGCTGACCCAAGGTCCCCCCATATCTACTAGTTCCAAGCCCTAAACCACCTCCACCTATCTCTCTCTCTCTCTCTCACACACACACACACACACACACACACACACACACACACAAATATTCCAGTCCCCAAAGCCTCCCTCTGGGGGCTGTCCTCACCTGGCACATAGCCCCCATATTTAGGTACAAGGCCCAGGTTCTGAGGGTAGGTCCTGGAAAGTGAGGGGAGATGTTTAGGATCCTTCTGGGATCTGCCCCCTGACTTCATCTGTCCAAATTCCTGCAGTGCCTGGTTGCTGAGCACAGGAAAGCTGGAACCGAAGAGGAAGCGAGCACGGGGCACATAACCAGTGAAGCCTAGGGGAGGGGGATACTAAGTCAGTACCTCCTGGGCACCTCCCCAGGCCTTTGGTCATTACCCACTTCCTCTCACCTGACATGAAGAACTTGTGAGGATCTCTGTCATCCATGGAATAAGGGGAAGCCTTCTGAGGAGAAGTTGATAGAAGAAAAACAGGGCTATCAAGTTCAGCCCCTGGGCTGTAACACAAGCTCCCAGGGAGGTGAGGCTGGCGGTCTAGCCCACATCCCCTGTCCCACAGCCATGCTACACATGACCACCCCAGACCTGGCCACACAGAGGTAAGGCTCCCCACTCCCGCCTCATACTCCCCATCAGCCTTCTCGGTCTCACTTGTTCCGCCTCCTGCCCCAGCTCTGGCTCCTTTTCCGTCTCTAGCTCTGCCTCCAGCTTTGGCTCTTGGTCTTTCTCCACATCTTTCTCTCCCTTGGCCTCCTTTGGCAGCTCCTGACTCCTCTGTCGCCCATACCACTGAGTGAAATCATTCAGAGCCTCAGCCCAGACCTGGCTGCTGTTCTTGGCAAAGATGAACTGTGCCTGGGGTACAAAACCTAGGTAGGCAGGGGGCAAGGACGATTTGTTAGTGTGTGGGACCCATGTTCTGGGATGGGGGGTACCTGTTCATACCTGGGTACATACCTGTGTACCCAGGGATCATGCTGGAGCTGAGCCTTTCGTGTCCACGCCTGACAGGCAGGCTTTTCCTGGGACCCTCGGGAGATCTTGGAGGCCGGATGGGAGGCAGAAGTGTGCGGTGGGAAGGGGGCCGGACTAGGCCAGGAGAGCCGCGAAGTAGCTGCCCAGTCATCTGCCCATAGGTCTGGCCCATGCTGAACCGAAGTAGCGGGCAGTGTCCAGTGTACCTGTAGCACAAGTCTCACCCACTCACCTCCAGAATCCCCGGCCTCACCATCCCCAGAGGCAGAAGCAGAGACCTCTGAAGCCCTGATCTCTTCTGGACTCAGCTGTGTATATATTTGGAGCAGGCGTTTCTTATTTCTCTGTCTGGGTTTTCAACCCTTCCCCTCTGCTGCTACCCTGTTACCATGGAGAGCACAACACAAAGCTTCATAGCAGGCCCGGCTACTACTGTTCCCTTGCTTTTCCTTTTCCATCCAACATCATAGACATCCCAGCCATAAGCCTCCCATACCAGAATGTCCACCTGGCCCCCAAGGCCGAGGTGGCACAACTCTGCCACCTTTTACACCCTTTTACACCCCTGTTCCCAGAAGCAAACACATGTGCTCTGGGTAGAAGTCTTACCCTGGGATATAATGAGGGTTCTGAGGGTTCAGCCCTGGTATGAAGGTGCTAGCCATAGCTGTGAGAACCCAGGCGAAGTTCCCTTCGTTTCTCTGAGCCGTTTCTCTGAGCTGAGCTCCTGGGCTGTGTGTGCTGACTGTGTCAAGGGCTGGGAGGCCGAGCCAGAGGCAGGAGGTGGGGCTCAGGGAGGAGAGAGGGGTTGGGGCACTAGTGTGATGGCTGTCAGGGCCCGGGCTGCAGGGGAGTAGAGGCTCACTGGTCCGTCCACTCCGGATCAAGGGCAGCCCTGCCACCTGGGGGCAGGGAGAAGGCCGCGTACAGCCTCGCCACTGCAGAACCAAAGGAAGCCCTGAAGTGGCAGGTGGGGGAGCAAAAACGGACCGGCCCATTGAGCTCTGTCTCGAAAGAGGGCCCTTCCTTCTTAAGCCCCTCTCTGAGCACCTGCCTGAGGAGATGTGGATTCTACTCTCTGTGAGTCTTGGTTGAAAGTGATGGAATTCCTAGGAAAGCCCAGCGGGGAGGTGATAGGGAGAAAAGGAACCTAAAGACCTCTAGGCAGTGACATTGTTTATTTTCAGTAACGTAAGGACAAGAATTACTACTATAATCCGGATGATCATCCATTCAACAAATATGCCCTGCTCTGCCAGGCACGCTCTACAGTGGCAGAAAGTGCAGAGGAGTAGGAGACAGCGTGGCTGTGCTCCACGTGCCTATGGGCAAGTCAGTTAGTATCTCTGAACCCTACTATCCTCATTTACAAAATGCAGGTGCTACTATTCACCCTGCTACTGTTGTGAGGCTCAGATTAATGTATGCAGATGTGCTTTGTAACAAACACCTTGAAGCCAGAATGGTGGGGTAGGGGAAAGGGCACAGGCGTGAAGTCCGGCAGCCATGGGCTCCTAACAGCTTGTGACCTTGAGCCGACCTTACCTTCTCTGAGCAGGTGGCTTCTTCTGAACCTGAAATCCCTAAACTCTTAACATGAAGGTTAAAATAGCCTAACCTACCAAGGTGGTGTTAAAAATAAAGCCAGATAGTGTGTGTGAAAGAACTTACCCCAGCACCTGGCACGCAGCTGCTAAAACTTCATTTCCTTTCCTATTGTTTAGTATTGTCTCTAAGCGTCTAACACAAATGGGAGATCAATGAATGGTTAGTAAATTCAGGGGTTACAGGTTTTCTCACTGTGGGAGTTCAAGGGAAGGAGATATGAAGGTAATGTTGCGGTTTAATGAGGGGGCAAATTAGAATTTGTTAAGAAAACAATTCAGATCCTAAGAGCAGTACAGACCAGGAAAAAGATGGGGGCAGGGGAGCATGATTAGAACTTTGCGGCTGGTTCAGGGCCAGGCTGGTCCACCTTTCCAGGACACAGAGCCTCTGCTCTCCTCCCCACACCTGACTGTGCCAGTGCCTGGGCTAACCGAGCATGTGTCACTGACTTCTTGGGAATTGCACAAGAGGGCCCCAAAGAATACATTTCATGTTCCTCAGTGTTCTGCCAAGGACACTTGGTATGTGGACACTTGGTATGTGTCACTTAGAGCTAGAGTTAGAGAGGACTTGGCTCCCAGGAAATATGCTAGAGTGAGGGTGGGAGCTGAGGGGAGAGCCCAGAAGAGCAGGAATATGTCAAGGCTAACAACCTGGACTTCTGGATTCTGTAACAGACACTGTTGGTTGCACACTTCATACCTATTCCCTACCCCCGTCTCCCTTCTTCCTAACAGAACTTTAATTTCGTTCTGCCAAGCAGTCAGGAACTTCAGGGAAGCTGGAGCCAGCCACAGGAATGAGTCTGGATTAGTCTAAGCCCATCATAGTAGTCCCATTCCCCTTGCCAGTGACTGGTTAGGCATGGGCTTGTGGCAACCTGGACAGTATGAGGGCAAGTCTGCTGGGGTGAAGGAGTGTCCTGGGAAGAGTTTCTTTGCTCTTAAAAAGATGCACAACAAATTAGAGAAAGAGAGATGGACAAGAAGGAATGATGTCTTTTCCTGCCTCTAGAAATTCTGTGGATGTGATGCTGGAACCTTGGCAGGCATCATGAAACCTGTGGAAAGCTAAGCTAACCTGGGGACAAAGCCTGAATCCATCCAGGGTGGATGGCAGAATAGAAAGGCCTGGGTCCTTGATGGTAATGTTGAGCCTCTGACTTAACCAACCTTCTTATGAAATAATTTCATTATTGTTAAGGCCACTTTAAGTTTTCTGTTACTTAGAGCCAAAGGCGTCATAATATAAAAGTAAAACAAAACAAAACAAAAACACTAGTTCTAAAAAAAAACAAAAAAAACAAAAAAAAACCCACTAGTTCAAATCCTAGTCACTAGAGATACAGACCCTGGCCAAATTCATCTCATCAGCCCTCAGTTTTCTCATCTATAAAATGGGTAAACTAATGTTACTACCTCATTGAGCAGGATATCGTAGATGAGATGATGCAAAAAGAGCAGCTGGCCCAGTGTCTAACTTGCTAATAAGTAAATAGCAATTCATTGTGTTTAGTTAGAATTTGGTAGGATGGGAGAAAAGAAAAAAGTAGTAAGACTGGGAGTTCAGGGGAAAGAGTCTGTGAAGTTGAGAAATGGAAAGGTTAGAATTTCAAATTGGGATGTAGATTAGGATGCAGGGACTGGAACAAATTCTGCAGAAAAGACCATGGCAGCTAGAATCTGGGTAAGAGTTAATATAAGTTAGGAAACAAATTATAATTAGTCTTAGATTCATGGTTTGTGAAGAAACAGCTCACTGTTCTTGGTGAAATGGCTTGTTACTATTATTGTTTCCATCTGTGTAGAGAGTATTTCTAAATCCCTGAAGATTGGAAGGACATTCTAACCTGGGAAAGGAGTGGAAGAGCTAGCTGAGGGGCCTGTAGGAATGCTCATTGCCTTGGTGCCTCCTTCCGAGGGATAGTCATGGTAACCTACCCACAACTTGTTCCTGACGACAGCTGCCACACCCAGCGGCCAGTGTTGGATGTGGCAGCAGAGAAATGTTTCTCTGGGATTACACCCATCTACAAGATGAAGGTCCAGTTAGGAAAGTCACGACAGTGCCCTGCTCACTCCACACAGCCTGTTGGGTCTCCCAAATGGCAGTCTACAACTCTCTTGTGCTCTGCCTTTGATCTGACTGGGAATTGCTGTAAAATTTCATGTAAATAAATACAAATATCGAATCATGTCGTACACCTGAAACTAATATAATGGTATGTGTTAACTATATCTCAATTTTTAAAAATCAGAATATTTATCAGCCAAAAAATTTTCACATAGATCCCAGATCAATCACTTGATTGTACGTCAGTACTGGGCAAGCATAAATCCCCTCTATGAGGATGAATTAAAAGAAAATCATGAGACCTTTGGAAAAAATTCCTCAGATCAAGAGACAACCAAAATTGAAACAAAAAGTGAAAAGAATGAACTCCAAAAGATTACATACAACATAACACCCTTTAAAATTAAAATATATAGATGCAATAAAACTACATAAACAGGAAAGCAAGGTAATGATGAACATGAGTTCAGTTGCTTACCTCGCATGGAAGTGAGACAGTGGAGGGGGAGGAGACCATACGTGTAGATGTACGTTATTGTCAAGGTCCCAGTTTTCGTTTGGGATGGTGATTTCATAAATGCTTATTATTACACATTAGAATGAATGAATGAATTAAACCATGGGCCAATGATTAAAGTGTATCATAAACCAAGGATTATGAAAACCCAAATCTGTGCAGTTGACATCCAAAGACGTGGAATGGGGTGGGGTTGGGGAGAATCCAAACAGAAATGATCAGAAACAGTGGTATTGATAAGACTTGAATATACTTTCTAGTTTTAGTGCTCAAGAAATCAAAATATTAAAGAAGAACAGAATCTGAACAAGGATGATTTATTAGCTACACACAGGGAACTTTAAAAACTGGCCATAGTCTAGTCCTGCCTAACAGAGCAGGCTTGGGCAAATTGCTTAGTCTTTGAGCCTCAGTTTCCACATCTGTAAAATGAAAGAGATGCACTGGATTGTTATTAAGATTCCTTCTAGTTCCTACTCCCTTCTCTATTTGCCAATGCAAATATTATATGGGCTTTAAACATATATACATATTATTTTACATTTTTATGTATACATATTTATCTTACATTTTATATTCATATTTATGTATTATAAAACATAAACATATATGATTTTTTTAAATAGCAGAATCTTTGATGTGCTTTTAGTCATTTTTTTATTGAAGTATAGTTGATTTATAATGTGTTAATTACTGCTGTACAGCAAAGTGACTCAGTTATATATACATTATTTTTCATATTCTTTTCCATCATGGTTTATCACAGGATATTAAATATAGTTCCCTGTGCTAGACAGTAGGACCTTGTTTATCCATTCTATATATACCAGTTTGCATCTGCTAATTAGAGTCATTTCTAAACGCAACTATATTTTTAAAGTTTCATACTTTAAAATGTGCATGTGTAGGGCTTCCCTGGTGGCTCAGTGGTTGAGAGTCCGCCTGCCGATGCAGGGGACACGGGTTCGTGCCCTGGTCCGGGAAGATCCCACATGCCGCTTAGCGGCTGGGCCCGTGAGCCATGGCCGCTGAGCCTGCGCGTCCGGAGCCTGTGCTCTGCAACGGGAGAGGCCACAACAGTGAGAGGCCCGCGTACCGCAAAAAAAAAAAAAAATGTGCATGTGCCTCCTAGGATGCAGCTCCAAATGAGCCTTATTCAACTTATAAATTTTCCTGAAAACAGGCCACTATCTGGATATCACTGCTCTGAGCATAGAGGATGGATCAAAGCAAAGGAAATGGCAGAATCTCTTTCTGGCGTTTTTACACGTATAACATTCTTCAAATCCACAGCATCAGTTTTTTTTGGTTTTTTTAAATAAATTTATTATTTATTTTTGGCTTCATTGGGTCTTCATTGCTGCGCTGCGGGCTTTCTCTAGTTGCGGCGAGCGGGGGCTATTTTTTGCTGCTGTGCGTGGGCTTCTCATTGCAGTGGCTTCTCTTGTTGCGGAGCAGGGGCTCTAGGCTCGCGGACTCTAGAGCACAGGCTCAGTAGTTGTGGTGCACGGGCTTAGTTGCTCACGGCATTTGGGATCTTCCCAGACCAGGGCTCAAACCCGTGTCCCCTGCATTGCCAAGCGGATTCTTAACCACTGCGCCACCAGCCAAGTCCCTCCACTAACTTTCATTAACCATCTCAGCTAGGTAATTACCTTCTGGTCACTACAGAGATGAATAGATGAATAAGATATAATTCTTGACCTCAGTGATTTTACAATTTTAAAGAGGAGTGAGAGCTACAGAGAAAATCAGTATAAACACCACAATGTAGATTTAAACAAAAACAACTGACTTTATAATAGGCCACAAAGAAAAATCTCAAAAATCCCAACAAGCACAAATAAACCACATTTTCTCACACAAACACAACAAACCTGTAAATAAAAAACAAAAATTAGGTTAACCAAGCAAACAAAAAACCCCAATTGCCTCTAAATTCAGCTTTGATTGAATTCTCATTTATTTCTAAAAAATGGTGTATAATCACTCTTCTTTTCTTTGCCCCAAGTTAAGAGGGCATTTAAAAATTGTCTAAATGTTGGGCAATTTTTAGCCTCAAGTGTATACTGGCATCACGACTAAGGACATAGGCTTAATCCTAGATCCATCACTTAACTAACTGTACAATCTTAGGTAAATTAGTAAACCTCTCTGAATCTCTTTTTCCCTCATCTATGAAATGAGAATGGTAATACTGTAAGGATTAATTTAAATGGTATATGTAACACAGAATAGTTATTGGTACCTAATAAACTGTCAAAATTATCATTAAACAAGTGTTCCAGTAGGAGCTATTTTTGTTACAAGAAACAACTGTCTACTTCTGCTGGCCCAAGTATAGCAAGTACAGAGGAAGAGAGGTTATCTTAAGGATGAATTAGATTTCATCAGTGTCCAAGGAAAGGACTGTATAGCCTGCTTTATAGCCAGGCCTCATGGAAACTGAAATTGAGAACTTGAAAGCTAACAGGAGCTAAGGCAGTTATTTTCGCTCTTTTCTCCTTGAGGCCATGTGCTTTCCTCTGCACATCTGCTCAATCTCTCTCTCTCTTTTTTTTTTTTTTTTTTTTTTGCGGTACGCGGGCCTCTCACTGTTGTGGCCTCTCCCGTTGCGGAGCACAGGCTCCGGACACGCAGGATGCGCAGGCTCAGCAGCCATGGCTCACGGGCCCAGCAGCTCTGCGGCATGTGGGATCTTCCCGGACCCGGGCATGAACTCATGTCCCCTGCATTGGCAGACAGACTCAACCACTGCGCCACCAGGGAAGCCCAAGAACTGTTTTTTTTAAAAAAGACAACAAAATAAGCAAACTACTGGCACAGATAGCCAAAAGAAAAAACACTACACAAACCCCCTAATGCCTTGAGGAAGTGGCTAAAACCACAGACACACAGGAATTTGTTTAATTATAAAAGAATACTAGCTGGGGCTTCCCTGGTGGCGCAGTAGTTGAGAGTCTGCCTGCTGATGCAGGGGACGCGGGTTCGTGCCCCGGTCCGGGAAGATCCCACATGCCGCGGAGCGGCTGGGCCCGTGAGCCATGGCCGCTGAGCCTGCGCGTCCGGAGCCTGTGCTCCGCAACGGGAGAGGCCACAACAGTGAGAGGCCCGCGTACTGCAAAAAAAAAAAAAAAGAATACTAGCTGAAACTCTATATAACTAAACCAGAAAATCTCACTGAGATTAAAATTGTGTAGGAAAATATAAATCAAAATCAACCCAAGTGATACAGAATATCTGAAAATAAAATAACAACCATAGAAGAAATTGAAAAAGCGGTCAAATAGTCGCCACCTACCAGAAGACCCACACTACACTTAATTTACAAAATTAGTATGAATTTAATTCAAGACTTAACAAACCTCATACAAGTCTTACAACAGATGAAAAATCTAAATGAAACATCAAGCCAGGAATAGCATGTAGCAAGATGCTTGCCATCATGGTCTTCTTTCCTTGACTCCAGTAATAGTTACCACTAAATGATCACAGCCCACTTTCTGAGACCTCCCAAGGCTCTGCAAGACAGCATATCTTTAGTGATTTCTGCCAGAGGTTCAGAATGAGGGGAATGCTGGCAAATGTCCTGCTCTTTGTCACCCCTGAGTTGACAGCTCAATAAGGGCAGATACCTTGTCTATCTTGTTCACAGTTGTAGCCCCAGCATCAAGCACAGGTGTCTGGCGCATAATATAAGCTAAACAAATCTAGCAATATCGTAAAGGAAAACATTCATTAAAACTAGTAGGATGTATTTCAGGACTGCAACAGTGATTAAAATAGAAACTCTGTTTCTATTAATGTAATTAACATGAATAAACCAAAGGAAATAAAAGCCATTTGATCACCCTGACAGATGCTGAGGAAATCTTTCATAAAATTAAATATCCATTTGTTATTTTTTAAAGGATTTTTAGTAAACCAGGAATATAAACATGATAAAGAATACTCGAAATGAACAACCAATATCAAACTGCATCAAAGGGAGAAGCCAGAGCCAGGATTGGCAAACGGGTCTTATGCGTTGTACTAAATCCAATTAACTGTAGTCACTTATGGGAATGTTACTGTGAGGTTTCTGAAATAGGGTCATGGCTTAGCAGGAAAAAGTGCTAAGGATTCGCTATGTTTGCCCTGGGCATAAGATGGATGCTAGCGTGTAGAGTTGATAATCCTTCACTTTAGGCAATCTTAAAAAAGTCAGAACCAAGACAAGACCGCACTATCACCTTTATTATTCAACATTGTTCAACATATGGTCTAGACAGCGCATGAAACAAAAATAAGTACAGTTACCCTTGAACAATGTAAGTTTGAACTGCACAGGTCCACTTACACATGGACCTTTTTTTTTCAATAAATATTACAGTACTACAGATAAGTGGTTGGTTGAATTCATGATGCAGAACCGCGGATATGGAGGGTGGACTATGGGACTTAAGCATCCTCGAATTTTGATATCTCTGGCAGGTCCTGGAACCAACCCCCTAACCCCCCAACCCCCTCCCCCTTCGCCCCTCAGATACCAAAGTCTCATTGTAATAAGACATAAATGTTGGAAAGGAAGAAAAAGTTTACTTGCTTAACTACAAAACCCAGAGAAGTAACCGAAAAACAGCAAGAACTAATAAGAGTATTATCAGATGGCTTATTAAATGAAAAATATATTCAAATATTAATAGCTTTCATATTAGCCAGCATTACTGGTTAGATGACACATTGGAGGACCTGCGCTTCCAGCATTATGGCAGAATAGGTGTTCTTCAGAGGATTATCTAAAGCAAATCGACTATATATGATATAGGTCATTGTGCGTTTGTCTTTCAATAATTTGACTAAATTGTAATCCCTAGAGCAACTACTAAGAATGTAATTAAAATATATGTTTAAAAAACAGGAAAACTAGAATGGTATGCTAAAAAATATATTTATTTAAACCAAAAGAAGGCAGTAAAGAAGGAACAGAGGAACAAAACGAAACAAAAAAGACATGAGACAATGAAAACGTAGGTCCACACAAAAAACGTGTACATGATTGTTCATAGGAGCGTCATTAATAATAGCCAAAAAGTAGAAGCAACCCAAATGACCATCAATTGATGCGTAGATAAATAAACATGGTATATTCATACAGTGGAATATTATTCAGAAATGAAAAAAGAATGAAGTACTGCTACATGCTATAACATGCATGAACCTTGAAAACATTACACTAAGTAAAAGCAAGATAAAAGAGACCATATATTGTATGACTCCATACATGAAATGTCCAGAAGAGGCAAATCTATAAAATCAGAAAGTGAATTCATGGTGCCTAGGGCTGGAGGTAAGGGAGTTTTGGGTGGTGGTGGGTGTGGATACAGAGATTGACTGCTAATGGACATGAGGTTTCTCCTTGGTGATGAAAATATTCTAGAATTGATTGTGGTGATATTTGCACAACTCTGAATATAATAAAAACCACTGAATTATAAACTTTAAATGGGTGAATTATATCTCAATATAAAGCTGCTTAAAAAATAAAATTATAGGGACTTTCCTGGTGGCGCAGCGGTTAAGAATCTGCCTGCCAATGCAGGGGACATGGGTTTGAGCCCTGGTGTAGGGAGATCCCACAAGCCGCGAAGTAACTAAGCCCATGTGCCACTACTGAGCCTGTGCTCTAGAGCCCGCAAGCCACAACTACTGAGCCCGCGTGCCATAACTACTGCAGCCCTCACGCCTAGAGCCTGTGTTCTGCAACAAGAGAAGCCACCACAATGAGAAGCCTGCACACCACAACAAAGAGTAGCCCCTGCTCGCCGCAACTAGAGAAAGCCCACGTGCAGCAACAAAGACCCAACGCAGCCAAAAAATAATAAATTTATATAAAAATTTTTTTAAATAAAATTGCAAAATGCAAAGAAAAGCAACCCAAATCTAATAATGTAAAAAAAAAGAGAGAAAGAAAGGAAGGCAGGGAGGGAAGGATGTTAGGAGAGAGGGAGGAAGGATGGAAGGGGGAAGGAAGGATACATCAAGATCAAGTTGGGTTTATTCTATAAATGCAAAGTTGGTTTAACATTAGACAGTGAATATAATGTACCATTGCTTAGAAATCTTTTTCCCCTTCCTACCACCACCTCTATAGATGGTATACTTTGGGCTTGGCCATATGGCTTGCTTTGGCCATTGGAATGTTGATAGACATGATGTGACCCAAAGACATGAAAAGCAGTTGCAAAACTGCTCCTGTCTTGCTCTTCTTCCATCACCACGGCAAGAACATGCCTAGGCTATCCTGCTGGTCCCAGGAGGAGTGAGAGACAGATGGAGCACAGCTAAACCATGTGGCCAATCCTAGTTCAGAATGCTGACCCCAGTCAAACCACAGATTTCTGAGAATAAATAACTGTTTTATGCCACTGAGTTTTTTTTTTATTTTACTGTAGTTGATTTACAATGTTGTGTTAATTTCTGCTCTATAGCAAAGTGACTCAGTTATACATATATATATATATATATATATATATATTCTTTTTCATACTCCTTTCCATTATGGCTTATCACAAGATATTGAATATAGTTCCCTGTGCTATACAGTAGGACCTTTTTGTTTATCCATTCTATATATAATAGTTTGCATCTGCTAACCCCAAACTCCCAATCCTTCCTTCCCCCGACTCCCCTTGGCAACCACAAGTCTGTTCTCTATATCTGTGAGTCTGTTTCTGTTTCGTAGATAAGTTCATTTGTGTCATTTTTTAGATTCCACATATAAGTGATTATCATATGTCTTTCTCTTTCTGACTTACTTCACTTAGTATGATAATCTCTAGGTCCATCCATGCAGCTGCAAGTGTATGCCACTGAGTTTTGACATGGCTAGTTACATGGCACTTCTGTGATAATAGCTAATGGGTATTGGTAGCTACAAAAAAAACCCTACAGTTAACATAAAACTTAATAGTGAAACGTTAAAAGCATACTTTTAAAGATCAGGAACAAGCACGAGTGTCTACTACCATTACTTCACTCAACATTGTATTGACGGTCTTAAGCAAAGGAATAGAAAGCAAAGGTATAAATACTAGAAAACTATAGGAATGATTTTGGATTTGATTCTCAGTGAGGTGACAGGTTTTGAGCAGAATGACAAAGTGATTCAACTTACACTTTAAAAGGGTATTCGGGCTACTGTGTAGAGAATAGGCTGCAAGGAGACAAAGGCATAGCAGAGAGACTACAAAGGAGGCTATTGCAACAACCCAGGCAAGAGACAGTGGTGGCTTAGATTGGGTTAGAGGCAGTGGAAATGTCAGAAGTGGTCAGGTTACGGATAGATTTCAAACGTAGAACATACACAAATTACTGATGGGCTGGACATAGGATAGAGAGAATGAGAGGAATCAAGGATAACTCTAAATTGTCTTGCCTGGGTACCTAATAGGCTGCATTTATTGAGATGGGGAAACCTTAGAGAAAAGCTGGGGAAGAGGGGGAGGATTCAAGAGCTCTGTTTTGTACCCATTGAATTTGAAAAGCCAACTAGATATCCAACTAGACATGATAAATAAGCAATTGAATACAGGAGTCTAGAGTTCAGAAGAGAGGTTGAGGTGGAGAAAAATGGGAGTCATTAGGGTATAGATAGAACTTAAAGCCTTGAAGTTAGGACTTCCCTGGTGGCGCAGTGGTTAAGAATCCTCCTGCCAATGCAGGGGACAAGGGTTCGAGCCCTAGTCTGGGAAGATCCCACATGCCGCGGAGCAACTAAGCCCATGCGCCACAACTACTGAGCCCACATGCCACAACTACTGAAGCCCGTGTGCCTAGAGCCCGTGCTCCGCAACTAGAGAAGCCACCACAATGAGAAGCCTGCGCACTGCAACAAAAAGTAGCCCCCGCTCACCGCAGCTAGAGAAAGCCCATGCGCAGCAATGAAGACCCAATGCAGCCAAAAATAAATAAATAAATAAATAACATAAATAAATTTTAAAAAAAAGATATGGTGGAGGGGGCTGTTTTGAAAAGAACACGTTATCAATATATTCATTTAACTGCTCTTCCTAAGGTTAAATAACTTTATATCCCTAGTACCCATATTGTGGTCTCTAAATACCATTTCCAACTGAAAGGACCATGAATCATTGGAAAAAATAGCTGATACCAGCTCCGGTCTAGGAATGCACAAAATGAGCCTGGAACATTTTATTATATCAAATCCAAGAAACCTTAAGGGAGGGTTTCTTAAAGGTCATGTCAAAAGGACTCAGGAGCCAACTTGAATAAGTGTCCAGTGGCCAAAAAAGGACAATTTAAGAATCAAAAATGATTTCTTTAATTGCCAATGATTGAGGCACATCATATATGTGTTAAATTATGAGTTCATGATGGTACTAAAAAAAGCAAACCTCATTGGTCACTGTTGGAGGATGCTACAGAACCAACTCACTACTTGAGAAGCTGGTAATATAAAAGGGAAACAATCAAGCATTTTTCTTGCCTTTCCCACATAAAATATATCTCTGAGTAACAAATAGTTTAACGTGGATAAGTTTCTCTTTGTAGAGGTATTCTACCTAATAAAGAAGGAAGGACAGAATGAGAATGTTATTTTTGAATTCCTATATTAATGAACCTAGACCAGTGGTTCTCCATCAGGGACAATTTTGCCCCCAGGGGGACAACGGACAATGTCTAGAGACATTTTTGGTCATCGCAAATGCGAGAGTTGCTACTGACATCCAGTGGCTAGAGGCCAGGGATGCTGCTAAACATCCCTACAATGCACAGGACAGCCCCCTGCTATAAAGAATGTATCCAGTCCAAAATGTCAATAGTGCCACATTTGACAAACTCTGGTCTAGACAATGATCATCATCAGTTACTAACATCACAAAAAGACCACCACTGTATACCTCATGATAAAAATTAGTTTTGCCAAAATAATCAAATATAAACCTAATTGTCCCTAACTACCAATTTACTGGAAATACAGGGGACTGAAGAAATGCTAAAGCACACTAGAAGCTCAGCAAAATTCAGACTCTGAGAAACTCTACAGGACAAATACCCTGGTTTCTTTAAAAAAAAAAAAAAAAGGCAAAAAAGAGAGTGGATGGAGTTAAAGATGTAAGAAACATATCAGCTTCAAAGCACGGACCTTATTTAGATTTTGATTCAACTTAACAATTTTTTAAAACTAAGTATAATTCAACAGGGGAGATATGAACAACTAGATACTGGATGATATTAAGGGATTTTTTTTTAGGTGTGACATGGTACTGTGATTTTGTTTTAAAGAAGAAACCTTATCTTTTAGAGGTAACACACTGAAATATTTATTGATGAAATGATATAATGTCAGAAATATGCACCAAATAACTGGGTGGGGGGAAAGAGCAGGAGTATAGATGAAACAAGATTGCCCACGAATTGATTATTGGAGGATCACTGGCATAGAAGGTACATAAAAGCAGATACTTTCACCTCGGCCTGGTCACTTATGGCAACAGTATAACTGAGGCATGGGTGATTTTGAACAATGGGTCTCCAACAAAATGGTCTTACCCAAGGTAAATAAGGGTTCATTGTTCTATGTGTTCTTCTTTTTTTCGCGTTTGACATTTTCCGTCATAAAAAGTTTGAAAAAACAACAAAAGGATCTTCTAGTAGCCTGACTCAAGGAACATTTAAAACTCATCTTAGCACGCCCCTCTGCACTATTTAATACTGTTCATTATTCCACTTTTCCTAAACTCTCCATTCCTTGGATTCCACTTGCCACCAGTGTTTTTTTGTTTTGTTTTTTGTTTTGGCTGTGTCAGGTCTTCGTTGAGGCATGCAGGGTCTTCATTGAGGCGTGCGGGATCTTTCATTGCAGCGTGGGCTCTTCGCTGAGATGCATGGGCTTCTCTCTACTTGTGGCGTGCAGGTTTTTCTCTCTCTAGTTGTGGCGCACGGGCTCCAGGGCGCGTGGGCTCAGTACTTGTAGATGTGGGATCTTAGTTCCCTGACCAGGGATGGAACCCGCGTCCCCTGCATTGGAAGGCGGATTCTTTACCCGCCACTATTTTTTAAATCAGTGGACTTGAAAAGTATTCAGACATTCAGATGGATGCACAGATATATTGCTAGTTCAGTCATAGACTGGAGTTTGCATATTGTAATGTAAATATATGTCAACTCTATTCTAAACAGTTTTATTATGACTTTAGTTAAATAAAAAAGGTTGTAAAATGTGATGTGTATGTGTGTACCGTATGTGTACTTCTTAAAACAGGTAAAATCCTGACCCTTTCATACACAGGTTTGAATTTGAAATTACATTATAAACACTTATGCTTTATTGTTCTAAATAAAGAATTTTACACACTCTCAAAAAAAAATTCTCTTCCTATATTTCAGCATGTTTCTTGTGTCTCCTTCATGGACTTCATCCACCCACACTTTAATACTGTTGGTGTTCCCTAGAAGTCCATTGTCAGCCTATCTCTCCTTCCCTACTTGGATAATGGCAACCACCTTCAGTTTTCTTTACCATCACATCACCCCTTAGTTCATGGCAATCACCTACCTCCCCCACCCCCAATCTTTCCTCCTCCTGGATTCTTTATCTCAGTTGATACTCAGTCATCTAAGCTAGAAACTTTAAAATTATCCTGACTGATGCTCTTTCTCTCTACAGGACTGACTGACTTTGGATACTGATCAATCAAGTCTTCCCATTCTAGGTGATTGTTTCCTCCTCCCCTTCCCCATTATCCCTATCCTAGTTCAGTCCTCATCCTCTCCTCACCAGAAGCATTGTCAGCACCTCTTTCCTAATTAGTCTCCCTGCCTCCATACAACCACAATAATCTGTCTAAAACAGGAACCTGGCTCCTCTGCTTAGAATTACTATTACCAGCTATAGATATTCTCAAACTTGGGTAAAGGGTCAGACACGAGTCGATTAAATTATTCTATTACTTAAACAAAAGGAGGCATAAATTCCTAGTGTTTACAGATCTTATACGACTATAGAAAACAAATTACATAGTTGTAGATGCTAGCACTTAATGTGACGAATGAGCTTGTTTTGCTGAGACTCTCTCTACAAACATGGGACAGGACTCTGTCAGAAGGCGGTCACCCACACGGACGCGGACTGTGCAATTAATTTTCCTTTTAGCTTACCACAGAAATAGAAATATCGTACTTTAGAATACTTGAAAAGAACTCAGCCTCGCTCCCTCAAGCTCTGTCGCAGCCCGTTTGACTCCCGAGGCCCACCTGCCTCCCTCCACGCCGCCGCTAGGTGGCAAGCGGCTCACCGACGCCCACCACCGCTAGACCCAGCCCAGTCGCCGGGATCGAGTGACGTCACCCATCCCCGACGATGATTGGCTATTCCGCCGATGACCGGGGGGGAGGAGCCAGCGGAGAACCGAAAGCGTTGGGTACGGCGAGCGCACAGGGTCCTGAAACGTTGCGTGCGCACTCAGGACCCCGCCCCGCTTTAGCGGCTGGTTGCAGGTCCTCCTCCCGCCTGAGGGGGCAGACCCGATTCCTACGTGATGCGGGCGGTACCTGCCTAGAGGGGTCACACTGAGGGGCGGACTCACGTCGAGAGGAGGGGTTACAATTACTGGTGGAGTCACTCTGAGAGGTGGGGTCTCACCGCGTAGGAGGAATACACAAAGGAGGGGTGTCGCCCTGAGGGATTCTGGTACACACTGATGGTGGCAGTGCCATACTGAGGAGAGGTCTCACTGAAAAAGAGAGGCGTCTCCGAGGGGAACGGCTCCTTGAAGGGCGGGGTTTTGCCAAGGGGTGGGATCTTGCGCAAAGAGGGGCTTCCCTACAGGTGGAGGCTTCTCTTTTGAGAGAGAGGGGCATTTGGACGAAATAGTAAGAGTAGGGTACAGGCTGGGTGGTCGCTTGACAGAGGCTCTGGAATCTGAACTTTTTTCAAGGGAGGCGGGATGGAGTGAGAAGGAGTCGGGGACACACCCGGAATGGGCTGGCCAAGGGCTCACTACAGCTCCGGGGCATCACAATCGCCCGAGAAGGTAGAAAGTGTCAGGGAGTCCAGAGGTTTAAGGTGTAAAGGTCGAGAACTGGGAAATGGGCAGGCTGGGCCAGGGCAGAGGCTGAGAAGGCGGGTAGGTTGCTGGGCTACCTCCGACTGTAGTTGGGCCAGAGTGGTCTACTTTTCTGCCCTGCCGGTCCTTGGAGCCCAGGAATCTGGCGGCTTCCGGAGCCAGACCCTCAACCGACAGTGACCTGAGGGAGGGAGGGGAGAAAGGATTCCCAGGGCAGCTAAAAGACATTTGAGCTGCGCGTACGCACAATCAGCCCTGAACTCCCTTCAGTTATTCAGCTCAGGCCTGAACTTATTTGACCCCGACGTCGCAGACCCACTCGCCTAGGGCGTCCCGGCTTCGGGTTGCGGGGTGCGCACCTGAGGGGGCGTGGCCGCTGCCCGGAGGCCGGGCTCGAAGGAGTTAAGCAGAGGCCCGGCTCAGCCCCGCCCCGGCAGGCCGCGGAGCCTGAGCCCCAGCGGCGAAGCTGAACAGCCGCCGCCCGCCCGCCTCCGCCTGTGGGGAGCCCGCCCGCCTGCCCGCCGGCGCCCGGGAGCGCCACCGCCACCGCCCGGCCCAGGCCCAGGCCCTGTCCCAGGCCCTGCGCGGAGCGGAGCGGAGCGGCGTCCACCCGGGCCCAGCAAGCCGGCGCGGCGGGGGCGGGCCCAGGATCTTCGGCGTATCTTCCATTCTCCTGGGCGGGAGCGGGAGAGGGAGCGGGAGCCCCTGCGCCCCTGATCGGGCTGGGCCCGCTCCCATGGCGAGCGCGGCCTGCCCGGGCCCCGGGGACCCTGCCATGTGAGGCAGGCCCCGGGCTGGGGGCCCGGCCATGGCCGGGGAACGGCCCCCACTACGGGGCCCAGGGCCCGGGCCCGGAGAGGCGCCGGGGGAGGGTCCTCCGGGGCCCGGGGGCGCGGGCGGAGGCCCGGGCCGGGGCCGCCCCTCCTCCTACCGGGCTCTCCGCAGCGCCGTGTCCAGCCTGGCGCGCGTGGACGATTTCCACTGCGCCGAGAAGATCGGGGCCGGCTTCTTCTCTGAGGTCTACAAGGTAGGACCAGCAGAGAGGGCAGAGGGGCGGGACCGAGACTTCGACGCCAGGCTGAAACTAGGGGGCCCGGACCCTGGCGACCCGCCCGACCTGCGCGGGACTCGCCATCCCCTGCTGCCCCCAGGTTCGACACCGACAGTCAGGGCAAGTCATGGTGCTGAAAATGAACAGGCTCCCCAGTAACCGGGGAAACACGCTGCGGGAGGTGCAGCTGATGAACCGGCTCCGGCACCCCAACATTCTAAGGTGAGCGGCCCCAGCCGCTTGCTGGGAAGCTTGCTGGGGGATAGGGGAAAGATCCCGCGGGAAAAGTGGGAACTGCGGAGCGGCCGGGGCTCTTACAGCCTACACTGCTATCTTTCCCATCCTCTTCCAGGTTCATGGGGGTCTGTGTGCACCAAGGGCAGCTGCACGCTCTTACAGAGGTGAGGATGGGCCAGGAAGGGGGGGGCTCCACCACAACCACCACCAAGGGGAGAGAGAGTCAGCGGCCTGGTGCGTCTACAGAGGAGTAATGAGAGGCAACAGGACCCGGGGGAGGCTTCCCTGAACTTCCCTTCAGGCAAACCACAAATAAAAGGCCTCAGCTGGTTCCAGTCCTTTTTATCCTTTAGAAGGGTGCTGTCCAACAGATCTTTCTGCAGTGATAAAAATGTTCTGTAGCTGTGCTGTCCAAAACCATAGCCACTAGCCACATGTGGCTAAGGAGCACTGGAAATGTGGCTAGTGTGACAGGAACGGAATGTTTAATTTTATTTAAACTTAATAATTTAAATTTAAATAGGTGCACCTGTGTGGGACATGCTAGCCTTAGGATATGAATGGGGGACCCTAGGGCACAGACTCACCCTCTTGACTTTTGTGATCCTCCTGAGTGTCCCCAGGCTTATAAGTGGGAGACCTAGAGGACAGACTGAAACTTTGATATCCATTCCCCTTCTCCTACCCCTATGTCCCAGTATATGAATGGGGGGACCCTGGAACAGCTGCTCAGCTCCCCCGAACCCCTATCCTGGCCTGTCAGGCTCCGCCTGGCTTTGGACATCGCCAGTGGCCTGCGGTACCTGCATGCCAAAGGTGTATTCCACCGAGACCTCACATCCAAGGTAGGCTGGCCAGGTGGGTGGAGGCATGAAAGGGGATTTGAGATTAGATTGTAACTAGCCCGTGGGTATTGGAATGCGGATAATAGACAGCATTAGGATGTTGGGGCAGCAAGACACTGGAGAATGGGGGACTGGGGTGAGGGGAGTGCTCTGAGGGACTGGGTACCATGCTGTGTTTGGAGTGACGGATGATGTTGCAAGATTGGTGTGCGTTGGAAAACTGGGATATCAGAGAGGGTTGGGGTTATTCTGGAGTGACAGGTCCTTGGGGTGCATTTTGGGAGATCAGAGAACAGAAGGTAATGGGTATGTGGGGATGCTATATGTATATGTCAGAACTGTCTGATCCGGCGGGAAGACCGAGGCTTCACAGCTGTTGTGGGCGACTTTGGGCTGGCTGAAAAGATTCCTGTGTATAGGTGAGGTGAATGCCCCATCCCCCTAAATCTCCCAGATGCCCCTTATCTAAGTGAAGCCCACAGGGACATTTCCCTTGGGGTAGCGAGGGGGCTGACCTCATCCCCTTTTGTTTGGGGAGGGTGTCTGAGTAGGATGTTCCTGACCACTCTGCCCCTGCCCCTGCAGGGAAGGGGCAAGGAAGGAGCCGTTGGCTGTGGTGGGTTCCCCATACTGGATGGCTCCAGAGGTGTTGCGGGGTGAGCTGTATGATGAGAAGGTAAGATATCAATCCTTCAGATCCCCAAGGCCTTCCAGAGACCCTTGAGATACTCTTATAAGGCTCCATCCCAAGTTCCTCAGCAACCCTACCAGATATTCAGAAGACCCCCAAGATCCCCTTTACCCCTCACACCCCTTCCAACACATGAAAACTGTCAAGACTCCCCCAAATTCTGACGTATTCTGACAAAATTCTTACATGAAACTGTCAGTGCCTCCCCCTGACACTCGCTCCTACCCCTAGGCCGACGTCTTTGCCTTTGGGATTGTCCTCTGTGAGCTCATCGCACGAGTACCTGCGGACCCTGACTACCTACCCCGTACTGAGGTGAATGATGCGTCCAGGTTTAAAAGGAGGAACTCCAGACTAGGCACATCATAACCAGGGAGGGTTCCCTGGAGGTTGAGGTCCTGACTGGGGGACAGGAGGAGAACTTGAGGAAGGCTGACTTGGAGGCCCCTCCTCTCTGTCCCCACAGGACTTCGGCCTGGATGTGCCTGCTTTCCGAACCCTGGTAGGGGATGACTGCCCACTGCCCTTCCTGCTCCTGGCCATCCACTGCTGCAGTGTAAGAGCCTCACTCCCTCCCTGTCCCCACCCCCACCCACCATCTGACAAGGCCAGCCAGCCCAGATGACAGGAGGAAACTCAGGGACCCTCTTCTGGAGCACTGAGTGAAGCTGCCCGTCTCTCCCCATCAGATGGAACCTAGCACTCGTGCTCCCTTCACTGAAATCACCCAGCACCTGGAATGGATCCTGGAGCAGCTGCCTGAGCCAGCCCCCCTCCTCAGGGCTCCCCTGGCACACAGTCAGGGTAAGTGAGCACAACTGGGGTCCTTTTGCCTCTCTCTTCCTTAGAACTCAGAATCGTCCGGGGAGACCAAGTGTTTTTATTAGTTGAGGAGCCTGGGGGCGGGAGTGGGGTGAGAGGCCATCTCAGAGAAGATAGTTTTCTAATTCTAGAGCCTGAGGGAGGGGAACAAGGAAAGAAGAGGTAAAGGGGGCTGGAGGGGACATCTCCCCCTTTCCAAAGCACCCTGTGGGATGCCCTTTTCTCAGCTCTAGTCCCACCAGCCTCCTGGTGAATAATGAGACCCTCAGGGAACTATGATCAATGCTGAGAACAGTGACCACAGACTTCTCTGTCTACAGGGTCTGTTCCAAGAGGGGGCCCCTCTGCCACACTTCCCAGGCCAGACCCTCGGCTCTCCCGAAGCCGGTCAGACCTCTTCCTGCCCCCATCGCCAGAATCGCTCCCCAACTGGGGGGACAATCTGACTCGAGTCAACCCCTTTTCACTACGGGAAGACCTCAGAGGTGGCAAGATCAAGCTCCTGGACACACCCAGCAAGCCAGTTGCCCCCCTACCCCTTGTACCACCATCACCAGTGCCCTCCACCCAGCTGCCCTTGGTGACCACTCCAGAGACCTTGGTCCAGCCTGGGACACCTGCCCGCCGCTGCCGCTCACTACCATCATCCCCTGAACTTCCCCGACGTATGGAAACAGCACTGCCAGGTCCTGGCCCTCCTGCTGTGGGCCCCTCGGCTGAAGAGAAGATGGAGTGTGAGGGCAGTAGCCCTGAGCCAGAAGCCCCAGGACCAGCTCCCCAGCTGCCCCTGGCCGTGGCCACAGACAACTTCATCAGCACTTGTTCCTCAGCCTCCCAGCCCTGGTCCCCTAGATCAGGAGCCCCCCTTAACAACAACCCCCCAGCCGTGGTGGTGAACTCCCCACAAGGCTGGGCTGGGGAGCCCTGGAACCGGGCCCAGCATAGCCTGCCCCGTGCAGCAGCCCTGGAGCGGACAGAACCCTCGCCGCCCCCGTCAGCCCCCCGGGAGTCCGAGGAGGGGCTGCCCTGCCCTGGCTGCTGCCTCAGCCCCTTCAGCTTTGGCTTCCTGTCCATGTGCCCCCGCCCCACACCAGCTGTGGCCCGCTACCGCAATCTGAACTGCGAGGCGGGCAGTCTCCTCTGCCACCGGGGGCACCATGCCAAGCCACCCACAACCAGCCTGCAGCTGCCTGGGGCACGCTCTTAGCAGTGGGGCCTGTGGTCTCCGGCCTCCACCCTTGGCCTTCAGGATGCCCTGTGAGGACAGAGCGCACATGCTGGACTGTGCCAGCCCCGGATGGGCTGAGCAGCTCTTCTCCCTGTAGAGGGGAACCTCGGCATGGACATGAGGAACAGAACATTTCCTTTGCATCCCCTGAGCTTGCTCTCCCGTGGGGATCACTGAACCAGACAAAGCGTTGCCGACACACGAGACTAACACGTGCAAATTATTTAAAAATATTTCAATAAAACTGCCTGGCTGGCTCCGGGCTGCCCCTATCCGCTCAGCCCATGCGCCCTCCCCACCCATTCCACTATGGGAGGTTTTGGGGGAGGCCAAAATCTCTTCTAGAAACTGCTTCACACTTTCCCTGGGAACAGTCCAGTTTCTGGGACAGGATCTCTATTGGCAGCAGGCTTGCCTAGAAATGTTGGGCATGGATCAGCCCTTGGCCAGGCACTGTCCAGGCAGAGTGAGGACACGCTGGAGGGTGGTGGATCTTAGGACCTGCAGGCTACAGCTTAGGCTCTTGTTGGCGTGAGTATCTGGAGGATTAAAGCATCAGGGAGCTCCACAGTTGACTGTCCCTAAGAACCCTCATCCAGCTCACCCCATCTCCTCCCCAGCTCCCTGGACAGCCACATAGCCAGCCTCCCCTGCCCAGCACCCCCTTACATAAGCACAGCCTGGAGGCTGTGGACATGGCTGTCACTTACAGGAACAAGTTTTCCCCCTGGCCTCTGGGCCCCTGCCCTGAGACCCTCTGCCCCCGGACTCCCACGCCTCAGTCCCATCCCCGACACTTACCCAGCTCAGTGCAAAGAGGGGTCCGCATCTGGATACCTGAAAGCTTCCAGCTCACAGATGGAGGGAAGAGAAGAATAACAGTACTCTGTCTTCAGACTTGGCTGCCTCTCGCCATCTACCTTGGTACATCTTTGCCTTTGACTATAAAACCTAAAGGGTGGTGATGTAGCACTGGGATAAGTTCTGGCCCCCTCCTATCCCATCCTCCCTTCTCTTGCCCTGCACAAACCTAACCCAAGTCCTAACTCACCCTGCCTACCTAAAGCCGTGTGTGGGATGGTTCAGGTACAGGTGTCTGGACCCCAACCCGAAGAGGCTAGAGGACCAGGGAGGGAAAAAAGTCACCCAAGGTCCTAAAGATGGAAACTCCAGTTAGGTAACTACCCTGTTTCAGGGTCCCTGGGGTTGATTCTCAAAGTTACCCCATTGCTTCCTTTCTCACTTCCCTGGGGCAACTCTGGTATACCAAGTGGCCTTGACTAAAAAAGTACAACCTCAGTTTGGGTAGCCTTGTCTGGGCTGAGAAGTTAGAAGGCCGGGGTTCTTTATCAGCTGTGAAGCCCTAGCTAAATCCTCAAGTTATCCCCCTGAGAGAAAGATGACATAGGTCCCAAACTGGTAATTTTTTTTTTTTTTTTAATCACGTGCCAGGGATGGCTAGGTACTGGGGATAGAATAGAAAGCAAGCCTGCCTGTTATTAATCAAATAGAAGAAGTGGACAAATGGGCAATTATAACATTGATTTGTGAAAAAGTTTTGAGAGTAGGACCTGGAGGGAGATCTCATTACTGTGTCTTTATGAAGGGATTATAGAGGATTTTTGTTCCCCAAAAGTCCTAACAAACTTACCCATTGTATCTTGTATCATCACTCCCCGGCCAGAACTTATTTCTGACGTCAATCCAGTATGATTCAGCTGAACCACCTTGTGCCAACACCTTACGTAAGCTTCTGGCATAAGTCTGAAGGGAGATTCGGAGAGACCAGAGGTGTGTGAGGAGTGATGGGAAATATTGGAATAGGAGGAGGGAGGGGGTGTCAGGAGGAGGGCACCTGGGCTGATGGAAGAAAATGAACACTAGAGAGGCTATGAGCTTTGGCAAGAGGACTGTGCCCGACCTTGGTGCGTGACATCGGCTCATCGGTGACCATCCCCGCATCCTTCAAGTGCCACCCTGCAGATGCAGGCTGACCCTTCAGTTCACATGCGTGCGTGTGCGCACGCGCACGCACACACACACACGCTGGGTAAGAATTTCTGCCAGCCTTTGAAGAAGAGTCATTCTGTGGGCTGTTCTGGTCACAAGGAACCAATCCCTACAATCCAGCCCACCAGGTATGGAACCTGTCTGCCTGAGAGGCCATGAGAGTCAAAGAACCTGTTCAGCAGCCCAGAGCTGACCAGAAAGCTGAGATGAGAAACAGGTTAACGTAAAGATGGCTCGTTAAGTTTCAACTCTCACGCCAACCCTAATCAGTTAATAGGGCCATCTGGAGCACTATGCTGAGAAGCTGCATGGAAAAGGGACGCACGCCCTGTGTGCGCTGCCATCCCTGATTGATGACATGTGTCCCTTTACCCAACAATACCCATACCGTCTTTGAATAGGGGTTTTCTTACTCCATATAAATAAGAATTCTCGCTGATTTTGGCCAGTTCAGAGGACAGAGATTTACAATGGCTTTGGCTCTCCTCCCAACTTCTCTTAGTAATTGAGATGTAAAAGCAACTCCTCTCATTCGGTATCCATCCCAAGGGACAGCAGGAATCTAAAAAGCAGAAAGAGCGTGACAGCACTGCCCAGACCCAGGAGGGAGATCTCAACACTTGGGATGAAGCAAATACTCAACAATCTGGTTGCTAACAATGTTCCCTGGGGTCGAACCTCAGTGCCTTCACTGACTTCTGGTCCTTAATCTTTGCAATCTTTCTTTCTTGCCTCCCCTGGAAATGCCATATCTGTGCATACTTAGTAAAATCCTTTAACATTCAACAACTTTACTCCTTAAAATATAGGAGGCTTATTTGAAAAGGACTGGTGGTACTATCCCCAATTTCTGAACAATTGCCGTTTACTCCCCCATTTTGGCTAACTTCACCTGGGCCCCCGACAAACAAGTGTTCAATAGGCCTCCCATTCATCTCATTGGCTCCCTAAAGCATTTCTCACTGCATATTCAAACTTTCCCACACTCCTCAAGCGGCTAGCCACCACCTTCCCCTCCACTCTTCCATAAGTAGACAACCTTGCTGTCTGCTTTGCTGAAATTCAGACACTTGACGTGTGAACTCTCTCCATTTTCCTCCTCTCCACCTCAAAATTTGTCTCTTCTCTGTTCCTCTTTTCCTGACTATCTGTCAGAAATAAACCACCTCTTTCTTTAACATCCCGCACCCCAGTCTATGCTCCTGATCCCAACCCACCTCCCTCCGTTGCTTCGTCCCATCTGTCCTGCCTCCATCACTCAAAAGTCATTCCTTCTCCTCCAGCTCCCTCTCTTCTGTCTACTTTTTCTCATCCCCACCCAGCTACCGCCTTAGGTTACTGTCTAACAGCAACTTAAAGGAATAAAAAGAAGTCGGTGTGGCCAAATGGACGAGGGCGAGGGGACAAGCAGCATGCTGAAAGGTAGGCAGGGGCCTTGGAGGCCAGGTTGAGGATTTTTTTTATTTTTATATTATGAGCAAGAGAAAGTCAAGGTAGGGTTTTACACTGAAGCATTTTGTACTCTGGTTGTATCCCAAGTGCCTGGGTACAGTGCTAGACATATAGTATGTATTCCATAACTTTTGATGTAATTAATTAAGTGAAATGACATGATCTTAACTGGGATGACATGGTCAGATTTTTGTTTTTAAAGAATTACTCTGGCTGCAACATGAAAAGTGGATTTGGAGGGGGGATGTTTAGGAAAAACATTCAGCAAGCTGTTGCAATTATCCTTGCAAGACATGAAGATGGGGGAAAATGCAAATGGATATACAGACTTGATCAAAAATAGAGGGTGCTCCTCTCTGACAGAGGAGGGCATCTGCCGAGAGTGAGAGAGAGGGTAGTAGGGTACAGAGAGCCAGCCGACCACTGCAGATTTGCCAAGGCAGGCAGTGCTGGGGCCCCAGCTGAAGTTGAGGCTAGAGATTTGTGGCACGAAGCAGAATGACTGCACAGCTTGTCAGCCCTGGGTGCAGGCATGTGCATTCATCCAGGACAATGGAGCCAAGGAGTGAGTGGGGTGGCTGAAGTGACGGGCCCCCAAATCCAAGATGGGTAGAGAGAGAAGTGAAGACAGGTGATGGCTGATGGGAAGGGAGGAAACAGGGGAGCCAGCAGGTTGGAGGCCTCCGTGAGGTTGAAGAAGAAGTGTGTGGAAAGCCTATAGAGGGCCAGTTGTGGTCAGAGCGAAGACCCGAAGCCATCCTTTCAGCGGAAGAGCAGTTTGGGATGCTGAGGTCTAGGGTTCAGCTGTGGGGAAGGAGGGGGCAGCACTGTCATGGAACTGAGGCTTGTAGAGAATGAGAAGGTTAAAGAAATGAGGGCTGGGGGTGTCTGTACATAACCTCTCTGTTTTAAGCCTTGGGGGAGTAGCCAGATGCCCCTGAGCTAGACAGAGCCTAACCTCTAGACAACCAGTCCATGGACATTCCAGTCCCCTTGGGCTGGGGACCCTGCCTCAACCTCAGCCAACTTTGGCAGACCTTCTATGTGTCCCCCTCCCTCATCCCCACACACGGGCTGGACTCCTCCTTTCAAAAGGGATGAGCATTCCACCCTAATTCCCTGTCCTACAACATCCCTGCCCACCTCATTACGAGAGCTTCAGCTGCCTTGCCCCAGCCCCAGACTGTACCTCATCCATCATTAATTCTTAATCTTTTGGGGAATCTCAGATGTAGAGAGAATTAATTAAAGCTACAGGTCCTCTTTTTAGAAAAACATGCAAACAATCAATTTCACATCCAAATTCAGGGGGTTCCCAGATCCTTGACACTGATGTCAAGCCAAGTGAGCCCTGAGTTTGCTGCTCTGGACAGTGTCATTTGCACTGCTGGCTACCACCCTCTTCTCCCCTCCAGGGTCAGCCTTAGAGCTGGGTGAGCCCTCCCTAAAACCAGTATGCAGCTAGATCCTTTGCCCTGTTGGCCCAGGCTGCACAGGTCATGTCGGCCAGCACTCTGGTTCATTACCCCTTTCCTGAACAACTCAGTTCAGGCTTAATAGATAGATAGACCCCTCACTTCAATCCATCCTTCATGGCAGGTCCTACCATCTCCCCTTTCCCAGAGCAGATACCTGGTGAGGGGCATGTGAAGAAGGGCTTCAGTGTGTCCTGCACGCTGCTCAGCCTCTGCTCCAAGTTCATCCTTTGTATCTCCTTATTTCTCAAGGCCTCTTTTGTCTTCTCCCCATCTGACTGGCAGGCCTGCAACTGCTCTTTGGTAGCCTGGCCTACCTTCTGTTCCACCTGTAGTCTTTCCTGACTCTGGGCCAGCTCCGTCCTGGACCCCTGCAAATCCTCTTCCCTCTGCCCCAGCTGGGTTATCTTTTGGTGCAGCTGCTGCCTCAGGGTGCTGTTAGTGGCTTCCAGAACCCTGTTCATCTGCTGGAGCTGCTGAGACACCTGGAAATCTGTTTGGCCATAAAGAGAGATTTGGAGGACATCTTCAGCCATGCTCTAGTGCCCTGAGGCTTCAGCATCAGTCCTTTTGCTGCTTCTTGCAACTTTCTGCATAACAGGCTGGAATGGAATATAAGATCTGACTGCCTGAAGCTTAAGGAGGTACTGGATTAGGTGAGGACAATTTAGGAAGTCACCGCACTCTGAAACAGACCCGGCTGGAAGCCAGACGAAAGCTGAGGGTGTGGTGGTAGTGATTCCGGGCCCTGCTGAGGCAGGGCAGCTGTTGGGGAGAGTGGGGGAGAACGTTGTCTGGGGGAAATGGGAAATGGGGGGCAGCCATACTCACAGTGCACTCCCAGGCAGATGGCAGCCACCCCTAACAGCAGGCAGGTGAGGAGCAGGCCCAGGAGGAGGTACTGCATGTAGGATGCTTGGCCTTAGGGAGACAGTGGGTTGGGGGGCAGTGAGCCCCACGAAAGTTGATAGACTGAGGGGTGTGGGTGGAGGAGATTCACAGGAAAGAGCATCCCGCAGAGGACTTGGAGCACGCGTGGTGGTTTCTGTCTGGCAGAGTTTCCGCAGGTGGAGGAGGTAAGGTGTTCCCGAATAAGGGCTGGGGATTGTTACCGGTAACGACTGAGGGGCACTACCTGGTAGGACGGGGAACTAAATCTCAGACGGAGACCGGAGAAGTGGGTACGTGAATGGGGACCATAGTAAGGGGGAAGGGGGCAGACGATCTGGGTCGATGCGTCGGAAAGATCTCTCTAAGGATGAGGGTGAAAGCGGCAGGGGAGGGTGTCACGGGGCTGCCCGGGCTGACTGGAGGGCTGCGCCCCAGGCTCAATCCGTGGGCCAGACCTGCACACCGCGTGGCCCAGCACCACCTCCCGCGGGGACCGGTGCCAGCACCTGACTCCGCGACCACCGCGGGGGGCCTGGTGGGGGAGGGCTGCCCAGCCCGAGGCCGCGCCCCGCCCCCACTCGCTGGCCCGAGAAGAGCTGGGCAGCGGGTGGCGCGCGCGGGGCGGGGAGGACCGGGTACTTACAGGCGAGAATCCGCCCGGCAGCTGGTGACGTCACGGGGCTCCAGGCGGCAGTTGGCTGCTCCGACTGGACCCCTGCGGAAGGGATCGACTCCAGTTTGAAGGTGGGAAAGCCAGGAAATACCCCTTCTCCCCACCCTACTCACCCCCTCCACCGCGCCGAGACCCCAGTCTGTCCTAAGGTGCCTTCTGCCACTGCTCTGGGACACCCTTAGCGCTCTCCGGAGTTCCGTATCTCCCCTGGGACTCTCGTGTCCCTCCTGGGTCTTACCTTATCCTTTCCCTGGGGACCCTCTATCGCCCTCCTGGGTCTCCCTTTATCTTTTACTCTGGGGTCCCTCATCTGTCTGCCAAAACCCTCTCCCCGGGAGTGCTCTCCCCCCTCCCCCCTCCCCTCTCTTCTCTCTCCCGGGACTCCCCATTTCCCACGCGCGCTCAGCTCCCCAACAGGGCTGCCCTGATCCCTCCGTAGAGCCCTAGCTCCCCACCGGGATCTCCACCTTACCCCCTGGGAGCTTTATTCTTCCTTAGCTCCCATAATTGGTGCTCATTCTCTTCCTGAGAATCCCCAGCCTTTCTCCAAGGGTATTGTCCTCCCAAGAATGCTGTGGACTCCCCAGCGCAAGACACAGTCCCCCATAAACACACATCCCTTGGGCTCTCCAGACCTGCTTTGTCCCCTAATCCAGCGGAAGCCAAGCTTGAGGGTCCTCCTGGGCCTGGGGGCACTTGAACATTCTCATAGGTGAGTTCTCCGTCTTCATCAGCCTCTGGGTCTGGAGAGGAGAGAAAAGGTGGCGTCAGGATTGGGGTCTCTGGGGTGGGGGTGGGGTCTTCAAGGAGGATGGAGATGCAGAATCAAGGAGACACCTTATCCACCCTTACCTTGTCCTAGGCGGCTGGAGATGCTCTTCTTCAGGGGAGCCTTCACAAATCGCAGGTCTGCGTAGGTGATGGCCTCAGCCATGGTCCTGAGCACCTCTGCTCCCACTCGCCTCTCTCCTCTTCCACCGGCTCCAGGCTTCCTTGCCACTCTCCCCTCTGTCCCTTCACACTCTTAGGCTCTGTGTTTCCTCCGTGACTGCACAGCTTAGTGCTCTGCCCTTTAACTTCCAGTCACAAAAGAGGAAGATGTGACCCAGTCTCAGACAGATGGGTTCAGTGAAGCAGACGGCATCCCTGAGCCCTGGCCAGAGGGGCAGGGGAGGGGAACCTGAGGTCCAGAGCATGGGGTTCAGGGCTGGGGGGTGTCACAGAACCAATACTCAGGCCTGTCCCTGTGTCTTGTCTGTGCTCCTCCTTCATACATCCCAGACCCACCTTGACAGTGCTGGGCTCCGAACGCCCACCCTCATCAACTACCCTGATTTGCTCCACGCTTCTTTCCTGGCTGCCCAGTCCATGGGCTTTCTGTGTGCAGTCGGAGCTCTTTTGTGCTCAACTGACCAAAGAGGATCTCCCTAATCGTTGCTCCAGGGTGGGGCTTCATCCTCCCCATCAGATTGAGGGGTCCTAGTGTGGAGCCCTACCTCCTCCTCATCCTGAGGTTCCCAGTAGATATGAGTTCCCAGAAGGGGGGTCCCTGACTTGGTGGGACTTTTCTCTCCATCAGTTTGGGGGCTTTCAGGGTGGGCCCGGCTCCCCTTCTACTGTAGTGCTACAGAGCTGCTGAGAATCCCACACACAGAGAAGTTCTCAGTCCAAAGCCTTTCCTGGGAATGAGGCAACACTTTGGAGGATGCAGAGCATCTGGGACCAAACTGACTGTCCTGTGTAAACGCCCCCAGACTCTCGCTTCACAGCCTTTCCCTGGCCTCCTCCACCTTTGTTGCCCTAATGATCACACCTATGGCCAGTCAGCCTCTTCCTTGTCCCATCCTGCCTTCTGGCAGACTGACGTGACCCCTGTGTTCCAGTATCTGAGCCAAACCCAGCAAGCTGAGTCCAAGAGGCAGAAGCTCTGGGAAAGCCCGGGCTGAGGGTGAGGGTGAGGGACACCACAGTTTGTGTGCCTCTGGAAAAACCTTCAGCACTGACTATTCATGCACCTTGTTGGGGGTCAGGGAGCAGATGAGCAAAGGACTTGCATGGGGATGAAGATGGACTGCAGCTTCTCAGAGGGGAGGCAAAGAGCAGGGCTGGGTTCTGAGCGGGCAGACTCTGGACCAGCCAAGGTTTTGCTTTCTTCTTGGTTCGGTTTTGGCTTCTCTTGTACTTTCCTAGTAAAATTCTTTCGTTAACAAGTCCCTCAGGTGGACCTAGAGTCTGTCATACAGAGTGAAGTAAGTCAGAAAGAGAAAAACCAATACCGTATGCTAACACATATATATGGAATCTAAAAAAAAAAAATGGTTCTGAAGAACCTAGGGGCAGGACAGGAATAAAGACGCAGACGTAGAGAATGGACTTGAGGACACGGGGAGGAGGAATGGTAAGCTGGGACGAAGTGAGAGAGTGGCATGGACATATATACACTACCAAATGTAAAATGGATAGCTAGTGGGAAGCAGCCATATAGCACAGGGAGATCAGCTCCGGTGCTTTGTGACCACCTAGAGGGGTGGGATAAGGAGGGTGGGAGGGAGGCGCAAGAGGGAGGAGATATGGGGACATATGTATAGGTATAGCTGATTCACTTTGTTATACAGCAGAAACTAACTGTCCCTTTACTCCCAGCCCCAGTGAAAAAGGGGGCATTTGTGGAGGAAGACCAGGGACTGAGAGGCCTGGCTGATGGAGAAGAGGAAACGGGGGGAGGGTGTGCGTGCTGAGCAGAGGTGCAGAGTGCTCCCTAAAGTTCTTTTTATCAGAATGTGATCCCCCAAGGGCTCACTGCGGGTGAGAAGAGGCTGGGGCAAGACAAGGTATGGAGGTGGGAAAAACCCACCCTGAGTCGGTGACATCCTCCCCCTCAGAACCCTTCCCCCAACCCGCAGCTGCAGGGAGGAAAAAGGAAGGAGAAAGAGGTCCTCCCCCCATGCTAGCAGCTCGCAGTGTACGGTTAGTGGTGTGTGGAGGGGTGATAGGCCTATGGGTCTGATGAGAGCTCTGCCCAACAGTGTCATCCAGCCTGCCCAGAAAAAGTGCCCACTGACACAGAAGAACACATTTGTCACCTGAGAAACGTGTCGGGGGGAGAGGCAGACATCCACATGGGTGTGAGTGTGCAAGCATGCACCCGCATCCCCAGGTGTCTGCAGTCTGTTGGGGCATCTGTGAGAAGCGAGCATCTCTGCCCAAGCCTGCCTGGAGGGTTAAGCATGGAGGATTCTGGGGCCTGAAGGGTGCATGTGATGGCTGTGGTTTTTTTCCATGACGGGAAATGACAGGTCATTTTCATAAGTCTTAAAAGGTCATGGGGACAGAGTCCATAAGTATATCCTTTTGAAGGCTCACTCTTTTCTAGGGTGTCCCTGCAGCTGTTAACCGTCCCTGCTTGATTAAAGTTTCCAACACCCCAGCCCCCTCTCCCAGACAGTGAGAGTGGTGTGTGCTGATGACTCCCTGGGGGCCTCAGGGGCCTGTGAGAGTGAGTGGGAGTGCATAGAGCAGCTGGTGGCAGGAGTGAGGGGGCGTGGTCAGGGTACTGGTACCTGTGATGCACAGGGCATGGGGTGTAGGGACAGCGTGTGTGTAAATCAATTGCAGGAACACTTGCAGGAATTCTGTAAACTGGAGATAATGTCCCAGTTTTCAGAACCCATGTGCAACAGGGCCTGGATGCCAGGTAAAATGCCAAAAACAATCTTCAAATGAGTATGTGCTCAAAAAAGGAATCAATGGGCATGCTGCCTAACTCGACCCTTGGGGAGGCTTTAGGAGGGAGGGTGCCCAAATGGGACTGGATGAGCTAAACTGCACGCCCACAATGCCTTGGATGTCTTAGGCCAGCCGGTCTGTGTTTCTGTCCTCTTTAGCTCTTTTGGTGATGGATACACATCTCCTTATGACACTCTGCATTCCCTCAGTCCTAGACCATCGTGTGGCCTTCTTTTGTGAAGAAGATATGAGAGCAGAGTACGTCTCCTTCCCCATGTGTGCCACATGGGGTCTTTGCGATATTGACATGTACATTTCCTTTCGAGGCTGGACATCAGAAAGGACAGCTGTAACTCTGAGCTGCACCTCACCTACCCAAATGTCAGGAATGCCTGGGGGCTTCTCAGAGCTGAGGGGCCAGTGCTGTACATTTCAGCTTTTCCAGGATCATAATTTCATCTGAGATCCTAGAGAACAAACACCAAAGCCCATTTCTTGCCCTCTCCTGACCCCTCCATGCTTATTTCAGGGAGTGGTTCTACAGTAAACAAGAGGAGGGAGCCCAGCTATGAGGGCCTCGGGAAAGAATGTGCTGTATGGAAACGGTCTTATCTAAGGACTTCCCTGGTAGTCCAGTGGCTAAGACTCCACACTCCTGATGCAGCAGACCCAGGTTCGATCCCTGCTCACAGAACTAGATACCTCATGCCGCAACTAATATACCTGGTGCAGTGAAGTAAATTTTTTTTTTTTTTTTAAAAAGGGGCTCATCTGTATAAACTTTCGTGAAGTCCAGCCAACATCAGGAAGTCAAGGAAGTCTCCTGAGACTCTGAAAGTCAGGTTCTGTCCATCTTCATTACCTTAACCCACTGACTGACTCCAGGAGGTCCTAATCTACAGATAGCATGTGACAGGCAGAAAAATGGCCTCCCCCAAATGTTCACAATCTAATCCTCAGAACCGGTGGACAGGATAGGTTACTTTACCTGATAAAATTGTTAACGTGATTAAGTTAAGGACCTTTAGATGGGGAAATCATCCTGTTTTATCCCGGGAGGCCAATCTAATCACAAGTCTTTGGAAGGATGAAGCTTTCAGGGCCATGGGAAGAAAGAGATTCAACCATGGAAGGAGGGGCAGAGAGATATGACATGAGAAGAACTCCACCTGCAGATGCTGGCTCTGGAGCTAGAGGGAGGGAACCACGACCTGATGAACTCAGGCAGCCTCTAGAAGCTGGGAGAGGCGAAGGAACACATCCTCACCTAGAGCCCCCAGAAAGGAACCAGCCCTGCTGACACCTTGACTTTAATCCAGTGAAATATGTGTCAGACCTCTTACCAACAGAACTGTAAGATAAGAAACTTGTATTTTGTAAGCCGCTAAATTTGTGGTAATTTGTGATGGCAGCAAGAGATAAGTTTCCTGAACTGTGGAGGAAGCATGATGTAATGGAAAGAACATGGCATAGATAAAGAAGCCAGCCCTGCCACAGTGTGTGACTTTGGTTAAGTCACAATTTCCTATCTGTAAAATATGGAATTTTCTAGATGATATCTGACATCACTCAAGGGGTTCATGGCTGGAGATATAGTAGGTGTTAATTTTAGCAAAAGCATCGCTAAAAGTCTGTTGAAATAGCTTCAGAGTCAGGAGGGAGGACTGTGGGCCATCTGACAGCACTATTAAGGGGATTCGTGCAGCTCTTTGATCACTGAAGGCAGAGTGCCAATAGGTCTCCAGTGAGTGCCCTAGGCCTCTGCTTGGCCCTGTCTTGAATGGTGACACAGAAAGCACATTCATGTATGCTGATGGCACAGAGCTCTAAAGAAAAGCAAATAGGGCTTCCCTGGTGGCGCAGTGGTTGAGAGTCCGCCTGCCGATGCAGGGGACACGGGTTCGTGCCCCGGTCTGGGAGGATCCCACATGCCGCGGAGCGGCTGGGCCTGTGAGCCATGGCCGCTGAGCCTGCGCGTCCGGAGCCTGTGCTCTGCAACGGGAGAAGCCACAGCAGTGAGAGGCCTGCGTACCGCAAAAAAAAAAAAAAAAAAAAAAAAAAAAAAAAAAAAGAAAAGGAAATACACCAAAAGGCAAACTCATGATTCAAACATTGCAGCAGAGCGAAATGATGGCTCCAACCACAGACTGAAATATAATAAAGATAAATAAAACAGCTAGAATCTGTTGAAAAATGAAACTTGGGGCTCAAAAAATAAATTACATAAGCATAGGTTGGAGGCAGTCCTGGCTTAAAAATAGTTTATGTATACATGTCTGAGGGGAGAGACAGTTATCAGTCGTTTTGGAGCTAGAATGATCTTAGTTTGACCCACTTATTTTACAAATTAGGAAACTACACTCAGTGGGCTATAAGTTCATTATGAATTAACCGTATGACTAGGAGGGTTGGTGACACAAGGCTGTCCCATAGGACTACAGCTTCTTTACCAAATATGCCAAACACTGTGCCAGCCACACCTACAGCCCCTTCTAAGGGGGGCCAAACCCCTGCTGATGAGGTAGCCCTAGACCCCCAGAATTGTGTTATGTGACCTCCAACCCCTCTGACCTCAGCTGACTGAGATAACCAAGTGGACAGCAAACTCAAGGCTGGCCTGTTCAGAGACCAGCCAGTGGCCTCTGGGGTGGCCTGGCCTGGAAATCAGAGAGGATGTGAGCTTATCAAATTTTCGTTCTCAGGAATTTCAGTGGGAGAACATGGAGATGAGCACTCAGGTAGCAGTGGGAGCAGAAGCGAAAGGATGCAGAGAGAGAGTCCATGTGGTGCCCGGAGCCTCCCATGCTTAGCAGTTGTGCCTGGCTCCGACCCTCTCACACACTTGGGGCAGGGGGATTATCCCGGCAGGTAAGCCAGCCTGACTATCACAGGGAGATGGGGTTGCTGCTACCTATCGCGAGCAGGGGGAGCGGGCCTGCACGCAGGAGAGTCGTGGGCACCCCTTGGTGCTTCGTGCCCAGTGATACGTTATCCACAAATGGGCAAGGGTGACCACCCCAGCCTGAAAAGGACACAGTTGTCGGAGCTCCGACCCCTTGGAAATGAAGGTCTGGGTTACCGACCAGACAAGCCATCTAGACCAGCATCAAGTGCTGCTTGAGAGCGAGGGGGAGTCTAGAATGGATGGAGAGAAGGAAGAATCTCCGCTGCAGCCTTAGCACCAGCTACAGTAGTGTAGCTTATCCCACTAACCCTCCTAGTGTAAGGTTTTCTTCCTCTCTTTCCTCCTCCACTTTTAAGAAATTGTGACCTTGGAGAAGCAGTGACAGCGTGACCTAAGGAGGGGCATGAGTGGATCTGAGTGATGCAGGCAGAAGCACGCAGCGCCTCAGCCATCCCTGTCCCCCTGGTCTTTCCACTTGGTGTGCTTCAGCCTGGCTTCCAACTGCCAGCATCTTTGCAGCTTTTCTTTGGCAGGCAGTGAGAAAGTGCTGGAAATCAGTACCTCGCACCAGAGCAGCTCAACTGATGACTGGTGGGAACTGGTGTACCCCCTAGCAACCTCACCCTGGGGGGCTAACTGAGGGCACATGGTCTACACTGGCTCTCAGCGTTTCCCAGTGGCTTTGAGCCCCAGTTTTCCACCATGGATGTAAAGTGGTACCTCCTTATTACTTTAAATTGCATGTCCCTGACTCCTAGTGAATTTGAACATACTTTCATGTTTGTTAACCAGTTGGATTTGCTCTTCTATTGATGTTAGATCCTTTGTATTCTTTTTCTCCCCCCCAGAATTTTATTTTGAAAATTCGAAGCCTAGAGGAAACTTGGAAGAATAATACAATGAATACTTATATGTCCTTCATCTAGTATGCCAGTCAAGACTCAAACTGTTCTCACCACATAAAAGAAATGACAATTATGTGACATGATAGAGGTGTTAGCTAACCATGGTGGTAAGCATAATGCAGCATATAAATGTATCACATCAACACATTGTACACCTTACACTTACACAATGTTATTATATCTCAATAAAAAATGGCGCAGAGAAGTAGACCATTAGGGTATGTGTACACATATACATACACGCACATAATTTTTTTTCAATTCAGAGATTTGTTACAGGAAATTGCCCTTACCCAATTAATGCACTTATAAGAACTAGTTAAACGGTCTGTGAAAGGTCATTATCTTTGCTTCTGATGCTGGAGTTTGGAGTCTGCAGGGCAGGCAGCTGGGGAGGCAAGGCGAATGGAAAGTGGGAGGGCAGGGATAAGCCAGACCCATGAAGACAGCTTGGAAGCCCAGTCAGTCTCTCACTACCTCCAGCTGTGATGCTGTGAGTGTCCTGCAAGAGAAGCTGTGCCCTCCCCCACCAGGTGCCACTGCTCTGGAACAAAAGCCCAGCTGGTACACAGTCCCAGCCCAGCTTCCGCTCTCAGTAAGGACGGCCTCCTGTTCCAGGACCATTTCTTATTATATCATCCTTTCTCCAATGAATTGAATTGCCATGTTCCCTTATACACAAACACCTAGTTTGGGATTCCTGTTTACCTATTGATTCCCTTTTACTTATTGATTTAAGTGGTCTTAGAGCACGTTCTGATGTTTGGTAAGGCAAATTTCTCTTTTTCTTTTAAAATATTTGTCCTTGACTCTTCTTTGAGATACAAACTGGAACTATCTTAATGGTATACTTTAATTTTGGAAGAATTGACATTTTTTCCTGATATTTTATGTTCCAAGGGAAGGGAAGAGGGAGGGTTGAGGGAGTTCCCCGGTGATCTAGTGGTTAGGATTCAGCACTTTCACCGCCAAAGAGATGGTTGCATTTTCTGTTTGTCCCACTTTTGCTTTGTATCTTTTAATTATATTGTATAACTTTCTTCATATGAGTACATATGAAGTCATTTTTTTTTTTTTTTTTTTTTTTGCGGTACGCGGGCCTCTCACTGTTGTGGCCTCTCCCGTTGCGGAGCACAGGCTCCGGACGCACAGGTTCAGCGGCCATGGCTCACGGGCCCAGCCGCTCGGCGGCATGTGGGATCTTCCCGGACTGGGGCACGAACCCGTGTCCCCTGCATCGGCAGGCGGACTCTTAACCACTGCGCCACCTGGGAAGCTCTCTTGTTTGTCCTACTTTTGCTTTGTATCTTTTAATTATATTGTATAACTTTCTTCATATGAGTACATATGAAGTCAATTCTTGACTAAATTTACATACTATAAAACTTCCAGTCATAAAAAAAAATGTCCTGGGAACGTAATGTACAGCATGGTGACTACAGTTAATAATATTGTATTGTATATTTAAAAGTTACAGACTTCCCTGATGGCACAGTGCTTAATAATCCGCCTGCCAATGCAAAGGACAGGGGTTCAAGCCCTGGTCGGGTAAGATCCCACATGCCACGGAGCAACTAAGCCCGTGCGCCACAACTACTGAGCCCTCATGCCACAACTACTGAAGCCCACGCGCCTAGAGCCCATGCTCCGCAACAAGAAAAGCCACCACAATGAGAAGCCCGTGCACTGCGACAAAGAGTAGCCCCCTCTCACCGCAACTAGCGAAAGCCCGTGCAACGAAGACCCAATGCAGCCAAAAATAAATAAATAAATTTATTAAAAAACAAGTTACTAAGAGAGTAGTTTTTTAAAATTTATTTTTATTGGAGTACAGTTGATTTACAATAGTTTCTGCTGTACAGCAAAGTGAATCAGTTATGCATATACATATATACACTCTTTTTTAGATTCTAGTCCCATATAGGTCATTACATAGTATTGAGCAGAGGTCCCTGTGTTATACAGAGGTTCTTATTAACAGAGTAGATCTTAAAGGTTCTCATCACAAGAAAAAAAAAATGTAACTATGTGCAGTGATGGATGTTAACTAGAGGTACTGTGGTAATCATTTCTCAATATATACAAATATCGAGTCATATTGTACACCTGAAACTAATATGATGTTATATGTCAATTATATCTCAATTTTTAAAAAATTTACATACTGTACCATAGTGGTTACAAGGGTAGTCTCAGTGCCAGCTGCCAGGATTCAAATCTGAACACTTAACATGTTACCAGCCAGTGATCTGGGGTAAATCAGTTAATCTCTCTGTTTCTCAGTGTTCTTTTCTGTAAAATAAGAATGATAATAGTAATTGATCTCAAGAGGGTGTTGTGAGGATTACTTAGAAGAGTGCATGGCATTATGGTGACTATAATTGTTATTATCCAAGAATTTTATAATTTTATAACTGAATTGAATATTTCCCCATTTTCAATTTGAAAAGATGCTTATTGCTAGAATAGGAAAAAAGCAATTTGTTTTCATTATATTTATCTTGTATCCAGTCAACTTTCCAAACCGTATTGCCTTTTTACTAGTTTTTTTTTTACTAGTCTGGAATTTTTTGATAATATAATCATATCAGCAAAAAAAAAGCTTTATATTTTCTCAGATAATCATAACAATTAATTCTTTTGTCTTACTGCATTTGATAAAACTTTCAAGATATGTTAAACAATGAGGATAATAACAGGCTACATTTCTGTCTACATTTTTATTTTAATAAAGTGATTTTAGTGTTTCACTATTAAGAACAGTACTTGCTGTTTAGTAAAAAGTCTGATATATTTAAGCAGTATCCTTTTTTACTTAGAGTTTTTATTAGGAACAGTATTAAGTTATGCTGGCTCTATGTATTAAATATGGGAGCTTTTCTTCTTTTTCTATAACAAGTTTAAATGGCATGGAAATTACCCTTATTGAATGTTAGATAAAGCTCAGCTGTGGCACCAACTGAACGCAGTCTTTTCCAAAAGTAGATCCCTAATTACCTTTCTATTCTAGTTTTTTCTAAGATCAGTTGAACCATTCAACCTTTCCTCTTTCTTTTGGGTCAATTTTGGTAATTTATATTTTTCCTGAAATGTATCCATTTCCTCTAAATTTTCAAATTGTTTGCTGAGTAATTTTAAGTTGCACTTTTTAATAATTCTTTAATTCTCTCTTCTAACTGTAATAATGTTTTCTTTCTCATAACTAATGTTTTCTATTTTTACTCTCTCTTTTTTTCTCCTCGCTTGGGCTTGCAAGAAGTTTTTCTATTTTATTAGCACTTTTAAAGAACTTTTTAAAAATTTGTGCTTCTTAGTATTTTTGTTTGTTTCCATTCATTCATGTCACCTTTTGTTATTTCCTGATTACTTTTGGTTTCTTTCCTTGCTATTTTTCTAATTTTTTGAAATAACTATTCCCTTTATTTTACCTCTCTTTTTAAAAGCTTGCTATCTTTATGGTATTTCAGGGATATAATATATTATATGATACAGGGTAATTGAGATGGTTTCTGGTATTACACTATTTTTTCATTCAGCATTTAAATTTTGCGAACACGGTAATTTTGTCATTTTTTAAAACCAGCTTTACTGTATTGCAATTTATATATAAAGTTTTTTTACATACATTAAATTTTATCAATTTTAAATTACAATCCTATGAGTTTTGCTAAATGTATTTGGTCATGTAACCACCACCACAGTCAAGATACAGAAGATTCCCAGCACCCCAAAAGTTCTCTCCTACCGCTTTCTAAGCAGTCCTCACACCAGTTTCAGCCTGAAACTTAAATTCCGTTTGTTGGATATCAGCATTACCACTGTTTCCTGTTTATCTGCCTAGTATCCCTTTCCCACATCTTTATTTTGAAAGTTTCTTCATCACTTTAAGTGTGTTTCTTTTAAATAATATGGACCAGAATTTGATTTATAACCGAGTCTGACAGACTTTTAATGGAAGAATTCAGTCCACTCATGTTTACTGTAATGAGTGATGTATTTGATTTGTTATTTCCATCTTACTTGTTTTTAAATTTCTTAACATTGTTGTGAACTCTTCTTTTCTTTACCTTTGCTGGATTGTGTTTACTGTAATGAGTGATGTATTTGATTTATTTCCATCTTACTTGTTTTTAAATTTAACATTGTTGTTAATTCTTCTTTTCTTTACCTTTGCTGGATTGAATGAATGGCCGTTCGTCCCATTTCCCCCCTTGTTATTTGGAGTTCATCGTTCTACTAATAGTTACTATCCTTTGCCCTGCTCTCTATATAGGCACACATGACTCTCCTAGTGTGTGAACCAGAACAGCTATTTCCATCCTACTCGATTTATCTTCTACTTCCTCTACACCCGAATAAGATATGGTCTTTAGTTGATTTTCACTACCCCTCCCTCTCTCTTTCATCCTCCCAACCCCTTGCCACTTAAGTGCTAGAACACTTACCTTCCCCTTATCTCCACTACCTGATTCCAGAGTTTTATTGAGATAATTTAGTCATTATTAGAATTCCCCTCACGGTGTGTTCCATCTGTTCCAAGCGTCCTTATTTAGCATTTTTATTACACGTTATAAATACATAGAGATATAGATATAAATACATAGATCATGGTTCGTTGCTCCCCACTGCTTTCTTTCCTCTTCTCTTCATCTTCCCCTATCTTGAAGTCTCTGTTCTGATTCATTTGTTGTTTCATTAGAGTCTTCTCTTAAAAGTATTTCTCAGATGAGCTACTGAGTGATTATTGCAAATCTTCAAATATCTTTCTTTCTTTCTTGGCTGGTTCTGGGTCGCAGGCCTTTTCTCTCATTAACTCAAATTCAGTTCTGCTGTCTTTTAACTTCCACGGTAGCAGATAAGAAGAAAGAACTTTCATTTTCCCTGGATATGTGTAAGATTTCTAATATCTTTAGAGCTTAGGAATTTTAACCTGTATGTGGCTAAGTGTGTGGTTTTTTTCTTCTAGCTTTATTGAGATATAATTGACATACAGCACTCATAAGTTTAAGGTGTACAGCATCAAGATTTGATTTACATACATCATGAAATGATTATTACAATAAGTTTAGTGAACATTCATCATCTCATATGGATATAAAATTAAAGAAATAGAAAAACATGTTCTTCCTGTAATAGGAACTCAGGATTACTCTCTTCACAACTTTCATATATAACGTGCAGCAGTGTTAGTTATAGTTATCATGGTGTACATGACATCCCTAGTATTTATCTTATAACTGGAAGTTTGTGCCTTTCGACTGCCTTCATAAGTGTGTGTGTTTTCCTACCAATCCAGTCTGTAACTTGAGTCTTTCTTCAGCTCAGGGAAATTTCATCTATTATTTAACTATGACCACTCCTCTCCTGTTCCTTTTTCTCCAGGAACTCATAGAATTTGCAGTTAAGTCTCCTGGGTCTGTTCCAATTTCCATATTTCACCACATGATTTGCATCTGCATATTTTTGTTCCATGCTTTGAGATATTTCATCTATTTGATTTTCTAGACCTGTTTTTGAGTTTTATCAGTGACTATCCTCTCCTTTGATTTATCTATGGACATTTTTAGTTCTGATATCACATTTTCATGTTCAGGAAAATCCTTTGTGTTTGAGCTTCACACATATCTCCTCCAGGCTCTCGTTTTTTTCAGTCAGAGGTTCATCTGTTTCCTCCAGCAGGTCTCTCTGCCCTCTGGTTTGTTTGCATTCTCCCAGCCTCAAGGGCTGAGAAAGTCAATCCACTATGAATTTTTTGGAGAGTCAGGGAAACTCAGTAAAGCCATTCATTGTTCTTGGGAAGCAGGCTGTTTCTGGGACTTGCTGCCTTCCTGAAGGTCTTTGCTCTTGGCTCTGAGACTGTTCTCCAGAAACTTGTCTGCAGGGAATTCTCTCAGCCAGGAGTTCAGCAGAGCCCACATAAAGCTCATCACCTAGGGATTTCCCTGGTGGTGCAGTGGTTAAGAATCCGCCTGCCAATGCAGGGGACACAGGTTCGAGCCCTGGTCAGGGAAGATCTCACATGCCGTGGGGCAACTATGCCCGAGCGCCACAACTACTGAGCCTGTGCTCTAGAGCCCGTGCTCCCCAACAAGAGAAGCCACTGCAAGGAAAAGTCCACGCACCGTAACGAAGAGTAGTCCTCACTTCCTCAACTAGAGAAAGCCCGCGTGCAGCAATGAAGACCCAACGCAGCCAAAAATAAATAAATAAATCAATTAATTTTTTAAAAAAAGTTCATCACCTATAGCTGGGAGCTTTTGGGGGTGTGTGGAAGCTTCTGTAGGGTGGCCACATGCCCAGAATCCCCTTGCTCTGGGTAGTCTAGGTATTATTGACAGATATAGTGATATTCACCAAAAGACTTAAAAACAGAAGCCATTAATAGTAGGTGCCTCTGGGAACTACAACCTTTTACTTTGCTTTGTCCCCCTCTTCTAGGATTTCTCAACTTTGGCACTTTTAACTTTTGCGGCCAGAAATTCTTTGTTGAGATTGGCCGATCTGTGTGTTTAGCGGCATCCCTGGCCTCTACCCACTATAGACCAATAGCACTCCCTCTCCAACTGTGACAGCCAAAAATATCTCCGGATATTGCCAAATAAACCTTGGAGGGTACAGTCACTTCTGGTTGAGAACCACTATTGTATACCCTTCAGATTTATTTGATCTTTTTTATCATGTGCTCACACTATTCCTATAATTAAACATTTAACTGAGGTTATGAGACAGAGGAGGAAATACAAAGCTGTTGTGAGGAAACAGAAGCATGAAGTAGAGAATATACATTAAGGGATGCTGATGCAAATTAGCAAAGTGGGAAGAAATTGGGAAATAAAAGAGGCAGAGACGGAGAATCTGAGTCACAGGACTGGAGGAGCAGGAGTGTGAAGACCCACATCCTCCTGTCCCAAGGTCCCCAGTGATGCCAAGATCTGAGATCCAATAACAGTCTGCACAGGCCCAGTCAGATCATAGCCACTGTTCTGGGATTCCCATTCCATCCAGTCTCTTAATTACCCCAGGTTTCCTTACAATAAATACCCCTTTACTTAAGCTAGGCTAAATGAGTGTATTCATTATCAACAAAGTCCCTGTAGATTTAGTGCCCAATAAAGAGATGGCTCCCCACTGTTGCTGCCAGTATTATATTCCCTTCTTAGCACCACACTTTAAGAGAGATTCTGGTCAAGTGAAACAATGGGAAGGATGAGTAGGCTGCAAATATGGTCTATAAAAGAACTGTAAAAGGAACTTTAGAAAGCTCTTCCTGGGAAGAAGGGGGGAAAAAAGGCTTAGGCCATCCAGCAAGGCTGGCTTCCAATTCCTCCAGGGCTGTCATGTACAGGAGGAAGAAGACTGATTGTATGCCTGTAGCTTAGGAGGCAGAATTAGTGAAAAGTAACATGCAAGCAGATTTTGCTCCCCCCGCCAAAAAAAAAAAAAGTCTCAATAAGAAAGATAGGAAAGCAGCATTTGGTAAGGGAGTGAGCTCCGAATCTCTGGGAGTGTTTAAGAAGAAGCTCACAGTGTGGTTCCTGCAGTGGGTATAAGTTTGGGTCAGATCTGTCAGCCTCCTTCCAGCTATACAATGCTATAGAAATGTAAAAGTTTGGCAAGAGGCTAGGTTAACTCACAGTATGCAGAAATCTCTTAGGGTCAAATGGCATGATAGCACATTCAAGTATTAAATCAGAGGAGGGTGGCTGGTGGAGGAGTTGAGCAATGAGGTTTAGCATCTTCAGCTGGCCTTGGTCAGCTGGTCTTTCCCCACAGAATTAGTCAGAACTCGTAGTTGGAAGAGTTAGAAAATCTAACTTAGTCTGACTTAAGCAAAAAAGGGACTGTATTAGCTTACATAACCAAAAACTTCAGTAGGCGGGTCTAGCTCTGGGCATGGCTGGATTCAAGGTTTCAAATGAAGTCATTAAGACTTGGTCTCTCTCCGTGTCCCAGCTTTGTTTCCCTCCTTTGTAGACAAAACCAGCTTGTAAGTTTAGAGTTATCTTGACAGTGCAGAGCAAGGTCAACGTTGGAGGGGCCTTGCCTGAAGGGCCTTCGAGGCCCTTCCCCACCTATAAGTAATTCCTTAAGAACTTCCTATCATTAAGCCTTTGACGACCCAAAGACCGTGCCTCTTTGCTTCTTGAGCCTTGAGCATAACCCTGTTCTCCCAGCCGGAATCTCAGGAAGAGGGGGAACGCGGGGCCACACCCCCACCCCCGCGGGCCCTGGTGGCTTCCCCTAAGGATTCGCCCCTGGGAATTTGCCGAGGACAGGGCTCTCCTTCTGGCTGGAAACAGACACCAGTGAGGGAAGGTAGGCTGCTAGGGAAAGCACCTGGAGCTGTGGAAGGGGCGAGAACTACCAGGTATTTCGTGAGGCGAGTTGATCAGCTAGCGAGATGTGGCAAGGGTGTCTGAGGCGGATCTGGCTACCCCGACTTATTTCCTAGACTCAGGGATCTATTAGTAAGTTGCCACAGTCCTGGCGTTCAGTCCTGAGGGCCTAGGCTAGGGCACGAGCCTCGGTGATAGGCGAGATAAGACGGTAAGAAAAACCGTTCGGGAACTGGAAGGAGAACAAAGTTCAAATAGCACCCAGCTTCAGACAGAGTGAGTCCGCTAGGTTCCGCGAACGGGGGAGGCGGCAGCTCTGAGAGCTACACGGCCAGGGCTTCGAGAAGTCCCGGGAGACATTCGGGGTCAGCCCCGCACGGTCTGGACTACATCTCCCAGCATGCTGTGGGCAGGGCAGCATTACGCCTGCGCAGAGGTGGTGGCGAGGCCGCGTCGCACCAGGCGGGGGCGCCCGGGCCTTGGTTCGGGCGCCGCGGAACCCCGCGGGGAGAGGGAGATTGGGGAGCGGAGGTCGGCTTCCTACTTTGGCGGCGTTTAAGACCTCGGCTGCGGCTCCCGGCTCGTCCCAGGAGGTTGGCGGGACCCCAACCCTTGCTTCTTCCAAGGTCAGGGCGTCACGTCTCCCAGGCCGCGGACACGTTGAGCCGTCTTTAGCGCAGCAGCCCTCAGAACCCCACATCCCGCTGCCCGCGGTTCCCCGCATCCGGTGCCCGCCCCCAAAGCCATCTTCCCTCCCACACAGTCCCAGCTGCCTGCCGTTAACCGCGACCGGGGCCTCTTCTGGGGAGGCCCAGGTTGGGGGTCCTCAGAGGTCCAGGAACCCTGGGGCATTTGGGTTATTGTGTGTGCGTGGAGAGGCGTGTCACCCTTCTCATTGGGACCACCAGGCTGGTCTCAGGCTCAAGGTTCCCTTCTCTGGGATTTTCTCTGGGACTCTAAGTAGGAAGGAGAGAAGTTTGGAAGTAAAAGCCTCAGCTTCCCCTTTTTTTCTGCTCAAACCTCAGTAGGGTCTGTCAAGAGAGCTACAGAGGCTGTAGGGGAAATGGCCCAGACCTCAGGCTGTGGGTGATGGCCCTGGGGAAAGTAGGTCAGAGGGTGGGAAACTTGCAGACCGCAGGTGATGGGAGTGGGGAGGCTCTGTGTGCAAATCCTGGGGACGTTCCCGCAGCAGCTGGGCTCGGGCCTCCACCCGTAGCACCCACCCCTGCATCACTGATGCTGCGGCCCTTCTTGGCGCCTCTTTCCCAGGTAGACGCTCCCGGAAGTGTTCTGTGCAGAGAGCCCATGTGGGGCCTGTTGCAGGTGTGTGGCTTTCTAGGTGAAATCTAAACACTTTTTCAGAAGTTTTATTTAAAAACTTGGGCACATAACAGAGATGGCAAGATGGAGACTGGTATTCTGCCAGGGTTCTCAAGTCAGAGACCAGGCTTGGGTTTCTCAGGTCACTGAGCTCCAGGACCCCTCCAGCCTGTGGGCTCCTGAGGAGGATGCCCACCTGTGTCCTCTCAGACTCTTACCCCCTCCCCCCCCCCACACTTCTTGTGTCTGAGGAGACACTGTGGTGTCAGGGGTAGACTAAGAGGCAGCCAGAGTGGGGAGGATATGGTTAAGCTCCGGAAGGAGGAGTGAGGACCTGGGAGTTTGGGGATTGAGAGGAATAGATAGAGGGAAAAAACCGGTGGAGAGGGAGCCACTGCCTTTGCTTCCTCCACCCTCAAGAAACGGGGGGCCTGCCATTCCTCTGATGTCTCCCTCACAGCTCAGATAGGAAGTTCGGGGAGCATAACTCCTGTGACTGAGCAATGGCTGCCTGTCTTTAGGGGGTGGTTGGGAAACAGTCATGCCCCAGACAGGGTAGCAGTAACCCTGGCAACAGAGGAGGCGGGGGAGTTGTATGCCCCACTGTGCCAGGCCCTCTGTCTCAGCTGGGTGCAGGCTGGCTGTTGGCGTAGGCCTGGTCTGGAAAGGAAGCCCGGGCTCTGCGGGTCTGGGCACACACTGAGGCGTAGAGCTCCGGCTCGGGGCTCGAGGCCTGGGGCTTTGGCTCAGAGTCCAGCACCACCTCCGAGTACTTGATGGGGCTTCCAGGGCTGGGGATCCGGCCCTGAGGAGGCCGCAGCTGCAGGCTGGTATAGCACATCACCTCCTCTGCAGCCTGGAGATGCAAGGCTGTTAGAAGTTCACTGGACCCTTGAAAAATCCCCCACTACCTTCCCTCCCCTCTTCGTCAGCCACAACTGACTCACCCTGGCAGGGCCTCCAGGTGTTGGATTCTGTTGGTCTGGCCCCGGTTCTTGAGACAGTCGTCCTAGGACAGGGAACAGGAATCTGGTCACTTCTTGTTCCTCCCCCTGCACCCTGGCCACTGTGCCGCTACCCTCTGAAAGCGTCCTACCTGTCTGTAGATAATGCAGGTTCCCGTACAGAGGGACCTCTTCCGCAGACTCTCCAGGCCTGCAACACAGAGTTTAGGGGATGAGAGAGTGCTTGTTGGTAAGGGGGCACTCTCGATCAACCCATCTCTATTGCCCCCCACTCACCGTCCCTGTCCCGGATGGTTCCTGCTCCAGCCACTAGTCCATTGGAATAAGTGCACAGCCAGTGAGATGAGAAGCAACAGCGTCACAGCCCCTAAGAGGGCCCATAGTCCCCAGGCCTTGGTCATGGAGGGGATTCCTGTAGATGTGAGAGGATGGGGGGGGGGGTGTGTGTGTTACTGCCCAGCCTAACCCTCCAGGTCCCAGCAGGTGGGACATGGAGCCACGTGACCCCTCCCCCTGCCCCTGCCCCGCCCAGCTCACCAGGCACTAGCAGATCCGTGTAGTTGTCACTTCTGCTCAGATCTGCTGGTACAGAAGCCAAATTTGCAGGCATCCTGCCCTGAGCCAAGGGGTCAGCCTGATTTATGGCCTAACACAGCTGCGGCAGCCCCCTTTACTCCCACCCCTCCCTGGGCCTGGCCCCCACGGCTCAGCACCTCCAATACGGGTGGTGGCAAAGTTACTGGTTTCCGGGGAGGAAGGGGGCGGGGAGGGATGAGTGAAAGAACAAAGACACCACCCTGTGCCTGCACCTGCACTACCCAGCAGATCCTGGGCTTCCGCCCCCACCCCCATCTCTCCCCTGTACCCTGTAGCAACTTCGGCCAGAGAAGAGGCAGGCCTGAGTTTACTGAGCCACTGGGCAGGTGAGCTCATGACGACCCCAAGGCGGGCAGAAGCGGCATGAGGCGGGAGCGACAAAACAAGGAAGCCAGGCCTTAGGACAGAGATTCCTTTCTGCCACAGGGTGTATGCCTTTTCTCTCCAACTCTGAGTCCCATGACAGAGAACAGAGAACGTATTCCTCAGTGAGCATGTTTTGAAGTGAAATGTGATGAGGGGGCCCCCTGGTACTTACAGTCCTACTACACCCTAAGGCTGACCCGAGGGGCATGTGTTAAGATGACCTTTGTCGTTGTTATTATTATTGGTATAATAGTTTGGGGGCTAGAGTAAGCTTGATTACCTCCCCCTGGTCCACTTCATCCAAACTGTCCCTAGGAGCTGTCAAGCTCAAAAGTTAGCTGATTCAGATCCTTCATAGTTCTTAACATGTACACCCTCAAATGTTTTACATCAAACACTGAAAAGGGTTTACTTCCCCAGATCTTGATTTTTCAATGTCCTTCACCAATAAAGGCAGTCAGGGTGTCATGGAGAAATGCTTGGCTCTGGGTCCACTCTCAGGAAAGAAGTAGAATGAAAGCTCATATCTGACAGCAGTGATGTACTTGAAAACTAATTAGGACCCAGAAGGATGCAGAGGCAGGGTGAAGGGCTCTACTGGCACATTGCAGCACACTTTGGACCTCAAAAAGGAAGATATTGGGTTACACACATTGGATGGAGGAAAAGAATTCATGAACCCAAGGGTGCCTTTAAAAACACAGGAGCGGGAGTCGGGGAAGGAAAGGTCTTTAGAGAAGATGCCAGCTGTGAAGTGTAGTTGTGCAGAATTAGAGAACCACCATCTGCTACCCACAATGCCATCACTGAGCCAGCAAGAATCCTCACGGGTGGTCAAAGCCTTTGTTAAGGAACAGGGTACCAGAGACAGACCACTTGTGATGATGACAGGGAAAGGGACCTTTATCATGACATTCGCAGACACCTCTTGAACCAAGTGCCCAAAGTGATGTTCTGTGTCCCTAATGGGATGCAGTGGGAGGAACTCTACATTGCCCATGTGATGTCCTGGACAAAAATGTTCAATGGGAATCAAATTATGAAGAAACAATTAGGCAAATCTAGAATGGGGGACACTCCACCAGACAAGTGACTTTAAGCTTTCCTGAAAGTCAATATCATGAAAGACAGAGATGGGGAGGGACAGGAGCAGTGTTCTAGATTGAAGATGAGTGGGGGCTGATGGATGTTTTCATTGCCTTGGTGATGCTTGTGCTTTCATGCGTTATACATATGTCAGCAATCATGAAATTGTGCACCTTTGTTTGTACTTTATTGTTTGTCAGTTATACCTCAATAGATGTATTTTTTAAAAGAGAATTTTTTTCTAGGTTAAAAAAGCCTGAAGCTAAATGACAGTGTATGAACATTAATTGAGATTTATATTTGGAAAATAAATTTAAAGATGGCTTAAAAAAAAAAAAAAGTTAGCTGAATTAGAGCAACCTCTGCCCCAGATCTGTCCTGGGAAACAGCCCTGTGTTTGCACTTGTTTGCTTCAGGGAGCAGCAGAGTACCTGCCCTGCCCAGAAACAGCCCAACCACATGGGAGGCTGTTGATGTGGGAAGAGGGATTTAAGTTCCAAATATAAACCTTAGACCAGAGGTCAGAGATCTGTTTTGTCTGGCCCATACAATGTTTTTCAAAAATTTAAAATCATTGCAGTAATGTGCCAAGGATGGGGATGGCAGGAGAGATCCTGCCCCTCCAGGCAGTAAGAGGGTATTGTCTGTAGAGAATTTAAAAACAAAACTGACTAAAAATCAGTGTCCTTTTTTATTATCACCAAGTTTCAGCAATTCTAAAAAATGTCAGTGATAACATATTCCTTTCTCATAAATATTTTGTAGATCTACATTCTAAATTGTTGTAGTTACTGATGAGTTTTAATACTACTATATAAGCTTCAAATTAGCACATTTATATTACTTATCCTTTAGAAGTTTTCTAATCCACGACTTCCCTGGCAGTCCAGTGGTTAAGACTCCATGCTTCCACTGCAGGGGATGAGGGTTCCATCCCTGGTCAGGGAAATTAAGATCCTGCCTGCGGTGTGGCGCGGCCAGGAAAAAAAAAAAAAAAACTATTATAATCTACATGGAAGTTAATCTGTAGAACGCCCAGTTATACAACTGGCTCCTGACACAAACAGGTTCATCTTACATGTGTTTATAGCCAGAATTAGTTCTTAACCATTTGGAGTTATTCTTTGGTTTGGGCACAATTTCTGTCTCCTATGATATTACACAGTCCTGCATTTAACCAGTAGATTTACAATGAACAATGGTAGCACAGTGATTAAAAAGTCAAATAAAATGACGTTGAGTTACTTTAATTCTGTCATTCTAGGTGACCACTTAGTTTTTATTTGTATTGAAAATTTCTGGAATTTACTGACAAATGGAATTTTAATGAATCTTTGCCAAACATCTTTATGTTTAAGATTTTCTTTTCCTATTTGTATGTCTGTTGCTTCATGTGAAAGAAACTTTTTTGATATGAAAATTAGTAAAAAGCATTCTTTAATCAACTATGCGTGGAGATTGACAAATCTAGCTATATTCTCTATTAAATAGGAATATGCAAAAATTACTTTTGACGAATTTGCAGAAGTTAACTTTAAAAAAGAAATTAGAGTTATCCATTACTCAGATAGGTTAAATGTAAGTATAAGTTTTTTGCCCCTTTCTCAAAAAATACAATAATGTAACTAAGAAATATTAACCCATTACCCTTTCTTGTTCTGTAATGTATATTTAATTTTAACTATTTTTTTATATTGTCAAGATTGTATCTACAGAGTTCAATAAAAGAAATAATTCACTGTTTGAATTTCTGGCCCTTATTAGTTTCTTTTCTGGACCCTATTGTTTCATTTCCTGATTATTACTGAAAATAATTTTGTTATATAGAAGAGGAGACTTTTTAAAAATCTCTCAGGTGTCAAATATACTAAGTCTGCCACTGATTCCTCGTCAACATTTAAAAACTGGAGATTTCCAAATTTTGAAATCCCGATTTGTTGATCTATTGGAAAAAAATCAGAAGACCTGGCAATAGTGGGCCCAAATTCCCTAAAGGCAACAATCAGCTGGGGCCCATTTATCCTATTACACCTGGCCTGAACCACTTATTTACATTGATTATGTCAACTGGCTTAGAGTCGAGGTTTGGACTACTCTGCTGGGCAGCCCAGGCTGCCTCTGGGTGGTCGGCTAGTCAAATAGGAGAGGCAGGATTCTAGCCCAGGCAGAGATCAAATTTTATCGTGTTACCATGCTACACGATAAATGGTGGATATTACAGGCACTTGCCAGATGGAAAGGGTGGGGAAGAGGAAGCCGTTGCACGAAATGGGAATTGCATAAAAATGATACAGTGATGTATTAGGCCACAGGAGGAACAAGTAGTTAAGGGGAGGAATAAGGAGTAGCTCAGGGGTGCAACTTCCTACTTTCTATAAAGGTACAAAAGTTCCTACTTTCTATAAAGGTACAAAAGTAGCCGCACTGAGAATGAGCCCCGTGTGGTTGGTGCGCACGATGGCGCACTGCCTGCGTAACTATAGAAGTAGACGGATGACACCCCCCGCAACACGCCGCTCGGCTCCCCCACCACCTGCGGGATCGCTTCTTGGCGGGCTTAACCGTGAGAAGCAGGGAAGGTCTACGTACATGCGCACGCGGCACTCTCTGCCAGAAGTCCGGGGACTTTCCCCTAGGCGCAAGTAAGGAACTAGTCCCCAGTTTGTAGCCTAGGAAACAGGCCTTCAGCACGAGCTACGTCGTATGTGGTGTGCTGTAACCGTTTATAGCTCCACGGGGAAATTTATTTAAGGTTAGGGTGAGGAAATTGGTGGCGTGGCAAATAAAAACCACTTCCAGTTATAATCTTCTAAGACTGTACGCTTCTGGAGACATCCTGGCTAACAGAACACCTATATAGAGGTAAGAAATGAGCTAATTTCTTAAATGAACTAAGCTGGACCCACAGTGCTATGCAAACAGACCTGGCCCCGCCCACACACTAGGTGGGCGTGACCTTCCTGGGAAGCCCGGAGCTGAACGGGCTCGGGAGCGCTCGGTTGCGTCCGACCTACGCCGGCGCCGCCTCGGTTCTCGCGGTGTCTGCCTGCAATGGCGAGCGTGGTGTCGCTCGCGGGTTCGCTGGGGCTGCTACTTGTGTCAGCGCTGCCCGAGGTGCTCGGAGACCGCACCAGCCCCGACCGCCGGGCACACCCAGGTACCAGCGAGGGCAGCTGGAGGGAGGCTGGGACTGCCCACAGGCCCCAAACCCCAGCTGTACTGACCGCTTCTGCCCTCCTCTTCAGGGGACGCCGCCCAGGTCGGCCCTGGGGCCACGGAAACCCGGCGGCGGCCGCCGCCGCCACCGCCCAAGAACCAGCGCGAGCGGGCCTGGGCCGGGGCGCTGCCCTTGGGGGCGCTGTACACCGCAGCCGCCGTGGTTTTTGTGCTATACAAGTGTTTACAGGTGCGGGACGACCTGGGGTGGGGATGCCCCGAGCCTGAATCTCCCAGGGGGACGCTATGGTACCAAGAGGAAGACACATTTTCCCTTCAGTCTGTAAAATGACAAGAGTTCCCTGGCTTTCTAAGATTATGGGGTTATTTTGAGCATCCAGCGTGGTAGTGGATATGAAGGGCCCTTGGTAAATTGTAAATAAATAATGATCATCACATTTAATCCTCCCAACAATCCAGTGAAGAGGTTTAGTCACTTGCTCAAGACCACCCAGAGCTAGTAACTGGTGGAGCTGGGATTTGAACCCAGCAAATGTCCATACTACAGTAAGTGCAGTTCCCGGTGAGATTCCAACCTTGGCATGAGCAGTTGATTACTGTAGCCAAAGTGCTTTTAGAGTTCGAGGTAACAAGCAGTCTCAAGTTCTCCTTGGGAAGGAGGCCCTGCAATGTGAACTGACAGTATATTGTGGTGGACTGAAACTGTTGAAATGGAAAGTAGTACCTCCCAGGGCTCTCTCCCTTTAGCCCTGGCCCTGTCACTTACTTGCATTGGAATATAGAGGGCTGAGCCAATTTGGAGAGGATATGAAACTAGAAGGGATGGCTAATCGTGATCCAGAATAGACTTGACAGGCTAGAATGAGGGACTGAATATAATGATGAAATTTGACAAGGATAGATAATAAATTCTCTTCTTGGACCCAAGTATAGTACGAAAGAAACGTAATTTGGCAGCAGTTTATTATTTGACAGAGTTCAGTTGTGTGATGTGATAACCCACTTCCCAAATCAATGCTAGGAAGGAGGTATTGTGCTTTATCTTCGGATCAGAACACTCCTGGAGAACTTTACTGTCTTGAGGGCACTGTTTTAAGAGCAGTACATGCTCTTAAAACAAACCAGAGTAAAGCAACCAGAGAAAACCGTGTCAAATGAGCACTGACTGCAAAAGATTGGCCCTATTAAACCAGAGAAGACAGGGGGTATGACCAATTTCTTCAAATTCCTGAGGGGCTATCACGTTGAAAAGATATGATTTTGGAAGGCTCTGATCAGTACCATGAAAAGAAGATGCACACAGCACAGTTTCTGGCTTTGTGTATAAACTAACAACCAGAACTTTATCAAACTGATGACAGCTGCTCCTTCCTGGAAGTGTTTCAGTAGACTAAACAACCACGTGCGGGGCATACTGACATGTTGCTTCCTGTCCTGGGTGAGGAGCTGGACGAGTTGTGATTGTGATTCTCTGAGGTAAAAACCCACTAGTTTTGTCTACCTGAAATTGTCCTCCTCCTCCTTCTGGCTTTGGAGACTGAGGTTATTTATTTACTTATTTTTTTGTAAATTTATTTATTTTATTTTGGCTGCATTGGGTCTTCATTACTGTACGTGGGCTTTCTCTGGTTGCAGCAAGCAGGGGCTGCTCTTTGCTGAGGTTTGCGGGCTTCTCACTGCAGTGGCTTCTTGTTAAAGAGCACAGGCTCTAGGTGTGCAAGTTTCACTAGTTGTGGCACGTGGGCTCAGTAGTTGTGGCTCACGGGCTCTAGAGCGCAGGCTCAGTAGTTGTGGCGCACAGGCCCAGTTGCTCCGTGGCATGTGGGACCTTCCCGGACCAGGGCTCGAACCCGTGTCCCCTGCACTGGCAGGCGGATTCCTAACCACTGCACCACACAGGGAAGCCCCAAGACTGAGGTTATTGAGAACCTCATTGCCCTTGCCTTTTTCCACAGCAGGGGAAAGATGAGGCTACTTTTCTCCAAGAGGAGGCAGGCAAGAAGGATTCACTGCAGTCAGGTGGGTTTTGCAGAAGTCTGTACTTGGGGGGGATTAAGGGACAGCAGAAGGTTGGTAACCATTGCTCTCCTTTTCTCCCTTACCCCCAGAGCAACAGCTGGCCCAGCTGACACAACAGCTGGCCCAGACAGAACAACACCTGAACAGTCTGATGGCCCAGCTGGAGCCCCTTTTTGAGCGGTAAGCAGAGCAATGACCCTGTGGCCAGGGGAACTTGTGGTAGGTGGGAGAGGTGGGCACAGAGATTGGGCAGCCTCTGAGTGGACATATCTGCAGTGTGACTACCCTGGCTGGAGCCCAGCAGGAGCTTTTGCACATGAAGCTACAGGCCATCCACCAGCTGCTACGAGAGAGCAAACCAAACAAGGGTGTGGAGGTTCCAGAACCAGGTACAGGGTTGGGAGGTGAGAGTCTGGTGGAGGTAGAGACAAAGCCGCTCAGACTGGAACATGCCTGATCTTCCTCTTCACAGAGGCCAGCACACCCTTTCCTGAGGACTTATCTATAGAGGAGGACGAGGAAGAGGCTGGTGACAGTCAGGCCTGGGAGGAGCCCCTAAACTGGAGCACAGGGACGAGGAACCTAGCTACTCCCAGGGAAATGGAGCAGGGGCTAAGGAGGAGATGCCGGAAGGCTGCAGCAAAGGGCCCCAGTCACAGCCCCCACCGGGAAGGAGGGACAACAGCTGACAGTTTAGTAAAACAGAGTCTGTTCTTGTGACTGGATGATCCTGTGTGCTTTTTCCATTCCAGTTGGTCACACACACACACACACACCCACCCATACTAGGTGCCTAAAAACAACTGGGCCTTCTTGAAAAGCTTCCCTTATTAGGACATAAAGAGCCTGTCTTCCAGTGCAGGAGCTGAGAAGACAGAGGGAGCTCCAGTCCTTCTCTTTGTATTCCTGAGGCCACCGTCATGCCAGCCTTCAGGGCACAGAAACCCCTTTTCTCATATTGCATAGCTGAGATAAAAAGCCTTCTCCAAAAAAGAAAAAACTTTACTAAAATCCTGTGGGAAAATAAATTATAGAAACTACATACAACATAAAAATAGCTGGTTCAGCTGAGGTTCAGTTGGGTCAGGTTTGGTGTCCGGATTCTCAAGAGCTGGTCAAATGACATGGCGTGTCTTGGTCTCACGCAAACACAGAATGACCCTTCTCAAACCGTGAAGAGTCTGTGTTTTGTTAGTACTGAAGAAGATTCCTTTGTACTCCCGACTCTGAGGTATCCTGGACTCGAATTTGTAAGATTCCTCTAGTTCTTCTGGCTGCTGTGGAGAGAAGATAGTTCAGGCACTGGCACGAGCACTCTATTCTGACAAAACCACCCAGGGTGTTGGATGGAGGAGTGGGGTGAGGGGTGCGAGTGAGTTCCACACGTGAGAGAGGCCCCAAACTGCTGCCTCCAGCTCGTGGGCCTCACCACAGCACTCTTCTGAAGGAAAATAACTTACCTGCTGGCCAAAGTCAGACTGCGGTACCAGTGCGACAGCTCCTCCTGGTCTGTGGACATAAGCAGTAGCTTCTCGTGGGGAAAGGACAGCTAGGGAGAGACCACCTCTTAGCACATGGCTTAGAAATGTCCAGCCTTAAGCTAAAGGCCCTGCTGTTTCCACTGAGGTAATTTAGGGCTGAAGTGAGAACCAGGTATGAACCCCAAGCCCTACTGTGCTCTCGATGTAGGTGGCTCAGTTCCTGTGAGGGGGCCCAGGCCTAGGAGATGAATGGTGCACAGGCACTTGAGGTATATGTTGGGCCTCGCCTACCTCACCTAGGGCTCTCGCCTGTTACTTACGCTGAGCAGTCCACCACAGGGGCCTCCTGAGTGGCCAAAGACCCTGTGGAGTTGACACTCAGCCATGGGGTAGAGGGCCTGGCAAGCAAAGGTGCCACTCTGCAGCAGATGCAATGGAGGTCGAGGCTTGGCCATGAGGAGTGCATCAGAGAAGAGGAAGAACATTCGGGGCCGAGGCTCCCCTCGGGGAGGCACCACCAGCAGCCAACCCTGGCGTAGGAACCAGCGACCTGGGGGATGGGAGAGCTGTTATTCTGGTGCACCTTCAGGACCGTGATGCACGGAATAGAAGGAAAGGGAGGCTGAGGAAATGGGGGGTAGGTGCTGGCAAAAGAGAGGATGGGGGTAGGAAAAGGGCAGTTTGAGGATTGAGGGGAAGCACACAGACTACCTGAGATAAGCCCCTTTGCCTGCCGTCCACTGAGCAGAGCCTGGACACGCTGGAGGTGCTGGTCATTCTCCTGTTTCTGACTGATGGTGTGGACTCTCTGGGCAGTATCACTTATCCGCCGGGCAGCCCCTGGAATAATATTCCATGCCCCACTCCCAACACAACTTTGACTTTGGGTGAATGGTGGTGGTGAAAGACAGGCTATTCCAGAGAGGACTAGGGTCAGAGTCTAACTTCTTGAAGAGTATGTAGGGCAATAGGAACATTGTATACAAGTCATTGGAAGATAGGGGCATATCAGACATTGTTGGAGGTCAGAACCAGAAATGGATACAAGAGAAGCAGTCTCCAAGGACTGCTGTGGAGGAGCAAGAACATACTTGTGAGCTGTTCATGGTCAGGGCTGTTGGGACCTGTGTTTTCAGCCAAAGCAATGGCAAGATTCTCATACCTGGAATTAGACAGTTGGAAGTTATGAGGGGAAGTAGAGCTGGGCAAAATTTCCTCTGCCTGACACACAGATCACCCCCTGTACAAACTTCAGTTGCAAAGCCAGGAAAGACCTACTTGTGGCTATTTTATCCCCCTCTTTCATCTGAGACTCAGAACCTGGGTTCACACCACATGGCCCTCTTCCATTGCACATTGAAGAGTCAGAGGGGCAGAATGACCAAGGTTCAGGAGGCCAGATCCCAAGGTGAAAGTTAATCAACTTAAGGAGGATGCTACAGACAACTAAGTTCTTAACTCATCCGCAGGGACAAATTCTAAGCTAGGCGAGCCTTTCATCTCCAGAAACCCTGTTGCTAGCCTTATTACAGGCCCCTCACTTCAGTGTAAGTTCCACAATCCCAGCTAAGGGCCTGAGGCTGCACAGCCCAGGTACTCCAGTGGGTTCACATTTACTCTTGCAAAAAGTTTTTGGGAGCAATTTGTCCCAGGAGAGACACAGTGGGACAAATCCCATGGAATCCCACAAAGCTGAGAGCAGCAATCATACAGACTCAGAATTCTAAGAGAAGTTGGCTGAGTCAGGGTGAGTTCACTCACTGCTGGAGCCTCTGCAGAGGCAGAGGGAGCAGGTCCTGGAGCTGAAGGCCCGCAAACTCAGGGCGACCTTCCTGAAGTCGCACAAACCTCCGGAAACGTTTGTTCTTCTTTAATTGCTCCTAGAGTGACGGGGAAAGAGTTGGCAGCAAGGAGAGAAGCCTCTCCTACTATTGTATTCTTCGGTGTACACATCCCCAGCCCTCAGGAAGCTGTGTGCTCCTGAGAGAACCCCGTCTCCCTACAGGGAACTTAGTACAGAGCTGGACACCCATAGGGCTCTATAAATGCAGGAACAGTATAAATGAAGTTTGGGTCTGCAGATGAAGAGGCAATGTATGGAGGAAGAGGGGAAGGAGGACTTGAGGTCATCTTCAGGTTACCTGCAGGGTGGTCCGGGACCTCTCAGCGTTGGCAGCAAATTGGGTGTAGAGCTCCAGGTGGGGGCAGAAGCCCTCCAGCCCCTGTCCCCAGCGCCCTCCTTCGAGGTAGGGAAGCAGCTGTCTGCGTAGGTCAGGACAATAAAAGAGCAGCCCAAGAACTACTCAAGCACCACCTCTTTTAATTCTCCTACCCCTGCCCCGGAGGTAGTGCTATTACCCCATTTTACGGGTGGAGAATTGGGGCAGATTAAGGCACTGGGCCAAGACCACAAGTGAGGTAACTGGCAGACTCCGAATGTGAACCGGGGTCGCTCCGACCCTGAGCTCCGTGCACTGCCAGAGGCCAGAGCTCTCCCTCCTTCTCTCTTCCCACGCCCCTTCTACTCACTGGCTGGCGCCGTAAATGAGCTCCCAGGGCCCAAACAGGGCCTGGCGCTCTGGTGGTCGCAGGGTGCCCTTGGCTCTCAGAATCCCCACGAAGTACTGCGGAAGGAGAGAATACCGGTATGCAGTCCGCAGAAACATGAAGCCAGTGCCAAGGCGCCGCTAGAAACTGTGTAAGTCGGCCTGAGGTCCCTACGTGCAGGCGTCCAGGTCAGGACCCACGGTACCCCAGTCAGGGTCACCGACCTCGTAGGGGCCCTCTCACACCCTGGGGTCCCCGCCCCTACGGGAGGGTGTGCGGGCCCCGCACCGTGGCCACCAGCCCCAGCTGTTCCTGGTAGCGCCGCTCGGTCTCCAGCAGCTCCCGGGCAGTGCAGGCGCGTTTCCGCTCCCAACGGGCACGCTGCTCTTGCACCGGGCACCGTACGCTGGGGCCCGGGCTTTCCATGCCGGACTGAGGGGTCGGCACTTCCAGCCGCAGCCCACCGGAGATTCAAATCCCAACGGCTCAGAGGGCGGGGCCGTGGGGGCGGGGCCTTGGAGGGGAGCGCGCCCTCTGGCGCCTAGAGGCTGCGCGCAGGACGGAGCATGCGCAGCTGCAAGCTGAACCGCATCAGGTCACCGCCAGGGCGGCGCTGCCGGTGTGCGGCACCTTTAGGGGCAGGGCAGGTTGGGGCAAGTGGGTGGCCCTCCTTTGAGTAGCACTAAGTTGGGGCAGCAGCGTGGACTTCGAGTCAGGAGAGTTGGGGGTTTAGACGCAGGCAGGGTCGCAGTGCCCCACCTGTAGAATTAAGATTCTGTCCGGGACCCATGCCAGACACCGGGGTCCAGTTGTCCCCAATGCTTTTATTACTAGGAATCCTCACGGGTCACCAGGTTTTGAATAATTTGGCCCCCGGAAAAGTTGATAGGCTTTAAGTCACTAACTTGCTTTCTCTTTCCATACTGATCCAAAACCTGATAGCCAGTTAGCTTCCGGTCAGCAAGTGTCAATAACTAACATGGTGGGTCGGAATTGCTGTAATTCTGGCCAAAAGCTATCAATATGGGAAAACACAAGTATATTGCCGAGAGAAAAAAAGTAGGCCATAAAACTGTGTACATATGATCTTATTTAGGTAGTATAACATAGCTATGACTGGAAGGATAAACAATCAAAAGGTGATTGTGGCTTTTATCTCTGGGTGATGGGATCAAAGATAATTCATTCAACAAATATTTATTACGCACCAAATCTGTTCCAGGCACTGGCCCACTGAGGGGGTGAATGGGATAAATAGGGTGACTTTTAAAATTCCCTTATACTTTTCTGCTTTTTCCAAGTTTTCTGCTTGAGCATGCGTGCATTACTTTGTAATTAGAAAAAAAATGCTATTAAAAAGCAAAATGTTAGAAACTTTAGACCCTATTCCTACCACTGAGGACTCCTAAGAATCTGGGCCCGAAGCCAAGAACCAGGGTATTGTCAGGATTCTGAGGTCGCCTCTAGCTCTCTGACATTCTAAGTATGCTGAGGAAGGAGAAATGCTGGACTTAGATCAGGGAAAAACTTGAAGGGCTCGATGGAAGCAAGAGAGAGTTTGGGTCAGACTGTACCTTGGATGGGTCACAGGGGAACTGGTGATGCCACATAGGTGGAGGACTGACTACACTGTCTCAGGTGAATGTGGGACAGTCCACACTAAGAGCTCAAGGGTGGAAGGGGGCAGATAATCTCATGACAATTGGTATCACCATGAGCCCAGGTAATGGGAACAGAGCACACTCCCAGGGTGCAGTCAGTGATGGGTGTGTTTGGGTATCCTGCCAGTGTGCGAATGTGCTTTAGGTGGATGGAAGAGGACAGGGGAATAGAGCCTGCTGTGAGCTCAGGTTGGGAAGTCACTCAACTTTTGAGGAAGAAGAGGGCAAAGCTGAGCAAGACACAGTGAGGACACTTGGAGACAACTGATTCCCTGGGGACCAAGTGTCCCACAGAGCAGGTCAGGCACACCATATTCTGCCCGCAGCTCTCCCCTAAAGCCAAAGGAAAGAGGGGCCAGGGAAGACGGTTAAGAATCTGCCTGCCAATGCAGGGGACACGGGTTCGAGCCCTGGTCTGGGAAGAGCCCACATGCTATGGAGCAACTAAGCCCATGTGCCACAACTACTGAGCCTGTGCTGTAGAGCCCCTGAGCCACAACTACTGAAGCCCGCGCGCCTAGAGCCCGTGCTCCACAATAAGAGAAGCCACCGCAATAAGAAGCCCTCGTATCTCAGTGAAGAGTAGCCCCCCACTCAATACAATTAGAGAAAGCCTGCGCGCAGCAGCAGCAAAGACCCAACGCAGCCATAAATTAATTAATTAATTAAAAAAAAAATTTAGGGCTTCCCTGGTGGCGCAGTGGTTGAGAGTCCGCCTGCTGATTCAGGGGACACGGGTTCGTGCCCCAGTCCGGGAAGATCCCACATGCTGCAGAGCAGCTAGGCCCGTGAGCCATGGCCGCTGAGCCTGCGCGTCCGGAGCCTGTGCTCCGCAACGGGAGAGGCCACAACAGCGAGAGGCCCGCCTACCGCAAATAAATAAATAAATAAATTTTAAAAATAAAAATAATTGAGGGGGTGGAATTCCCTGGCAGTCCGGTGGTTAGGACTCGGCGCTTTCACTGCCGGGGGCCCAGGTTCAATCCCTGGTCAGGGAACTAAGATCCCACAATCCACGTAGCTCGGCCAAAAAAAATTTTTTTTTTCCTCTGTCCTTTAATTACCCTCAACCTCTGCTTTCAACTCACTGGAGAAGCCCTAGGGATGCTTTGAATAATAATTACCAGTCATTCTACAAAAATTAAATGCCTCTCACGCACCAGGTCTTATGCTAGGCATGGAGATGAAATGGGGGACAAGAGAAATGTGACCCCTGCCCTTATGAATGCTTTTAATCCAGCATGACACACATGGTAAGGAGTCACCATAAAGCGAGATACACGTTACAAAGGAAATATAGGCTTCTATGCATGCAGGAGTGAAGGGACTGGCCCTAGCCTAGGAGTCAGGGAGGCTTCTTGGAGGAAGTAACATGTGAACTGAAGGATGCCAGGAGGATAAACAAAACAAAACCTGGCTAGGCAGGGCCGGCAATGTGGGTGTGGTGGACAGAGAGACAAATAGCATGGACAAAGGCTTGGAGATAAAACACACATGCACAGGCATGCAATGCATTCAAGGAACTGCTATAAGTTTAATAAGACTAGAGCACAGATTGCAAAGGAAAGTGTGATGAGAAAGGAGACTGGAGAGGTAGACACAGGCCAAACCATAGAGGGAATTTATATCAGTAAGACTGTGTCACAAGTAATCGTAAATCAAAGTGGCTAAACAATAAGATAATTTATCGGCTCATGCAACTGAAAAGTCCAGATACGGGGCGGGGTGGGAGGGACTTGGGTTAGCTTAATCCAGCAGCTCAGTCAAATCACCAGGGACTGCTTTCTATCATTCTACTCTGCCTTCCATGGTTTTATCATCTTAAGGCTGGCTTCCATTGGGGTTACAAGGTGGCTGCCCACAGTTCCAGAGGCTGTGTGTTTCCTCATCCATGTCTGGACAAAGTGAAAGTGAATTCCCTCAGTTATCAAATACTTGAGACAGAGAGCTTCACTCTGACTGGACCCACCTAGGTTGCAAACCCATCAAGGAGAACAGGGCAATGGCAGCCCTCTGAAGGCCATGTCAAGTAGTACTATGGACTTTATCCTAAGGGCAATGGGAAACATTCAAAGGTCTTAAATAGGGAGTGAGATTATATGTGCATTTTAGAGAGATCACCCTGGCTAGCTGGACTCAGCAAGACCCATTAGGAGGCTGGTGCAGTTACCCAGGTAAGAAGTGATGGAAGTGTGGACTAGGTTGAAAAATGAGGATGAAAAGTTTAGAAGGTAGAATCTATAGTGCTTGATGACTTGACTTTCCTTCAGACGTGAAGGAAAAGATGAAAGATGGCACCAGGTTCCTGGCTTAGACCACTTGGTGGAGTATGGAAGAAGAGGTTTTGGGGACAAATGAATTTGGCTAGAGGCCTGTTGAATTTGAGATACTTGTGGGACATCCAAGTGGGGATATCCATTTGGCAGGTGGTTATAGATCTGACATGGGGTAGTCCAACCTGGAGATACTTGGCTGTCATCTAGTATAGAAGCCATGGGAGTAAATGAAACTGCCTACAAAGGACATGAAGAGGGATATGGGCAGAAGACATGAGGGTCCCCAACACAAGGTCATTCCTTCTCATCCCGTGCACCCACTTCAGTTCCAAAATGGCTGATGGTGTAGTGGGCTAAATGGTGGCCCCCATAAAGATGTGTCCATGTCCTAACCCCTAGAACCTGTGAATGTGACCTTATTTGGAAAAAGGGTCTTTGCAGATGTAGTTAAATTAAGAATCTTAAGATCATCCTGGATTATCCTGGTGGGCCCTAAATCCAATGGTAAGTGTTCCTATAAGAGACATCCAGTAGAAGACATAAGGACAAGAGAAGAAGGCCATGTGAAGTCAGAAGCAGAGACTGAAGTTATGCAGCCACAAGCCAAGGAATGCCTGGAGCCACCAGAAGCTAGAAGAGGCCTTAGAGCCTTCAGAAGGAACAGGGCCCTGCCAACACCTTAATTTCAGACTTCTAGCCTCCAGAACTGTGAAAGAATAAATCTGTGTTGTTTTATGCCACCCAGTTTGTGTTAATTTGTTACAGCAGTCCTAGGAAAATAATACTGACGGTGAGCTGGGCCAGAACTACAGGTAAGTCCCTGTAGTTCCTGTACAGACTATAGACTACAGACAAGTCCCCAGCGCCCCAGAAGGGCTGTGATTTGTCTTTGCTTCCAATCCATATCTGGGGAATAGGGGGCTCTTTTTCCTCCTACTTCACCAGCAAATAGCTCCCTCCTCTGCAGCCCTGGGATAAGCAGAGACATGGCCCTCGATGTCTTAAGACACAGACCCTAATGACCAAAAACTTGGCCTTAAACAACCACAGAGAGGTCGTGTGTCAGGCCGGGGTGGGGGGAGGGGGGTGTCCTTAGTCAATCAGTCCTGAGTACACTCTGTCCCTGGGGAGACTCAGGAAACAAGACTCTGGGAGCTCAAACCTGTTTTAGGGTTTGGCAGACTCCCAGTTGCAAAAGCACAATCTTGGGTCAGAGTCCACATTCCCCACCCAGACCAGAGACATAGTCACACACAGAGACAGAGAGCTCAAGAAAGAGACAGCACCATGGAGAATGGCACTTGGGAAATTAGGGAGCTGTAACACAGAGAGAGCTGTACCTAGATGCAATCTGGACTCTGAAATACTGAGAAAAAGCAGCAGAGATGGAGGGGAGACACGTGGACACATAGAAGTGCCAAGGAGAATTGTACAAGGAGACCCTGACGGAGATCTAAAAAGGAAAAAGGTGGAAACATTCAAAACATTTGGAAAGAGGGAAAATGAAATAAAACTAAGATTGGTGTTGGAGAAAATTCTAGACATACAGACTCCAGACTTCAGTTAGCATGGTGTTTCTGTCCTCCATGCTTCCCATGACCTCCTCCACCTCAACTAGATTAGTTGTTACCACATTCTGTCTTGTCCAGGCCCATCCAATTTAGATATTACCATGTACTTTCCATGTGTCTGGGTCCAACCAAGGTTCTGACAACACAGCTGACCAAGACAATGAGCTGACCATCAGGAGTTCACGCTGGATCAGATTGCCATGGATGGCTCTTAATTTAGCTCCAGAAATGGCAACCTAGATCGTTAGGCTGACTACCTCCTAAAAAGACTTCTTGTTCAGCCATACAAGTTTTGGCATACAGTATGACAGTCACTCTGACAAGGCAGACAGTTTGGGGTGCTGTAGAAATGTGATGTCCTGCTCCTGGAATAATTGCGGTTTGACACACACAGGCCATTGACAATGGGCTCCCTGAGGGCAGGGAAGGCATTTAGTTTGGTTTTTCTCAAGCCCTGTCTCGGTGATCTGCAGAGAGAAAAATGATCAATAATAAAGTAATACTGAACAAAAGACAGACTCAATCAATCAAATACTGGACCCTGCCCTTATGGCCCTCGAGGCTATTAGAGCAGATATAATGTCATAAATCACCTTAATATGAATTGGATGCTAGACAAGGTTGTTAGTGAGGGCAAAGAACTGTGGTGGTTCAGAGGCACCAGAAATCTCTTCCTGTGGTGTAAAGTTGGTCAAGCAAGACCTCCTAGAAGAGATGGCCTTTGAGCTGAGTCTTTTTTTTTATTATTTAATTTTTATTTTATATTGGAGTATAGTTGAGTTACAGTGTTGTGTTAGTTTCAGGTGTACAGCAGAGTGACTCAGTTATACATATATCCATTCTTTTTCAGATTCTTTTCCCATATAGGGTATTACAGAATATTGAGTAGAGTTCCCTGTGCTATATAGTAGGTCCTTGTTGGTTATCTATTTTATATATAGTAGTGTGTATAGGTTAATCCCAAACTCCTAATTTACCCCTCCCCTCCACCTTCCCCTTTGTAACCATAAATTTGTTTTCTAGTCTGTGAGTCTGTTTCTGTTTTGTAAATAAGTTCACTTGTATCATGTTTTTTTAGATTCCACATATAAGTGATATCATATGATATTTGTCTTTCTCTGTCTGACTTACTTCACTTACTATGATAATCTCTAGGTCTATCCATGTTGCTGCAAATGGCTTATTTCATTCTTTTTTAATGGCTGAGTAACATTCCACTGTATATATGGACCACATCTTCTTTATCCATTCCTCTGTCGATGGACATTTAGGTTGCTTCCATGTCTTGGCTATTGTAAATAGTGCTGCAATGAACATTGGGGTGCATGTGTCTTTTCAAATTATGGTTTTCTCCAGATATATGCCCAGGAGTGGGATTGCTGGATCATATAGTAGTTCTACTTTTAGTTTTCTAAGGAACCTCCATACTGTTTTCCATAGTGGTTGTATGAACTGAGTCTTGAATAATAGAAGAGATTTAGACAGAGGAGATAGTAAAGCTGTTTAACATGTTAGTGGGTGCATTCGTGCACAACTACTGACCTACCAGAGTGGAAACTGGTTGGGGCATTCAAGTGGGGTCCTGGAGCCCCTGCTGTGTCAAGCATTACTTCTTTAGTGAGTTCATAAGGTCAGGACAGTCCCTAGGGAGGAGTGGGGTAGCAGGAGCACCCTGGAGTTAGGGGCTAGTTACAAACCAGATTATAAATATTCCAATATATTTAATTACCTATACAACCATACTGGTGTGTGTACCTACTGAATGTTAGCCCCAGATAAGGATCTCCTGAGATGGCCTTACTCTCTTCTGGTTTGTTGAAGCCATAGGGGCCTTATTAGAATGTGAGCTGTAGAACAGCAGAGGCTGTTCTCCAGTTCAATGCTGCATCCCTAGGGTCTAGAACAGTGCCTGGAGGACTAGAGGAAGCTTACCAAATGTTAAGTGAATAGGCAGACTGGGAATCCCAGCCCATTGTTGGGGTCCTCTCACTATTCATCTCCTTGCACCCACTTTCCCCCTCCAATTCGTACTCCACACTACCCTTCAACATAACCTAGAATGAGATTTGGATTCTGTCATTCTTCTGCTCAAAGTATTTGGTGCCTCCCTTTTGCCCAGAATGCCATTTTCCCCATTTTTTTTTTTTTTTTCTTTTGGTGGTACGCGGGCCTCTCACTGTCGTGGCACAGGCTCCGGACGCGCAGGCTCAGCGGCCATGGCTCACGGGCCCAGCCGGATCGGGGCACGAACCCGTGTCCCCTGCATCGGCAGGCGGACTCTCAACCACTGTGCCACCAGGGAAGCCCCTCCCCCATTCTTTTTTAAACCAATTGAACTGCTACTTCTTTAAGCCCGGATCAAATTTTGCCTACTTCTGTATTACTTTCTGAGGCAGAATTCATCTCTCTCCCCCAAATATTATGATAATTTTTGCCCTCACTCACAAGACAGCAAGCTCCTTGGGACAGGGACTGCGTCTTATTCATTTCCATACATCTAGTCTATTAGCCCAATGCCTGACATATGGTAGATGCTAAATAAATAGAAGAGTGAAAGGCATTCCCAGCAGTGAGAACTAAATGAACAAAGGCGGTCAAAGGTTTGGGTAAAAAATGAATAGTTTAATTTGGCTAGGGTATGAGGGAGAGTAGTAGGAGAAAAGATGGAAAAGTCTCTTTGGTAGTATTTTGAGGGGACTTGGAAGTCAACTAGAGGGAGAAGATGGGCAGATAGAAGATACTTTGGTAGAGTGTGGAAAGCCAATGGAGGTTTTTGAGCAAAGGTGTAATATGATGAATAATACATTTAGTTTAAACCTATCAGACTCTCTAATAAATATATACAGTTTTCCATTCATACTCAAATTCGCCTCCCACCTACCCATCCATCCACCCTCCCACCCCCAGACTCCCCCCGCAGCTTGCCCTACCCCTTCACCTGCTCCCTGGCTGGGCCAGGGATGTATATATGGGCTGCTTCCCCTCTCAGCCAGAGGACGTGGGGTCCCCAGCTGCCTGGGACTGGGAAGCAGGCCAGGGTTAGCTGAGGTTGGCTGGCGAGCAGCCAGGCAGTGCCAGGGAGAACCTGTATAGTGCCAGGTGGAACCTGTATAGTGCCAGGTGGTGCCTTGGGTTCCAAGCTGAGCCCATGACCCTGATAACCTTCTGCCTGCGCACATACCTGCCGCTCACTCCACCCCATGCCCAACTTTGCTATCAGGGAGGGGGCACAGGGCCAGACAGACCTGCAGGGCTTTGGCTCCATCTCTACAAAAGGGCCTTCTGTGAGCCAGTCTGCTCCCCTCCAGGCTTGCTCCTCCCCCATCCAGCTCCTGTTTCTGATGCACGTACAGACCGTACACACCGTGTCCCAGGACATCCCACAGTCAGCCGCATGGCTCCCCTGTGCCCCAGCCCCTGGCTCCCTCTGTGGATCCCGGCCCCTGCCCCAGGCCCCGCTGTGCAGTTGCTGTTGTTACTGCTCCTCCTGGTGCCTGCCCATCCCCAGAGCCTGCTCTGGATGCAGGGGGCTCCCACCACAGGAGGAGATTCATCTGGGGAAGACGATCCACTGCGTGAGGAGGACCTGCCCAGTGAAGAGGATATACCTGGAGAGGAGGACCCACCTGGAGAAGAGGACCCACCTGGAAAGTTGGATCCACCTGGAATGAAGACTGAAGCAGGAGAGGAGGATTCTCTGAAGATAGAGGATCTACCTACTGTTGAGACTCCCAGGGGTACTCAAGGCCCCCAGAATAATGCCCACAGAGACAAAAAAGGTAAGTGGTCATCAGCTCTGCAAATCTAGGCTCCAGGAGGTTGATGCTTCCCCTCATTAAACCCCAACCCAGGTAGGGATTATTCAGGGAAGGAGAGGAGCCTGTACTCTGATGGTAGTTTTTCCCAACCCCAGGGGCTCCCATGCCACTAGCCCTTTACCCCCTTTCAGAGCTAGATGGGGAGACAAAAAGGGGCACAGATGGAGAGAGGTAAGCAGGAAGAGATGGGAAAGAAGAAAGGGGGAGACTGGAGAGGAGAAAGATAGGAATGTGGAGAGAAAACAAAGGTGGAGAGAAGTCAGAGTAAGGGGAGAGAAGAGGAAGGACGGGGGTGTACCAGAGGAAGAGCAGGAAGGGCTTGTAGAAATTACCTCATCTTCAGCCTACAGATGAGGAAACTGAGACCTAGGACTAAGGAAACAGCAGGTAGGAGAACCTGGTATCTTGACTCTCAAGCCAGGAACTTTGGAAATCGAGCTGGAGACCAGAAAGGGAACAGGATGAGTGGGGAGGAGGGATGAATAAGGGAGAAAAAGGTCTACTGATTTGGGCCTGGGAACTGAGGCCTCCACCCATTTTAGAGACCCTGAGACAGTGGTCGCAAACTGGTATCTCCCGGGCCAGCAGGATCTTTGTGTGGCCCGTCAAGCTGTGGCGTTTTACTTGGCTGCCATCTATAGTGCTTTACACCTGGCCTGCTTCAGGCATTTCTGTTACCTGCTATGCTTCTGTAAGACATCTGAATTTGTGAACCTCTGCTAGTGAAGGAGACCCACCTCCTTTTGGCCGCTGGGGAGGGACTGGGCTCAAAGATCAGCTTCATTCTTCTCATTTATGCAGGGGATGACCACAGTCATTGGCGTTATGGAGGTGAGACACCCACCCCCTGTACAGACCCAATGTGGGCACCCAGCTCTGCTAGTGCCTGCACCCCCCGCCCTCTTCCCCCGCATCCACGTCTGCCAGTCCCTGACACCACCCGCTGCCTCTCTCCCTCCACATCCCTTATTTCTATCTCCTGTCTGGATGCCTCCTGACTCGACCCCATCACTTTTTCTACTCAGCTTCCCTAAAAGTTCCTGATCTTGTCATCAAACTTCCTGTACATACTCTCCCACTCCAGGCGCTCCGCCATGGCCCCAGGTGTCCCCCGCCTGCGCTGGCCGTTTTCAGTCCCCGGTAGATATCCGTCCAGAGCTCACCGCGTTTTGCCCAGCCCTGCGACCCCTGGAACTCCTTGGCTTTGAGCTCCCGCCACAACCAGAGCTGCGCCTGCGCAACAATGGCCACACCGGTGAGGCGGTCTCGGGGCGGAGCCTCGGGGAAGGGGCGGAGGCTAGCTGGGGATGAGGGACTGTCCCTGGGAGTTAGGCTCGCGCTCTGCGGAGAGAGGGGCGGGCCCGGCTCACCTGCCTCTCACCGCGCAGTGCAGCTGAGTCTGCCTCCCGGGCTGGAGATGGCCCTAGGTCCCGGGCAGGAGTACCGGGCCCTGCAGTTGCATCTGCACTGGGGGGCTGCGGGTCGCCCGGGCTCGGAGCACACGGTTGGCGGTCACCGTTTCCCTGCCGAGGTGAGCGCGCAGCTGTCCGCGGAGGGTCGAAGTGGGGCGCGGGGTAGGGGATCTCGCCCACTCCTACCGTGTCCTCTCCAGATCCACGTGGTTCACCTCAGCACTGCATTTGCCAAAGCTGACGAGGCCTTGGGGCGCCCGGGGGGCTTGGCCGTGCTGACTGCCTTTCTGCAGGTACCAGCCCTGGACACCCCCCACCGCTGCTTCCCCAGCCCTCGGGCTCAGAGTATCTTGCCCCAGAGACCCCACCCCGCACCTGGCTATCATCTTCACTTACTCATTAGTTCTTTCATTAACACCCACTGTGAGCTGGGCTCCAACAAAAGATTCCGAAACTGTGGATCCTTGTCTCCCCACAGCCAGTGAGGGAGGCTGACAGGATAGACATATACACAGGACGCAGAGTCAACAAGGTAGTCAGGGAAGGCCTCACAGAGGAGGTGAAACTTGAAGCCTTCACTAGTGGGAAAGAAAAGGAGATATTCCATGCAGAGCGAACGGTACATGTAAAGACTCAGAATATGGCCCATTCGGGGAATGGCAGATGCAGTAGAATGGACATAAGGAAGAGTCATTTCTCTAATACTCTTGTAACCCGTAATTTCCCCTTTGCAAAATGCAATATTGTCTAGAGAAGCATTTAGTGACCTCTTTGGACCTATACTGATCAGGAGTACATACACAATGATTAGAGGAGGCTAGTAGGTTGGAGGGATGGTGAAACACCTGTTAGGCTCACTCCCTCCCTGACTCATGAACGCCAGCCTCACAGCGCAAAGTTCAGAGAAGCACCTTGGAAATAGCATGTCCTGGCTCCAAAACTCAAACACATGAATTATTAAGGTGAATGCAGAGCTAACATGAATACAAAGGTTATTGGGGTTTCCTGTGGTGGGGACATAGAATGTGTGTGGAGTTAATGATGAGTGAGATTGGAAAAGTAAGTAGAGCCCATCATTGAGAACCTTGTATCCTAGTAAAGTGACCCACCATCCTCCTCTTCCTCCAATTTGCCATTGAAAACTAGTCTGCCTAGTTACATCAGTTTGCAAAGTAGGAGTATATCGACCTTGAGTAATAATACATGAGATATTGTGTTCCCCCAGCGTTCTCAGAGCTGGGAACTGGGGGAGGACTATGGGAACCCACCTCACCTTCAGGCCTCCAGCCATGACCCTAAATACATGTATGAATCTATCTTGCATTATCATCTCCTAGGAAGGCCCCGAAGAAAACAGCGCCTACGAGCAGTTGCTGTCACATTTGGGAGAAATCGCCGAGGAAGGTCAGTTTGTTGGTTTGGCCACCATCCTTGATACCCTTGTTCATAAAGAACCGCCCTTGGGGAGCCTCAGGTCTGAGGATGGAGAAGGGCTCCCTCCCACACAGAGGGGTTGAAATGTGAACTGGCCTACTGTGAACTTGATAATAACTATGAAGCCGAACACAGGCAAACAGGCAAAGGCAAACTGCTGGCTACAGGCTTTATGTTTAAAAACCAAACAGAAACTAAGATAAGACAAAAACCAAATAAGACCAAAAAAATAGTGTTTGGAACTTTCAGGGGTTGAGTCTGGTTGAGTCTAAAATTTTTCTGAGAGATGTCTATTACTCCTTCATAAGCATCAAATATTTTAAATTTGTAAATGCTTTTGTTGGAAATCTTTCTTTCCTTCTCAGTCACTCTAGGTCATTTTAAACCTCACTTGCCCAACTGGACCTTAAGTTTTGCTAAACTAGAGAGAACTGTGTTTTTTGAGTTTTGTGTCTGTTTTTAAAGTTATAGGTATTTATTTACAAGTTATTCAACTCATTTTCTCTTTTGATTTACTCTGGGCTTAAATCTGCATTCCAGCGTGTTATCACAGTGTGCAAACTAAGAGTGAAGACTCAGGGGGAGGGCCAGGGGAGCAATTCTCTCACTCTGTGCGCCCCAAAGCCTTTTACTTCCTCCTGAGTCATGTCTTGTTGTGCTGAGTTATGGGAAGGGACACACTCAGTGAAGAAGTGGTTTCAGGGAGTTGAGTCAGCTTGGCTTCTGGGAGATAAAAATGTATTCCTGTACCCCAAAGCTTTGTTGTGTGTATGGCGGGGGGGGGGTCAATCTATGTGGGACTCCAGCACAGGTCCTCTCCACAGACTCTGAGACTTGGGTCCCAGGACTGGATGTATCTGCACTGCTGCCCTCTGACCTCAGCCGCTACTTCCGATATGAGGGGTCTCTCACCACACCCCCCTGTGCCCAGGGAGTCATCTGGACTGTGTTCAACCAGACAGTAAAGCTGAGTGCTAAGCAGGTGGGGCTGGGGTGTGGTGGTGACATAGGGGATGAGGGGGAAACGGTTGTAGGTGGAGGTGAGAAAGAGGAGGCATAAAGAGATGAAGTGGCCGTGTTGGGGATGAGGGGGACGTGGACAGTGGGTCCCTGAGGTGTTGGCTGTAAGCCTGTGACCCTTTTGCTTCTGTGTCATGAGCCCACCCCCACTGTCTGCTGACCTCCCTAGCTCCACGCCCTCTCTGACTCCCTGTGGGGACCTGATGACACTCGGCTACAGCTGAACTTCCGAGCTACACAGCCTTTGAATGGGCGAATAATTGAGGCCTCCTTCCCTGCTGGAGTGGACAGCAGCCCTGGGACCGTTGGGCCAGGTGCAGCTTTGTCTACTGATGCCATGCCCCCTACCCCCAGCCACAGGTCCCTCATCCTCCCCATGTGTCCTCATTTGTCTGTCACTGGTGATCACAACCCCTGGCTCTAACGTCTCCTTTTTCTCCTCAGTCCACCTGAATTCCTGTCTCGCTGCTGGTGAGTCTGTGCCCCTCCTCTGGTTCCTGAGGCTGGGGGCATCCCTTGGCACCGTTCAGCCTCAGGGGCTAGTCAGGACCACCACTGCTGCCTCTCTGTTTCTGCAGAGCACACACCAACCCCAATAGGATAGCGTCAGATCAAGGCAGGGGGGTTCCCCTGTTGTCCCCAGTGCAAGAGTTGGTCAGAATGAAGCTCCAGAAATCTCCTTGCATCCTCCTTCCCAAACAACCTCTTTCGTTTTGTTTTTAGAGAGGAAAAAAGTGCTTATCTTACCCCTTCTTGTGTATCCACCCCCATCCCTTTGCTGGCCTCTGCTGGATTCGGAGACGCTGGGGGCAGCTGGAGAACTTGGGGCAGGGGTGGGGTTCAGGTGGAAGAGGCTCTGAGGGAACCCTACAGACTCCTCTTCACTCCCTGAGGCAGTCTCTCTCCTCCTCCCTCCAGGAGACATCCTGGCCCTGGTTTTTGGCCTTCTCTTTGCTGTTACCAGCATCGCCTTCCTTGTGCAAATGAGAAGGCAGCAAAGGTATTTTACTAACCCTCTCCCTTAGGCCCAGCCCCTGCTCCCCAAGTGGAGTCCAGAACAGCTTCATGCAAATTGCATGCAAATGAGCTCATCCTTGGTGAGATTTCTGATTAGGGTTCCCTGTTGTGTAGACACCCAAGTGGGACCAAAGGAAGTGTCAGGTACCACCCGGCAGAGGTCACGGAGACTGTTGCCTAGAGGCCTGCAACTTGGAGAATGTGCAGAGAAGCTGGCCAGAGGAATCTGAGGGGGAGCTGGAGACTTTGTCCTGCCCATTACACTACTTCCTTTTAAGCCTCCAAAGATTTTTTTTTTAATAAATATTTCTAATAAAATCTGTGGAAGGCGTGTACTTGTTCCCCAAATCAACAGGATGGTGTGTTCATTTCCTATTGCTGCTGTAACAAATTACCACAAACAGTGGTAACGGAAATTTATCCTCTTAAGAGTTCTAGAGGTCAGATGTTCAAAATGAATCTTCTGGGCTAACGTCAAGGTGTTGGCAGGGCTGGTTCCTTCTGGACACTCCTGAGGAGAGGATATTTTCTTGCCTTTTTCAGCTTCTAGAAGCCAAGCATTCCTTGGCTTGTGGCCCCTTCCTTGCATCGCTCCAATCTCTAGCTTCCATTGTCACATCTCCTACAACTGCTTTTAACCTTCTTGCCACCCTCTTATAAGGACCCTTGTGATTATGTTGGACCTACCCAGTTAACCTAGGATAACCTCCCCATCTCAAAATCCTTAGCTTAACTAAAGTCCCCTTCCCATGTAAGGTAACATTTCACAGGATTAGGGTATGGACATCTTTGGTGGGGGGACATGATTCTGCCTCATGTAGATGTTATCAGGAAGCAGGGAGAAACGACTGGTATTGTTGGAATGACTGTGTGTGTGTGTGTGGGCAGGCTTGGTCTCTAGGCTTAAAATCACACTGAGGCTTTTGGGTTTTCACCCTGCTCAAGTAAAAGCTATGTAGCTTTGCAGTTTTGCCTTCCAGTTGTGCTGTCCGGCCCAGCTGCTTGCTGGAATGGGGCAGTGCCGCTGATAGCAGCTCCTTTGCTCTGTGGGGAGTAAGGGCCAGATGTTCCCCCAGCCCTGCCAGGCTTCTCTGCTTCACACAGCCTGTTCACAACCCCTCCTCAGTGAGCCCAGTGCCCCACCCCTCTGGCTCACGCAGGGGTCCTTCCAACTCCACTCTTCCCCTGGGGCATCCTTTCTACCTTCTCCATTTTGGAAAACCACCACCACCATCCCCAACACCCAAGAAAGGCTTAAAGGGCCCCATGATACTGGTAACATCAGTTTTATTTGGTGGCAACTACAGCCTGGCTGGGGGCAGGGCCAGCCCTCACAGGTTGTTGAGCTCCAGCAGGGTCTGGTCGAGGGTCTGGTGGATCTCCACGTTCTCCTCCTTGGCACTGGCCAAGGTCTCTGTGAGGGGAAGCAACCCGTGAGGTTTGTGGGGGAGAAACATGGGGAGGCATGGACAGGGAATGTGACAAATAGACACGGAGTGGGCTGGAGGCACAGGAAGACCCAAACATTCAGGGATCTGAGGACCCTGTGGGTGGGACAAATGGATGGACTGAACAAGGCAGACAGGGATGCCTCACTCAAGGCTTTGGGGCTGTGGAGGTGGGATGGGAAGGCCTGAGTCATAAACTAATTTACCCTCCTTCTTTAAAAGGTTGAAGAGAGTTGGAAGCAGGAGGAAAGACAAAGACTGAGCCAGGAAAGGGAGTGTCAGACAGACAGACAGACAGACTTGAGGCAGAAAACAGACCTGCAGGGAAAGCCCCATGGTGCTGCCATCCAGTGTCTCTCCAAACTTCATCCCAGACCATTCACAACCTTCTCGCCCCTCCCCTGCACCTCACCATTCCACTTCCCTTCCAGTCATTCTTTTAGATCCTGGAATCACAGCTTGAATGCTCCAAGGGCAGTGACATGCCTGGGTCTGTAGAAGGGCGTGTGTCTCAGAGGCACCAGAGGGCCCGTGGTTGACTGACGTGGTCATAAGTGCCCACATGCGGCAGTAAGAGTCATGCAGAGGGGGTTCCGGTGTGGGCCACAGTGTTTTGTGGGTGAGATCAGTAGAGGAGGGGGGGGTCACAAGATCAGGGGTGCCCGTAGGAGCCAGGGTCTCAGCAGTGAACCAGTGCTCTGTGGGGGTGATGGAAGTGCTCTCTGGAGGGCAGGAAAACAGCGTGGAGACCAAGTTGAGTTTATTGAGCAGCAGAGAGCGGGAGAGGCTGGCGGGTAGAGGGAGGAGTGGATGGATATAGAAGGATGAAGCAAATGCCAGGGTGGGCAGCAGCTGTGACGGGGGCTCTCCTAGGCTGCGTCCGGCCTGGCTGTGCAATGTTGGCAATTTCCGCTCCTCCTGCTTGCCCCCCTCCCCATACAGAGAATGGAAAGGAGAAGAGAGAAGGGGCCGCGGGCCACACTGGTGAGAGGCTCAGAGGGAGGTGATGTCGTTGAGTGCGTTGTCCAGCTCCTCGCTGATGGCCTTGTACTTCATCTTCTGTGCATAGACTTCGTCTGGGGGGTCCAGGGGAGGGGGGCCAGGTGGGAGTGTGGGGAGAGGGAATGGAGGGAAAGAGGAATGGAAGGAGAGAGGGTAATGGAAAGAGAGAACAAGAATCAGAGAGAGGTGGACGAAGATGGAGTGAGAGAGACAGGCCAGAGAACAGGCTGGACAGCTGTCAGGGCCCCCTCCTCCCCTCTCTGTACCCCTATGTCTTTTGCTCTTCTCTGTACCCCAAACTGGTGCTTCCCCCCAGGAGCTCCTGCCTCCCCCAGGGGCCTGGGGGCACAGTGCTTTGCATAAGCAGGAGTGCTTGCTTCAAGGGGAGGGCGCTCAAGCCAGAAAGTTCTAAAGTCCTAAAGTTGGAGAGAAAACTGAGGCTTGCCTGAGAAGGCTGGAAGCAAGAGAAGAGGGAGTTATGAAAGTGAAGTAAAAAGGAAAGACAGCTTTAGGCACAACGTTGTCGGTAACAGTGAGAAGTAGCTACAGACTAGCAAATCCCTGGATGCTTGTTTTCACCAAATCTAGCTTCAAAAAGTATTTTCCATTAATGTTATCATGAAAACCTAGATATTAAACCAAATACCTCTCTATTTAATGAAGAAGGTGCTGCACGTGGACACAGAATTGTCTAGATCAGTGCTACTCAGAGTGCGACGTGAGGACCAGCAGCATCTGCGTTACCCAGGGGCTCGTTAGACACAGGTTCAGCCCCAAGTCAGCAGTCGCTTCAGAGCAGCACCCAGGAATCTGTGTTTTAAAAACTCTGAGGGGATTTTCATGCTCGCTCAAGTTCGAGAAGCACTGGAGTTGACCGGGCTACATCTACTTGGATGGGAGGCACAGACCGCCAGAGTCTGTGGAGTCCTAGGTGGTCCAACCCTAATTTACCACTGGCAGGTATCATGGGATGGGAAGATAAGTCATGGGGAATATGGACCTATTTTAAAAGGTTCAGGGGTACACAGGAATATCCCTTTTACCTTCCAGGTCATCAATGGTTTTCTCCAACTTTGCCACCGACCTTTCGGCAAACTCTGCTCGGGTCTCAGCCTGGGCATAAAGGCAAGATGGGGAAAATGACAGGAGCTTAGGCCCTCCCAGACGCTATCAACTTTCTCTTCCGTCCCTGTCCCCAAATTCCCTGCCACAGGAGGTCTCTGGCGGGTACTGGGGGGCTTGAGGGGGATTTGGACTGGAAGGACTCTCACCTCCTTTAGCTTCTCCTCCAGCAGTTTGATCTCCTCTTCATATTTATCTTCTTTGGTGGAATACTTTTAGGGACAGACACATGCCATCAGTTCATCGCCTCCACAAGTCCTTCATTTCTCCACGGAGCCCCACAGGCTACTCCTGATTTTGTCTCCATCAAACATCCGGCCCTGCCCTGCCTGGGCCCATCGCCTCCCTCCCCTGAAGGACCCCATCCTCACTGCCCCTCTACCCCCCTCTACCTTGTCCGCTTGGGCTTCCAGGGATTTCAAGTTGTTGGTAACAATTTTCAGCTCCTCCTCTAGGTCCCCACATTTACTGCAGGGGGTGTGTGGCAGGGTGGGGTGTGAGGGCACAGTGGGGGAGACAGTGGAGATGGCACAGTGGGGGAGGGGTGGAGGAGAGAAGAGAAGAGCAAAGTTGTGAGAGTGACAGCAGGCAGAGTTTAGGAGCCCCAGGCCCTTCCCGGCCCCCAGCAGGTGAGAGAGAGCAGCCTGAGATGGAGGGGAAGGTGAGCCTAGAGAAGGTGCCATTGCCCAGAAAGGTCCAGAGAGGTGACTACCTCCTCCTCTGAGGCCGTCAGGGACTTGAGGGCCTGGTCCATGGTTCGCAGTTCCTCCTCCAGCTGCCTGGCTCGGCTGGGGGCAGCAGGTAGGGGTCAGAGGCAGGACCTGTCCCTGTGGTCCCACGCCTGGGAAACTGCCTCCCCACTGTGCAGAGTGCCCCAGAGCCATGGGCTCAAGCCGAGTTTCACTTGCCGCCCTGTGGTGTCCTCACCTCTCAGCCACCTCAGCTCTCTCTTCTGAGCGCTCCAGCTCTCCTTCCAGGATCACTAGCTTCCTGGCCACCTGTGGGGATAGGGAAGAGAGGAGGAGGAGATCCATGGTGAATGACTGGGGGTGTCTGGGGCTTGGGAGTGAGAAGAAAGTGGGGCAGGGCTCTCACCTCCTCATATTTGCGGTCTGAATCCTCAGCGATGTGCTTGGCCTCCTTCAGCTGCATCTCCTGCAGCTCCATCTTTTCCTCATCCTTCATAGCTCGGTTTTCGATGACCTTCATTCCTCTGAGAGTCAGGGAGAGGGGCAGGGGTCGGGTTAGGACCAGCAGAGACAGGCTCCCAGCCCCCTCCGCGGCCCACCCTCTGAGGACGCCCCTGCCCACCTCTCGCTCTCATCAGCAGCCTTCTCAGCCTCCTCCAGCTTTTGCAGGGCTGTAGCCAGGCGCTCCTGCGCCCGGTCCAACTCCTCCTCTACCAGCTGAATGCGGCGGTTCAGGGAGGCCACGTCTGCCTCGGCCTGTGAGTCAAAGGTCAGAGGTCAGAGAGGCTTCAGAGGATGGTTAAGATTCTTGTCAGGACGAACCTAGGTTTCCTGACCTCCAGAATTTCAACCTATTTTTTTTTTCCCCCAAACCAACCGTCTTCTGTGCAGACTCTGTGCTCCAGCCCAAAACATGCCCTCCTGGACAAGCTCCACTCCCCTGCTCCAGGGCCTCTTCCAGCACGGTGCATAATCTCCAATGGTTATCTGCACACAGATCCCTCCATCCCTCCTGAGAGCCCTCCAACTGCTGGGACCAGGTCTGAGGCAGCCCTGACGACTCCTCCCCAGAGCCTGGCCCAGGCAAGGGGTGGGGAAGAATCAGGCCAACCAGACTGCAGTGCTGCTAAAAACCGCCAATCACAGGATCAAGCTATGTGATGTCACTCGCTGCCAGGCAGACCCCTAGCGGGAGGCTCCGGAAGCAAGCCAGGCCTATTTAGGACACCCTAGGCTGTACCAAGGGTACTCCCTGCCAATGCCCGAGGCAAGTGAGGTCGGTGCGAGGGCAGTGTGAGTGGCAGATCAGCCACTGATCCTGCAGTACAGAGGCAAAATCATGGTGGTTTTGGAGAACGTGCACAGAAACAGACGATACCTTGAGAAAGAGAGGACAGAGCAAGAAGGGCCCCAATAAAGGAAAATGAGAGAAGTAGTGCAACTTGGTGTTAAGAGCGTCAGCTCTGAGTGACACTGTTGTCTTTGAGCTACTTGTGTGACCTTGGGTAACTTATTTAGTCTCTCTAAGCCTCAGTTTCTTCCTTTTTAAATTGGAGTTGACAATAGCAGTTCCTACTTTGTAGGCTGTTCTGAGATAATGCAGTGCTTCTAATACTGGATTAATAACAGGATCATCTGGGAGGTGTATAAAAAATACCAGGTTCTCTAGCTCCATGCTGGAGCCACTGAACTAAGATCTCCAGGGCAGGGGCTTGGAAATCTTTCCATCTTTTTTTTTTTTTGCGGTACGTGGGCCTGTCACTGCCGTGGCCTCTCCTGTTGCGGAGCACAGGCTCCGGACGCGCAGGCTCAGCGGCCATGGCTCACGGGCCCAGCCGCTCCACGGCATGTGAGATCTTCCGGGACCGGGGCACGAACCTGTGTCCCCTGCATCGGCAGGCGGACTCTCAACCACTGTGCCACCAGGGAAGCCCCCTTTTTTTTTTTTTTTTTTTTTTTAAAGCTTCCAAGGGATTCTGATGATAAGCAATCTTGGGAAATAGTAAAATAATATGCAGAAAGCACTTGAATATGTGCCTGCAGAGTCCACACCCCATAAACGTTAGGTTATCCCTTGTCTCTCCCTCAAGGACAAAACACAGAAACCGCGAGATTTAGGATTGGAAAGGAGAAAGGACCAGTGTAGGGGAAGAAGAGAGTGACAGGGAAGAGATGGGTGGCAGCACTGGGGGTAGAGGGAGTAGAAAGCAGGTCCTGAGTGATAGTGTAGGGCAGGGGAAACAACACCATATATAGAAAGTAGTTGCAGCTTATCCTCCAGGTGCTGAAGGCCACCTAGAGTGACAAGAGCCCATCCTGGGCACAGGGCCATATGACTCAGTGTGGAAGGATTCTGGGACAGCACTGGGGTTGGTAAGAATGACTCTGGGGGACACTGGAGGTCTATTCTAGAGAGAGATGAGACTCTGCAAAAGGGAAACTCTTCATGGTAGTGGGGTGACAAATGACTGGAGAATCTGGGAAGTCCTGGGGCCCGCATCACAGGAATGACTTTTGCCATTTTCTGCTTCTCAAGTTCTTCCCAGTTACGGATGCTGCCCTCTAACTGCAGGACAGGCAGTGCTGTCCCCTCTGCACAAATAAGAAGCAAGAGAGAAAGGAGAAACTGAGGCACCGTGTAAGTTAAGTGCTGTGTTCAAGGTCACACAATAAGTTTGGGCACCGTTTCCTATCTTCTACTGGTGCTGCTGCCCTGCTTCCCCAGCTCTGTCCCTGTCTTCCCCTCCTCCCTCCAGCCCCCACCTAGCTCCTTGGGTTTCCAGTCCTTACTCCAGCTGCACTGGGCCTCAGTTATTTATAGAGTGTCAGATGCCCAGGGTCGTCTTCACTAGCAGCTGCAGGTCAGTTCCCTCCCAAGTGCCAGGGCTGGTGAAGAACCAAAACCGAAGGCTGGAGGTCAGAGAAACCAACCTTGGGGCTAGGGGGGGGATGGGGAACAAGGATAATGGTCAATACGAACAGTAATGTCATCTCTGATCTTGGATGTTCAGACCGTGCGTATGCGAATCCCCCCATCCACCCAACCGCAGGCTCATCTTAAACTTAAGCCTGGGTGGAAGGCAAACGGGGAGGATGAGGCAGAGAAAGTACCATGTCCAAAGTCTGATGGCCGTTCTCCTACCTCGTGGGGGGAGGGGTTGGGAATGGCAGGAGGTGGAGAAGTCTGGTTAGCGGGCGGTGGACAGAGGAATCTCCGAGTGAGCAGAACTTGCCAAGGTGGCTGCCGTGGCGTTTGTGGCTCTGTCCTTCTGCCCCGTGGCCTGGCATGGTCTCAAGGCCAAGAGCTTAATGAGGGTAAGTGAGGGACCGACAGAACCTGAGCTGGCGCCCCTGTGCACAGCAGGGCCGCTGGAGCCAGAAGTCAAGGCCAGGGAATTTCTAATGGCCCCCCCGGGGGTGTAGCTCAAGTCAGGGCCCCTCTTTGAACTCCTCTCCCCTCCCCCTGCCCCGCACCCCGAAAAGGTAGCTGCAGGCTCCTTTCCATGTTCAGCTGGGGGATTAGTTGAGATGGATGGTAAATTCTTGTACCACCCACCCCCGCGGTGACTCATTGCTTGGTCACTGTACACGCTAAGAGCTGGAACCAAACGAAATTACAACACTGTGTCCTCTGGGGGAAGTGGGAAGTGGTTTTGATTTACCCACTGTCTTGGATTATTTGTGCCAGCTTTTGCCCTAGCCTGGGTTCCTGAGAGGAAACGGTTTCTGTCCTGGTGCTGAAGGTCCCCTCCGTCCCCATGTCTGGGACCCCTCCCAGTGCACTAACTCTCCCACCATCCCCCAGGTCCACACTCACATCGGTGGCTTTCTTCTCAGCCTGCTCCAGTTTCTCCTGGGCATCCTTCACTGATTCGGAATACTTTTCCACCTCGTCCTCCGTCCCTTTCAGCTTCTTCTGGAGGGCCTGCTGCTCCTCCTCCAGCTGGGAGAGAAAAGCCTCAGTCAGCCAGGCCCAGGCCCAGGCAGGAGGCAGTGGTGCGTGCGAGGGGGTACTAAGAGATATGTAGAGGCTGTCAGGGAGGAAGAGGGATAGCAGAGGAGGGACAGTGCAGCCAGGGGTGTTGTAGGGACCTGGCGGGAGGGGAGAGAGAGCTTCCGACCCCAAGGAGCAAGGGCCATCATGGCTCTGCAAGGGCAGGAGTGGAAAGGGGGGCACCGGGGCTCCCCAGGCTATGGTGGGTGAGATGAAGCATGGCTCTGGCTAGGGCCCTGGGGGGTACCGTGAAGGCCCAGCAGCCCTCACACTGGAAAGTAGAGAGCCTTGGACAGCAGGCCAGAGGCTGGGGGTCACCGGGCAGGGCCTACCCCACCCGCATTGTGGGGTGGCGGCAGGGGATGCACCGGGCCTGGGGCCCCCACCTGCTTGCAGCGGTCCTCAGCTTGCTTTTTGTCGGCCTCAGCCTGCTCAGCGCGGTCGATGGCATTCTCCTTGTCCAGCTTTAGCATCTGCATCTTCTTCTTGATGGCGTCCATGGTTGCGGTGGGAGACCGGCCGGCCGGCGGGCTGTGGGGTGGACCGGGCTGACTGGGCTGGCTGCGCGAAGTGGTTGCACGGGTGGCAGGCGAGGAGGACCAACCGGGACTGGGATGTCCCAGCCGCGCGGGCGCCTAAAAGGCGCGGAGGGACCGGGCGGAGCCGGGGGCCAGGACCCTCCCCCACCGCAGCCCAAACCTTGTAGGGGCAGAAGCGCTGCAGGGTCGGGGGGCGCGGCCACCCCCTGCGCCCACCCCCTCGGGGCTCCGCCTCTCCCCCCTCCCTTCCCCCCCCACCCCCCCCCCCACGGCCGTCTGAAGGGAAAGTAGATGGAGAGTCTGTCGAAAGAAAACACCGTAGAGCTGCAGAGGGGAGGGGACCCTGGGGCTGGGGGCTCCGCGCTTCTTCTGAGTGACAGCCCGGCCCAGTGGCAGCTGCGGCTGGGGGCCCTGGGGCTATTTCGGGGTTTGAGCTCACGGCAGCTGCCCGGGCGCAAGGACCGGAGTGTCCCCCCCATCGGCTGCAGCAGCCGCTGCACTTAATTTAGAAGTTTCCTGTAAATCCCCTCGGATTAAATGTCTCTTGGAAGGCGGGGCTCCTCCGCCTTTCGAGTGCCTCAGTTTACCCTGAGTCCCAGACTCTGGGTTTGCGTTACCGACGTGGCAGTGATAGCGGAGAGTCTCTCCAGGGACTTGGGGAAACTGAGTCAGGAGGGGAGCCCAGAGCCCCGGTCGCAGTGCGGGGCGAGGCCCGGCGGGCTGCCCCCGAGGGCGGGCCTGACCTCTCTTCCCCCTTCCAGCCCCTTCCAGCCCCTGCCTCTGGAGCCAGGGCCCCTCCTCCATGGTCGCCGGGCCTCGGAACCCAGCTCCGTGCCCCGCCTGCCCCACCCCCACGTGCCCCGCATATTTTCCACGCGGCTTCTGCCGGGCAGGACGCGGCGCGTTCTCCTCCCCCGTCTCCATCCCCTCCCGGGACGCGTCCCTCTGCGTCCCTTCCTTGCCCCGCTCCGGGCTCCACCGGCCCCACCGCCCCTCCACTCACCCCCACCCACCCCCGCTCTCGCCTAACCTCCCCGTGCGCCCTCCCTTCTCCTCCCCTTCTCCCGGCGGACTCTCCTCTCTTCCCTTGTGAGCCAGCTTTACGCTGAAATTTCTTTTCTGCCCTTTTTTGGGATGTTTCCCGTGGGGAGGCGGAGCCGGGCTGGGGCGAGGAAGGCAGGGGCGAGGGTAAGAGTTACTGAGCTGCTGGGCGTCAGGAGCTGGGGGTGCGGTGTCCCCTCGGACCGAGGCCACCAGAAAGAGCTCCGGGAGCTGGGGCCTAGGGTCGGGAAATCAGAGGCACGGTCGCCAGGCTGTTTTCGTTTTTCTCGGGGTGGGGTGGGGGGAGAGGAAGTGGAGAGCTGCCTTGGAAGGGGGGAACGGGGAGACCAGGCGGAGGAAGCCTTGCTCCCCAGGGGCAGAGGGGCGGGAGGCCTGGCTTTTGCTGGCGGGTCGGGAACCGTGGGAACCATGGGTCCCGGGCCCCGGGTGAGATGGGGGCGGGGAGGGAGGGGGCTCTGAAATGTATTTAGATCTGCTTAGGCGACTGCTGCTACACATGGAACAAAACTGATCTCGCGGTGTTCACTCCGTCTCCTTGTTTCCCCAAACACTTGAGAGTCGCTTCCATCCACCCTGTAGCCAGTGCCAGACCCCTGGCTGGTAATCAAGAGCTCCCGTCCCTCACTTCCCACATCCACTTAATCCTGTAGGTTCTACTTCCTACAAATGAGGTTCCTCCTCTGAAGTCTCTGGGGTTGCCTTGGGCAGCTCCTTATATTACCTCCTGCCTGTGTCTGTTGTGGTCTTACTCCTGGTTCCCCAGCTCTCCTCCACATTGTTACACAAAAGTCTTTTTTTAAAGTTGGTGCAAATAGGACCCTAAAATCCTCCCAAACCCCTCCCTTCGCCCTCCCTCTTTTGATGGGAAAAATCCACATCTCTTAATATGGTATATAAGGCTCTTTGTTTTGGCTCCTGCCCACTTCTCTAGCTCTACCTCCTTTCATATCCAACCTCACCCCCAGTACACAGACTTGTACTTCTGTGCAGCATTCATACTGAGCTAAGTGCAGGAACTGGAAATCACCATACTTTTCTTGAAGCTTCCACCTTTCTGTTCTCTCTCCCTAAAATGCTCTTCCCTTGGCTGATTCCTGGTGGCTGTAAAGACCAAGTGGCAGCTTTTCTGGGAAGCCTTCCCTAGCCACTTGTCCCGACCACCCTTTCCACCTAATAGGTGCATGTTTTCGGTGAAGGCTCCTAACTGACATTCTCATAGTCCCTGTTATAACTGTCCTTGTACCTGTTTGCCTCCTTCACTGATCTCCAGAACAGGGACTGTCTTTTTCAATTCTGAATCCCCAGTGTAGCATAGCATCAGGCATAGAGTTGGCACTTGGTAAACATTTGCCTGGTGAATTTTTTGTGCACCAGGTTCAGAATTCACAAAGATACTATGTGGATCTAGGGGAACTCATGGTCTAGTGGGCCAATTCTCAAACTTCTTCATCTTAGAACCCCCATACACTCTTAAAAATTGAGAGTGGCGTTTGAAGATCCAAAAAGCTTTTGTTGGAGTCATATCTATCATATCTATCAATCTGTCAATACTTACCATATTAAAATGGAAACTAAGAAAAAATTTCAATATTTATTAATTCATTAAAAGTAACAGAAACAAACCCATTACACATTATCATGTTAACATACTTTTAATGAAAAATAACTATATTCACCTCCCCAAATTTGTGAGAGCATGGCAGTTATTTTACATTTTTGCAAATCTCTTTAATATCTGGCTTGATAGAGGACAACTGGATTCTCAAAATCTACTTGAGCTTTCTATCTGTTGCTATGTATTGGTTGTTTAAAGTACCGTATAGGAAGAGAATCTAGTTTCACACAGATACGTAGTTGGAAAAGAGAATAGTATATAGCTGATCCTTGAACAAGACAGGGGTCTCTGAAGTTGAAAACCCATAACTTAACCCTCTGTATGCTCGGTTCCTCAGTATTCATGATTCTGCAACCCTGGATTCAACCAACCGCAGATCACGTAGTACTGTAATAAACTAGTCCACATATAAGTGGACTAGTGCTGTTCAAACCCATGTTGTTCGAGGGTCATTGGTATTTGTAGCCTTTTTGTGTGATCCTGGATATTCTTCTTTGATGCTACATCAACACTTGACAGATGGTATGCTCTTAAGGGTTAGTTGCAATGAAACTATATCAATAACCTTTTTGTACAACGTTTCATTGTAACCAATTAGTCTGTATTGCACTTTGGTTGGATCTTTTACCCAGGGATAATTTTGTAACATCAAGCATTGGTCATTTGGAAAATGATTCACTGAGCTATGCAGATGTTTCAAATGTCAATACATTTCATTATATATTATTTAAAAAATCATGATGGTTTCAACAGAAAAGTTTAAGTGTGGGGAAGCTGTAAAGCTCATGGCAGAAACAAGTTTTCTAAAATTCTAGTTTTCACTTGAAAGCTTGAGTTGTATCATTGGCAACAAGTACCGTCAGGTTTTTCCCTGAAGCGACACACTCTGGTTTTTTGTATTGTTTTTCGAGAAAAGACCTGCCAGATACCCAAGTCTGATAACCATGGTTTGTCTGTCAGTCATTCCTGCAGGTAAATGTGGCGCTCCATGAAAAAAGCAGCTAGTTCAGCTCACAACTCAAAGAACTGTCTAGGTGCTTTCCTTTAGACACCACCGTACTTCGGTGTGCAGCAGAAGTGCTCTATGCATACTTCCCAGTTCATCACACAGAATATTGAAAAGACTTGTTGCTAAAGGACTAAGAGTTAATAAAATTAATATTTTTTTACTGCCTCATCAAAGACCTTCTTAAGTAAGAAGCCAGCACTTATTTCTTAAATTGCTAGTGCATGGTGGTGCAGACTACAATGACTATTTGTAGTACAGTTTGGGCTACTGCCTTGATTTGTACTAAGGCAGTTTATCCACCAATGTTCTTGCACCGTCAGTGCAAATGTTGACACTGTGAAAAAGGAAAATAATGTCTTAGTATTATTATGAAAATAATCTTGACCTTATGGACCCCTGAAAGGGTCTTGGGAACCTCTAGGGGCCGGAGGGCCAACCACAGTTTAAGAACTGCTGGTCTAATGGGTATTCAAGTCTCTCCCCAGAAGGCTCCCTGAGGCATCACTAGTGAGAGGTACGTGATTGGTCACAATTCCTGAGGATATGGCAGGGAAGTGGTAGCAGGAGTCAGCAGCTGTCCTGGGCTTATAGCTGGAGGAGTTCAAACAGTCTGGACTACCACTTGTTGGGGAAGTTTTAAAAGGGATTTGATCTCTAAGGTCCTCAACGATGCTAGGACATTGTATCCGGGGTTAGGGGGCCACAGCAGTACGTATTGCAGTTGCCAGTCTGCGTCAGAGAGGTGATAATACTGATAATACATCTCTGTTTTCCAGTGCTTAGCATGGGCATGGCTTAGTAAATATTGAATGAATTACTCACAGGCGACAGGAGTGATGGTAGGAAGTTGGCACCTCCCCTAATGGGCAGCCCTGGGGAGGACAAACTCATTCTGTCTACTTTAAACTTACTCTAATGGTATAGGAGTAGAAGATGTCATGGCTTCAAGGAGGTGACAGGAGGTGACAAGAGTAGCAGCAGATGGGCGGTACTTGTGTTCTACTTGGAGGGAGAAGCAAGGAAATAACTGGGCCCCAGGGCTGGTTAAAGAATCATGCATGAAAGTAGCGGCAGATCTGAGAGGACTGCCAGGTGGTCCATGCAGTGTGGGCAGTGTGGGCAGCGTGGGCGGATGTGGAAGAAAGTGGAAGCACACAGCACCCAGCTCCCTGACCGCTTCCCTCCACTCAACCTACAGGTTAGCAGAGCAGCTGGAACAGGGCTGCGAGCACCCGCCTGGCCACTAGGGGAGCTCTGGTCTCTGATTATGCGGCCTCACACTTGGGTCCGGCTTTTTCAGTTACTTTTGTTCTAGCGCTCTTCTAGGCCAGTGCAGCAGCAAGGCCTGGGAGGGCCTGGAAGTGCCCAACCCAGTCAACAGTTGAGCCTACCTGAGGCAGCCTCAGGTTGGATTTTTTGCTTGTTAACTGCCTCAACCAAATCTGTGGCCACAATTCTCTTAGGCCCAGACACTTGTATCCATAGGCTTACTGTTTTCAGCAAAGCTGCTTTTTGAAAATTCGGATTTGGCTAGGGACTGGATTTGTTCACATACTCGGAGCAGTGACGAAGCACAGAGTGTCCCTTGCAGCCACAAAGAGCAGCGGCAGCTGCTGTCCCAGCAACAGAAGAATGACACTTGGTGAGGCGTAGGCGCTGGCCAGTGAGCTAGGGGACAACAGGAGGGCGACTCCTCGGGGACAGCTTCCCGACGAGGATGACTTCAGGGATCTGGGTGCAAGTAGGAGGAAGGGGCCTCGGGGCAGACTGCCGGTCTGCCCCCGCTCCATTTCTGAGCCAGATCAAGTGGGTACAGAACTGAATCCCACTCTCTCTGCCCTGCCCTGGGGGAACCTCCTCATGAAGCCAGGCAGAGGCTGCAGGCAGAATCACCTTTATTGGAGCATGACCTGTTGGGGGCTTGCACCCTCACGGCCCCCACAGGTAGCTGGGGGGTGGGGCTCGCCAGTATCAAAAAGGAGGAGAAGAGCGGAGGCTGTGGGGACTGGCTGGAAGCTGCTGGCGGGGTGCAGCGGGCTGGGGCCCTGGCAGGTTCAGACTGAGGTACAGCAGCGTTAATAATACTCTCGGAGCGTTAATACTCTGGGGAGGGGCAGGCACTTAGGGGGCCCTAGGGCATGAAGGCACTTGGATCCGGGAAGGGACAGGGGATGTGCAGTGGGACTGGGCAGGGCCAGGCCCGGGGTTTGGCAGGCACTTCGGGCAGTGCTGGGGTGGCAGGCTGGGCCCGACAGCCCAGAAGGCTTTGGTGGTGGCAGGCACAGTCTCTGGGCTGGGTCTGCGTCGAACAGAAGCGGCTGCCCTAGTGCTCATCTCGAAGCTCTGAAGGCAGGAACTTGTACTGCTGTTGCCGGATCTGTGCCAGCTTCTTCCGTGCCTCTTCCAGCTCTCGTTCCTTCCGAAGCATCTCTTCCTGGGCGGCAATGATCTGAGGGATGGAGATCAGGGACTCAGGTCAGTGCGTATGTGCCTTAGGGTTTAGGGTTGTTGAGACCGGCACGGGCACTGGGACCGCCCTGCTGACAGTGTCCCTCAGAGTGTCTGGCACAGAGCTTACCTGGGCAATGCCCCCGACCATCTTCTCCTTCACCACCACTGTCTCGTTCTCCTGCTCTTCAAAGGCTGCAGCCTTCTGTGCCGCCTTCACCAGGTTATCCGAGGCTCGTTTCACTGCGTTGCCGGCAGCCTGGGTAGAGAGAAGGCAGCATGAGTTGAGAACTCAGATAGGGTCCCAGCTGAGAGAGTCCCTCAACTCCCTCACAGAAAGCATGCCTCGGGGGTGACAGTTTAAAGCAGCACAGCTCAAGGTACAATGGGATGGGTCAGGGTTCCTCACCTGAAGCCGTTTCATTGCCTCAGAGTCCTGGTCTGCCTTGACCTTGCAGGCCACAAGGAGCTGGGCTGTGGAGGCAGCGACCTGCTTGGCTGATGAGATGAGCTTCTCCTGGCTGGCGTGGCCTTGGACAGCTGCATTGGCTGCCTCACACAGATTGTTGGTGGCTGCAGCCACCATCCGGGCCTGAAACAGGGAGATTAGATTACAATATGCCTCTTGCTCTGGTCCATCCCCTCTCCAGCCTTCTCAAGTCTCTGAAGCTCAAAGGGATGTAGGGGGAGTTATACACTCACGGCAGAAATGAGGCCCTGGGACCACTGCCCATCATCCAGTGCATTGGCTGGAATGGCGCCCACCTGTGGAGGAAGGCGGGAGCCTGCTTAGACCTGTGCTCTCCGCAGGTCCTGAGGGCCTCCCAGCTACAACGCAGGCAGGTGTGGACGGCAAAGCTGCTGCTGTCCCCTTTCTGCTGGCTATCCGAGTCCTTACCTTCCCTTGGGCCACCAGTTCCCTCTGGGCAGCTGACGCAGCCTTCACCAGGGCACTGGTGGCCGCTGCGATGGACTTGGCAGCTTCTAGTATCTGTTCCTCGAAGTTCAAGGACTCGTCCGCCTCCTGCGAAGAACAGACGAAGGTTGCAGAGAGAGATGGAAAGTAAGAGGGGCTGAAGGTGCAGATGTTCTGAGGGTAGGGGAGAGGGAGGGAGCAGGACTGACCTTGGGTTTGGCCCGGGGCTTCAGCTGCTCCAGCTTTTTGGCTGCAGCCTCAATGGCAGCCGCAGCTCCCAGGAGCTCATTCTCAGCAATGACTGTGGGGTCCTCTGGGTCCACCCATTCTGTTCCTGGTGGGACGAAGTGGGAAAGGAAGAGGCTAAGGCAGAGCAGGGAGGTCAGGGGCACTGGGCAGCACGGTTACTAGCACCGGGGCCTTGGCATCTGTGAGGACTATGAGCAGAGGCCAGCTCTGAGCAGACTACCGAAAGTAGAGGTCTCCCCGGGACAAGCGTCTCCCTTCCCTCCCTGCCCCTGGTCGCCCCTCACCCTTCATGGCCTCAGCAGCCTGGATGAGCTCAGTGACTGAACCAGCCACACGCTTTGAGTGCCCCGTCAACTGCTGCTTCAGTTCTGGGCTGGGCTTCTGCAGGGTCTGGGGAAGACGGGCGCAGGGAGCAGGGAACATCAGATCTTAGCGTCTACCTTGACCTTTGAAAAAGGGCAGATCAAAACCCTCCCCACCCCGCCCCCATTCCTAGACCGCTCCACACCACAGCCTCAAACACCACACAGCCTATGCAGGTGGACTCCAGGCATCACACGGCACACATGGAGAAGACAGTGGGGCTGGGCTGTGTGTCACTCACCGGCTGACAAGGAACAAGGAGAATGATGAAATGAGAAGAAAGAAGAGATGACGAGGTAGAGAAGGAGAAGGTCAGGTGGGAAGAGAGGAGAAAACAAAAAGAGGAAGAGATGAGTGGGAGAACCAAAGATGCTAAGACTGACGGGGCCCCAGTGGAAAGGAGACTTGGAAATAAGAACAGATTTGGGGAATAGATGGTGGGGTTGGGGGGAGATTTGAACAAAAAATTAGAGAGCGGGGTCTGAGGCCTGTGGGAAGAGCACTGTGTGTTCAGGGAGGCTGGTGTGAGGAGCAGACAACTCCCGCCTTACCAGCAGCACGTGGTCCAGCAGTTCCAGGTAGCCATTGGCACATTCCCGGCCATAGTGCAGGGCTCGAAGCCGCACATCAGGGGCCACTTCTGGGTGGTAGGCTGCTTCCTATACCAGCAGGTAATATGTTAGCTTTAGGATCCTTTGGGAGCTCCCAGTCCCCCAAGTCCCTACAGTTTCTCCCTACCATGTTCTGCCCTAAAGCTGCCTCACTGCCTCAAACTTCTGCCTCACCACAAGGATGTCTACCTTGCAAGCCCGAAGCATATCTGCGATTGCACGGCGACTTAGATTGGCTGTGGCAATGACATCCTCCTGGCGACAGGAGTTCCCAGCCGCAACAGCCTTGGCTGTTGCCATGGTGATACCCTTGGTCATGCGGATGAAATCTTCCGGGGTAGAGGTCTTGGCAGGTGGCTCTGGGGAACAGAAGACCTGTTGGGGGTAGAATAAGCAGAAAAATTCCACAGTGAGTGAGGCTGTAAGATAGCACAGCAGTCATGTGATTGGTTTATTCATCCATGTGTTCACTCAACAAGCATTCACTGAATATTTATCATAGGTCAAGTGCTTGGAGACTTTCACACATTCACAGCTAATATAATAGAAGGCAACTGGTCGTCATTTCTGACTGAAGTGATCAGGGAGAATTTACCTGTCTGAAATTAAAGAAGTACCTCTGAGCTGGGTTTTCATTTGTAAAGTAAAGAGAAGCCTTGACAGGATGAGTGGTGAAGGTGGGCAAGGAGCCGGGTCTTAAGAAATATAGATAACAGGAGGGCTTTTTTTTTTTTTTTTGCGGTACGCGGGCCTCTCACTGTTGTGGCCTCTCCCGTCGCGGAGCACAGGCTCCGGACGCGCAGGCTCAGTGGCCATGGCTCACAGGCCCAGCCGCTCCGTGGCATGTGGGATCTTCCCGGACCGGGGCACGAACCCGTGTCCCCTGCATTGGCAGGCGGACTCTCAACCACTGCGCCACCAGGGAAGCCCTGGGAGGGCATTTTAGGTAAGTGGTAGAGCATGAATAACCAGGACATCAAGTGGGAGAGTATCAAGGAATGTTCTAGAATACACGGATGAAGGAGAAAAGATTGTTGGGGTCTTGAATATCAGAATAAGGAAGTTAGAATTTCATATAATATGTAAAAGTCATAAAAATATTTTGATGTATGTGTTCATCCAACAAATTACTAAAGATCAGCTACGTGGCAGATTCTGTGTGAGGTGCTAGGAATGCAATGGGGGATAAGGTAGAGAAGGCCCTTGTTCTCGTGGAGCTTACAATCTGGTTTTGGATACAGATTATACATAGGGAAACGAGCAGAGAAACTAGACTGTGAAGGAAAAAAAGAGGGTGCTGTGATGAGAAAGAAAAAGGAAGTCCTTTTTCATAAAGGTGGTCAGGGAAGGCCTCAGGAGGAGGGGTTGTTTAAGCTGAAGCCTAAAGGAGTAGAAGGAACCAGATGTTCAAAAAGCTGGAAGAGAGCAAGAGCAAGGGCCTGCAGTGGGCAGAGCTGAGAATGCAGTGGGCCTGGGGCCTGGAAGGGGAGGAGAGCAGGGGCCCTGGAGCCTGGGAGGCAATGGTAAGGAGAGTGGATTTTACCACAGATGCCAGGGCAGTCACTAAAGGGTTGTAAGCACTGAAGTGACATAACCTGATGTATATTTTTAAAAGATAATTCTGGGAATTCCCTGGCGGTCCAGTGGTTAGGACGTGGCGCTTTCACTGCCATGGCCCTAGGTTCAATCCCTGGTCGGGGAACTAAGATTCCACAAGCTGCACGGCACGGCCTAAAAAAAAAAAAATTATTCTGGCTACCGTGTAGAGAAGATGGACTGGAGGGGGTGAGTGGAGTGGGGAAGCAGGGAGATTAGACAGACGCTATCACATAAACACAGCTAAGGACCGATGATGGTTTGGACAAGGTGGTGGTAGCAGAGATGGGGCAAAGGGCAAATGAGATCTATTTGGAGGGAGCACTAAAAGAACTGCTGATGGGCTCAGATGTAGGGAACGAGAGAAAGATGTTAAAGCTGGGTTTCTATCTTTAGGAACTGAGTTACTAAGAGGTGCCATGTACTGATATGGGAAAGATGAGGGAATGATCAGGTTTGGGAAGCAGAAAGTTAGGAATTTCAATTTAGACATCTCTAAGGAGAGGTGAAAACAGAAGATGAGAAAGACGAATTTAGAAGTTAGAAAGATGAGGGACTTCCATGGTGGTCCAGTGGTTAAGAATCCGCCTTCCAATGCAGGGGACGCGGGTTCGATCCCTGGTCGGGGAACTAAGATCCCACATGCTGTGGGGCAACTAAGCCCACGAACCACAACTTACAGAGCCCACGCGCTCTGGAGCCCACAACGAAAGATCCCGCATGCCTCAACTAAGACCCAACGCAGCCAAATAAATAGATTAAAAAAAAAAAAACAACTTAGAAAGATGAGTAGGAAAGATGAAAGTGACAGAGACTGAAGGCAGGGACACCAGGTAGAAAACTGGCACAGCAGTCAAAGTGAGGGAGAATGCTGCCAGTGGGCCCGGAGAGGAGGGATAAAAGGAAAAGAGAACAGAAGAGGGTGGCTGGCAGGACCTGGCGATGGCCTGAATATGGTGAGTGAGGCAGTGAAGTCAAAGATGACTGAGGGAACCTTCAGGACCGGGAGGCTGTTACCATCGTTAGTGGGAAGCAGCACGTCAGGAAGAACAGCTGGTTGGGAGGCACTGCATCTCGGTGCTGATGTCAAACAGGCAGTTGGAAATAACTAAACTCAGGATTGGAATTCAACTTGTTAGAGAACGATAAAGAGAGTTGGTTAAACTTGCCAAAGAAGAGGATAGAGTAAGAGGCCGATATGTGCAGTTCTGGGAAGGCCTCTACGTTTACTAGGTTGAAGGTGATTCAGTGACGACTACAGAAGAGACGTGGGAGGCAAGAGAAAAGCCAGTGTCAAGAAGGCCAAAGGAAGAAAGGCTTTCAAAGAGAGGCTTGCTAAGGGAGTCAACTGCTTTGGAAATGTCTGAAGAAGATGAAGGCCAAGAAGCGGCCACTGCATGTGGCAACTAAGAGGCCACTGGTGACCAGAGAAAGTGGGGGGATGAAAGGGAGGTGTCAAACGCTAGGGAGGAAATAGGTGAGGAAGGGGAAGACAAGAGTGCAGCTCGTGTAAGAAGTCTGGCAACGAGCAGGAGACTGTGTATCTACATCTGTGTGTGTGTGGGTGCAGCGCAAGTTCACAATCTGTCACGACCCTGCTCTCCGACCCAAGTCCCCGATGCCCCAGACTTGCACTCACCGCCAGTTCCTGCCGTATGTGCTCAGTGGTTGCCTCCAAGGCCCGTGTGCCTTTGGTGGCCTCATCCTCCACAGCTTTCACAGTCTTAAGCAGTGATGTCACATTGGTCACCATCACCTGGGGAGCATCAGAGGAGGGAGGGAAGGAGGGATCATTTTAAGGAACAGGAGGAAGCACAATGGTCCGCTCCCTTCCCAGAAGCAGCTCTCATTTCCTCCCACCTTGGCAGAGTTCTTGAGCTGCCACACGGCAGGGTCATCCCCAACTTTGCCAGCTGCAGCCTTTGTTGCACTGATGAGGTCTCCCAGGGCCTTGGCCACATCTTTCACTGCATTGATCAGCACCACCTGTGTGGGGGAGCAGAGGCTCTGGTCTGCGGGAAGAAAAGGGGGAACAGGAAGTGGTTCTGGCCAGAATTAGGGGTGTGAGTTGGATACCTGGGTCTCTGGGTCCTCGGCTCCCAGGCTGGCTGCACCCAGCTTGACCACGTCGGCGAGGCGGGTGATGGTGGCCACAGAGGACTGGGCAGCCTGTGCCAACTTCTCCTGGCTCCCAGCTGCGTTCTGCACCAGGACCTTGGTGTCCTCCACCAGCACCTTTGCAGTCTTCAGAATGCCCTCTCTGGGGGAGGGTCCGGCCCAGTCAGCTCTTCTCAGGCCTCCCCCGGCCCCTCCAGCCTCTGTGGCCCAAACCCCACCCTGCCTCCATGAGGCCCAGTGCCCTCCTCACCGGTGGTCAGCGAAAGTTTCAGCGCCCTCTCGATTGAGTGTGCCAGCGGTAGCGAACATGATGGTGGTGTCGAGGTCGGCAATGATGCCGGACACAGCACTGGCTGCCGTGATGCAGGCCTGGGTGCCACGATTCCCGGCCTGGAGCGCAGCCAGCACGTGGGAGACCTGGGGGAGGAGAGTCATGTGGCGACTGTGGCCGGTGTCCCGTGAAAGGGAAAGGTCACCGGTGTCTGAGAGAAGGGACGGAGGAGAGGGCTGGGAAGGCTGGAGGAGGATGGGAAAGGCTGCAGGGTTGGGGAGCCTGGCCCTCAGTCCGTGGGGATGAGCTCGGTCACCTTCTCAGAGACTCGCCGGGCACACTCTATGAGCTCCTTCTTGGTGTAGGCGTCACTGGGGCTGCACTGCAGGGCGCCTGCCTTGGTGACCAGAGCAGCACAGCCGTGTCCCAGTTCCTGAACCCGGTGCTTGATGTGGGCACCTATCTGTGAGCAGATGAAAGAGGGAGATGGATTTTACGAGAGGCGCTCGGGTACGTCCAGTGCGCTCGGAGGAGTCACTAAGGACCTAAGAAATCATGCACTGCAGACTGAGGAGGTAGTGAGAAAAAGCGCCCAGCACAGACTTGTCCTGTTTCACAGCCTTTAGTCAGGAGGTCACCTCCCACACATGGAAAATACTGGCCTGTGGGCACCAGCTGTGAGGACCTTGTTAAGCACGGTGAGGAGGAGGGGAGAAGCACTTCATGCTGGGGTATCTGAGTCAGAGGCCACGGCTTACAATTTGGCCTGTGTGCGGTGCGGTTGTGGAGGGGTTTGGGGCTGGGGATTAGGTGTGTCACGCTAAGATCCATTTTTACTTGCTTTCTTGGAAAGCCAGGAGCTTAGGGAAGGAAGCGCTTCAGGGCTTTACAACAAAAGAACCAGGAAGGGAATACAGGCTTGCAGCACAGCAGAAAAGCAGCCACAGGCCCAGAAGAGGGTCAGCAGAGAAACAGCGGCAGACCAGGAAAGCTCTAGATCCTGGGCTGTCTCCTTTATGCCTGTGACCGAAGGCTTTGATGCTGTCCCTATGCGGAGCCCTGATCACTCTTTCGTGGAGTGGCCCTGAGGAGGAGTTCCCCTTTCTATGAAAGATCAGAGGGGGCGAGGGTGGGACAGCCCCAGAGGCTGACATGATGGGACAAGGGGCATGCCTCTGGGGTTTTCTGTGAGGCGCTGGGGAAGGTCACAACTGCCTCCAAGTTACCTCTTCATTTTCAGCAGCCACAGCTGCAGGCTTGGCCTGTGAGGCCAAACGGCCATAGTCACTGGTCAGCTGGTTAGCGAGAGGGCCCAGCTCCTCAGGGCTGGTGTTTGACTTGGTTACCTGGAGACAGTGGAAGAAGTGAAGTTATGTCCAAACTCAACTTTCCAAGAGCAGTCCTCTTCTTCTCTCCCAAACTCACCATCTCCTGAACGGTGACAGCAATGGCCTTGGCTGTCCGCACCATAGTTGTCTGATAATCCACGAAGGAACCTTCTGGTTCACCCATTGGTCCTTCATCTAGCTAAGGGGAGAGAATGGGGGAAGAGGAAAGGTTGTTGGTCTCTGCCACTGGGCTCAGGGACCCTGGTCCACAGTAGGCTCTGTCCATGGGCACCCCAAGACTCCAACCTGGTTGATGGCCTGGGTGATGGAGTCCACCATGCCGCCGACAACCCCGGCAGCACTGGCCGCCTCGTTGAGGGTGGCTGTCAGGTCCTCCACGGCCTCTGTCATCATCTGTACAGCCTCCTCCAGGGCTTCCTGGGTGTGAGCTGCTTGCTGTGGGGCAGACTGAGTGAGCTGGGGCCCAGCTGTTCCTGCTTCTCTTACTGTAGTAGCAGCCTCTCGACCCGGCCCTCAGTACCTTGGGGTTACCGCCAGCCTCCTTGGCCGTGTACAGCAACTGCAGGGCAGACTCGGCCAAGGTTTTGGTCTGGTCCAGGAGTGCCATCTGCTGAGGATGACTCAGGGTCTTGGAGGCAGCACCCACTGCAGCCAAGGTGAGTGGCTCAAAGTACTGGGCCATCTGGGACACCTGAGGCAAGGGTTTGGAATGGGTCAGCCGGGCCAGGTACCCTTGTTTACCCTATCCCGGTCTCCCCACGTGTCTCCCCAGGTACCTTGTGTCCCAGCTGGGAGGCTTCTGCCCGGGCAGCACTGGCCAGTGGCTCAATAAGATGGGAGATCTCCTGCACTGCAGTGAGCATCTGGGTATGCAAGGCCTGGGGAGGAAGCGAACTTTAGCTCTGACTGTGACCTGCAAAGGGACCCTCTAGTTGCACAGGACCCCACTCTTCCTTCCGCATCCAACTAACTAACCCCCTTGGCATGGTCCATACCCTCGATGTTTCTATGAAGCCCATTCCCAGATCCCCCACCTTCCTCAAGCCTGCCATCGCTCCTCCCAGCCACCTTTCATAGAACCCCCTTCCCCCTTACCTCTTGAGAGATTCCCTCACGGGGAGCAAGCTGCTGGCTGATTGCGGCAAGGGAAGCCTGGTCTAGGTCCCGCAGACAGCTGTTCAGAGCTGCAATGGCCGCCTCACACTCCAGCTGCCCTGGAGCCTTGTCCCTGCAGACACATCACAGGCTCCAACACCAAGAATGTCCCTTTAATACAAGGCTAGCCTGCCTTTCCCCGTATCCCCCGAATCTTGGACAACAGGTGTTCTCCAACACCATCCCATCTCATTGCACCTAAGGGCCCACCCCTCCATTCTGTCACAACGTATATCCCCCAGTCACACCGGTTCTCCAGCCCGCCCCCTGTACCTCATGCTTGTAATGAGCTTCTTGATGGAGTCTGAGACAGTACGGGAGTGGCCAGCCAGCACCGACCAACGCGGGGGGTCCCGGGGATTGACTGCCAGGGCCCGGGCTGTCTGGATTAGGCCCCCGGCACTCTCCAACATTGTCTTGGCAGAGATCACAATGGGCTCCATGGCAGCCCGGCCCTGGGGAGAGGGGAAGCAGGGAGGTGAATCTCAAGACTCCTGGGAAGATGAAGCGGCAGACGGCCCATCCATTCTGCCTTCACCCGGCCTCACCTCGGGGCTGATCTGGGCGGGAACACTGGAGAACTCAGGGTTGGAGGCAAAGGCACTCAGATTTTCCACAGCCTCCAGCAGCGGGGCTGTTGCTGCTCGGCACTGCGCACGGTTCTCCTCTGTGAAGGCCCCGTCCAGCGCCTGAAAAGGGAGTGATGGGGAGGCCCTCAGGACGGACTGTAGACAAAGGCGGTGCAGCCCAGGTCTCCCTCCTGAGCTTAAAGGGTGTGGGGAGAGGCTGGTGATGACCAGCGTGGATAGGAAAGGCCTTGGGCTCAGGCAGGTGGGATTTGGTCGACAGCCTCAGGGAATGACAGGGGGCCAGGGCAGAGAAAACTGGGCAGGCCAGGGAGAGGCTGAGAATTCCAACACCGGGAACCTTGATGGTCTTGACAAGATTGGCCGTGCTGTTGGCCACCTCCTTGGCCGATTGTACGAACTGGCGCTTGGCTGTAGGATTGGCAGTCCGGGCAGAAGCCAGGCGGCAACTGTTACACAGTGCAGACGTGTGTTTGGCCACAATGGTGGCTGCAGAGAGCACCTGAGGAGACAGAAACGTGGAAGAGCCACAATGAGGGCAGGAGGGAAGTGTCCACTCCAGGGAGCAGCCCCTTTCGCTTGGGGGATGTACAGCAATACCCTTGGAAGTCTAATTAGGAAAGACAAAGTCACCTGAAAAGTCAAGATCTGGGAGAGAGAGATACCCAAAGATGAGCATGAGCAGGGTGTGGGGGAAAGAAAGATGAAAAGCCGACACACTAATGGAGAAATAATAACAGGCTCTGTAGGAGAGTGAGCTCAAACATCCATAAAGAGGTGGTGAACTTGGCAGTAAGTGAAGGAACAGTGAGAAGCACGGTAGGAGAAGACAATGACCCAGAGATGCTGTGGGTAGGGGGTCAGAGCTGGGGCCCCAACCTCTCCTTCCCCACATGTCCTGCATCTCCCTCTCCCCCTCACAGGGCTGGTCTGTCCTAGCTCAGCAGCCTTTCCCAGGCTTGTCCATGGTGCCTGTCCCTTTGAGTTACCTGGGCCTGGGTGCAGCCAGGCTCTCCCAAACTCTGACAGGCCATCTGAATTGCCTGGTTTGCTCGGGCAAACTGCGTGGGCTCCACCAGCCCTTGCTGTCCAGCTTGGCTATTGGGGTCAGAGACGCCAACCAGATATGCAGCCTGGGGAGAGAGAAGACGTGGGGTGAGGAATAAGGAATATTCCTTAGGTGGGACTCGAATAGCGATAGTGGGGACAAAGGGGAGCAGGGCTAAGTTTAGTGGCCAGGGTTCTATGTGAGTGGAGGTATATTAGCTAGCTATAGTTACACTATAAGAGGGAAAAAAACCTCTCCTGTTTTGTTAAATTTGTTCAAACATTTCAGAAGTTAAAAAAGTAAAAAAAAAAAAAAAGGAAAGACACAAAATAAGGTTTTTATTAAAATTCTATGTGTATGTGTTTGTATGCTGGGTCTTAAGGTGAAAAGTACTGCTTACTGTAAGTGGCAGTAAAAAAAAGTTTGAAAGCCCCATACACACACACACAAAACCCCTTTTAGAGATAGTTGTAAAACTATAGGGGGTGTTAGGCTAATTAACACTTACGATACCTCCAAGCTTCAGAGATTTGGAAAGGGGGAAGGGATGGGTATAATGGTTGCCAAAATCTGTTTTTGCTTGGAAGACCATCATAAGGTTTGATTCTTACTTCACCCAACACATGGTAACTTTGCTTTTTCCTCTTCATGCTATTCCAGAAATAAGTTAAACCATATACCGCAGGCCACCCAACAGAACAGGACACGGGGAGGTAGGGCGACTGAAGGAGCAGGATGATAGGCCTTCAGGGACACAGTCTGAGATGATGAGCTCTCAAGCCAGCTTGTTTTAAGGATTCATATACGAAAGCAGAATGCTCTGAGCTAATAGGTCGTTTTACACTTCATAATGTAGAAAAAGGCGAAGTTAAGTGGTGACGCAAGTAACTGGAAATTTAGTCCCTGGTACTATTCTAATAAAGTAACAATTATGTGGGGACTTCCCAGGTGGTCCAGTGGTTAAGACTTCCACTGCAGGGAGCCCAGGTTCGATCCCTGGTCAGGGAACTAAGATCCCACATGCCTTGCGGCACACCCCCCTGCCCCGCCCCCCCAAGTAATAATTATGTGAAAATAATTTGCATATGCTAATCAGCATATACCAAGAAAACTGGGTCTGGAAACAGCCCAATGATTGGACAGTGTAACCATACCTCAAAGCACCAGGGCTCAGGGGTGACAGTGATCAGAACTGCTGGTGTTCTATGATTGCTGACAAATATCTCTACTTAATTTTTTTTTTTTTGTGGTATGCGGGCCTCTCACTGCTGTGGCCTCTCCCCCTGCGGAGCACAGGCTCCGGACGCCCAGGCTCAGCGGCCATGGCCCACGGGCCCAGCCGCTCCGCGGCACGTGGGATCCTCCCGGACCGGGGCATGAACCCGTGTCCCCTGCATCGGCAGGCGGACTCCCAACCACTGTGCCACCAGGGAAGCCCGATATCTCTACTTTAGAAGGGGGAAAGATCCCCAGTTTCCATACAGTTGGCTTTGCAAGCATAACTTTTTGAGTTTTCTGCAAGTGTGTCAGGCTGCGAGGAGGTGGAGGAGGGAAAGCAGGGGCATTCCAGGGACCATCTCAGGAGCATAACCTGTGCAGCTGCCTCGGTGAAGCCGCAGAGGGCCTTGGAGGCTGTGGCAATGGCCTCCCCAAACTCTGGCAGGTTTCCGTTCTTGGCATTTTGGGAGATGCCAGTCATGGCCTCACCCAGTACCTGAGGAACACAGTGTGTCAAGAGAGTCAGAGCCTGTCCTCAGAGGGACAGAGCAGCCCCCGGTTAGTTCCATCTTCCTGTCCTCTGCCCTCCTGGGTTCCTGGGTGCACTTACCTTTGAGTTTTCCATGACACTGTCCAGGCAGCCAAAGTAGGACATGTCACTGATGGGCTGGACTGGGTTCTCTAGGAGTTCCCGGACCGTCTGTAGATGGGGAGGGTGAAGTGAGATCCAAGACACCCCCCTCACCCTCCAACCAAGAACCCTTTCCTCAACCTCAACCCCATTTAGCCTGACAGGGCCCACCTCCAATTCCCGCAGGGCATTGTCACACTCTTTCTGGCCGGGCGCCTGCTGGGTGCACATGGTGATGAGCTGGTTGATGCTGTCAGTCACTGCCCTGGGAGGAAGAGAAAGTCAAGTGAATGGGCGCAAAGGTCATCATTTCTGCATCCTGTACGTGTAGGAAGTCTAGCCATTTCTCTTTTGCCTGGAACAATTCCTAAGCCAGGGACTTCTCATGAGATGTCCCCTCCCCAGTCTCTTCAACATTCTAGGGCTGGGCTTCCCAGCTCCCACGTACCGGGCAGCTGCAGCCAGCTGACTCTTGAGGTTGGGGGCTGCAGGGTCTGTGGACAGGGCTTTAGCGGCCAGAAGAAGTTTGCTTGAAGACATGGAGATGCCCTTCAAGTTGGACACAACCTGGGCGCGGTCCTCCTGGCTCTGTCGAAGGCAAGAAGGTCAACACATTGTCCAGTCCTTTCATATCTGTCTCTAAAAGGGATCTTCTGTCCCAGACACTCAAGTACTGCTAGAGACTGGGGAGGGGAGTGAGCCAGGAGCAGGTGAGGACTCTGTGGTCACAGAGATGCCTCTGATCTAACCCTCGAACAGGACCCAGTGCCTCTTCGTACCGGAGCCTGGCCTGCCATCTCCACACCAGCTTCCAGGAAGGTGCTGAAGTCCTGTCCGAATCGACCTGAGGCTCGAGCCAGGTCCTGAGGGGTTCCCCGAGAGGCCTGCACCAGTTCTGTGGCTGCCTGATTTAGCCCAGCAGCGGCTTCATTCAGGCGGCTCTGAGCTTCTTGAAAAGTCCCGGTGCTGGGGGGAAGCTGCAGGGTCAGAGACAAAGTCAGGTGCAAGAATGGGAAATGACGTGAGGGAGAGTCTGGTAAAGGAGCGCTGAGAGGTGGGCACAGAGCCTGGGGGCAATGAAAGGGGATACATCTGGGGAGTCAGGGTCAAGGAGAGGTCCAGAGGTAGAAGCTTGGAGTCCTTCATCCTCCCTGTGTTCCCCCCACACCCCTGTCCTCCTACCGAGTCACTCAGGAGTCGCTTGCTGGCATCTCCCACTGCTCTCAGGGCATTGTCCACATCTCGCTGACCAGGCAGGCAGCTGACGCAGCGATTCAGGGCCTGGGTCACTGCTTTGGCCACCTGAGGTGGGAAAGGAGACGGGGGTTGCCAAAATGGAAACAACTGGGAGATCCCCTCCTCCACCCATGGGAGACTCTGAAAGTGAAAGCAGAAAAGGGGTGTTTTAGCTGAATAGGCCAGGGTATCACGTTAGGGTATCAAGTGATGGTGACCAAACTTCCCCAAATGTGGCTTTCAGCTAGGCCCCTGCCTCAGTCTAGCTAAGACACTTCTACTAAGACTGAGAAGGAAGGACGGAATCCAGAGAGGAGCTGCGGTGTCGATGAGACTCTTCCCCCGTCAGGGTGGGCCTTCTGACGGGATCTGGGGGAGAGGCAGGGAGTGGCCCTGTCCCAATACCTGACCTGCGCAAGCCGCTGCTGGCTCTCAGGGTCCCCTGGATGGCCAGCTGCCTTCTTCGCCTCCTCGATGAGGCTGCTGGCCTTATCCAGTACATCACTGGCTGTGTCAAGCACAATGGCTTGCACCGCAGGATCTGATGTCAGGGCAGCTACGCCCCTGGCGGCTTGGGCCAGTGACCGCAGCCCACCTGCCACATCCCGAGCTGCGATACCTGGGGAAACAAGGAGAGAGGAAGGAGGAGAAAAGGCACCGTCACTGCCAGGCCCTGATGCCAGTGGCTTCCTCCGTACAGCTCCCATTCCCCCATCCTCCTCACCACATGCCCCATTCCCAGCCCTGTCCACGTACCTGCGTAATTCTCATTGCCCTGGGCAACCTCCCCCAGCAGCTGGGCGATGGCGGAGCTCACTGCTTTGGTGCTGTTGCCCAGGTCCTGGGCACACTTCTCCATCTAGGGATGAAGGAGGAGACTCAGGGGATCAGGCGCAGGAGGAACTGGGAAGAGGGAACCTGAGCAGCTATTCAGGGACAGCTGGCAGTTTGAGTGAAGGTTCTGGGCAGCTCTGGGGCACGGGTGAGAAGGAAGACCTCAGGGTTTGAGAAGGAATGAGGTCTTTCGAATACCTACCGTCTCCCCAGGTAAGGGCTTAAGCTTGCCATCTCGAGCTGCTGCCTTCACTTCCTGCAGATCTCTCTCTAGATTCTGTACCACACTCAGAGCAGAATCCATCTCCAAAGGCCCACATGCTTCCTGAGCCTACAAAGATATGGGGGGCGGGGGGGGTGTTGAGGTGTAGGAGGTACACTATCTCATTCACGCCTCAGGTTACACAATTACCCATTTTAGGATATTCTGAACAGATTCTCCATCATCCTAGGACTCCCCCCTCATCTTCCAAAAAGGTAGCCAGCTCCTATACCTTCTGGGCAGCGGTACGGAGTTCAGCCAGTGCGGTGCCAAGGTTTTTAGCACACTGACTCAGCTGCATGGCCGATGCCTGGTCCTGAACTGTTGGCACTGAGGCCTTCGCGGCTGCCACCATCTTCCCACCTGGCTGTTGGGGAACAGGTAGGCAGATGAAGTGTACCATACGCCCTCTCGGCTTGGGTACAGGGACTGATGACGGTCAGGATGTGGTGAGCACTGGGGCTCAGTACTGGGAGAGAGGCTATTGGCAGAGATTTAAACTGATTAAATCTAAAGGTCTCATAGAGGAGTGGGAGGGGTCTGGTCTGAGCGGTGAGCGGAAGATGCCTTGCCTGCAGGAAGCTCTGGCTGGCAGCGATGAGGGCTAGCTGCGCACTGGGACTGTCAGGCTGGGCTTGGCTCCCTCGGACGCCCTGCACCAGCAGTGGAATCTGCTCTGCCACAGCCTGTAGGTGAAAATGTCATCAGGGCCACCTCTCCGCAGGCTGGGGGAAAGTCCCGCATCTTCCACACCTCCGCCCGCCCCCACATGCTTCCTGGCGTCTCACCTTGCAGCTCTGCATCAGCTGTGGCTGGGGGCCGGCAGAGGCCTTGGGGGTGGAGGCTGCATGTTGGGCCGCAGCGATGGTCTGTGTAGCTGAGGCTGCAGCCTGCTTGGCTGCGTGCTTTAAGGACAGAATAGTGAGGACGAGGCCCAGACATTCCTATACCCTGTCCCTGGCTTACCCTGCCCGTGCTATCCCCCAAGGAAACATCAGCGTCCCCGCACATCCCTCCCAGTTTCATTCCTCCTAGAGCACCTACACTGGCTTGGTTCCCAGCCTCACCTCCAGGCGCTGCACCAGCTTCTTCTTGATGGCATTCTGTGCAGCTGCGTTGGTCGCCATGCGGAGACCCTCAGCTGCCTCCCGCAGCCGCTGCTGCTGCTCCTCACTGTCAGGGTGGGCGGCTGCTCCCTGAGAGGTGGCGAGGGGACAGTTACCACCCTGCGTCCCTGTGGACCCTAAATAAGCTCTTCCCTGACTCCTCCAAACTCAGAGGTATTTTCCTGAAGTCATTTCTAACTACCCCCACTGAAAGGTAATCATAGTTGAGACGAGCTACCTCAGGCAGGCAAAAGGGGAGCCTAAAGGGGCTCTGGCTTCCGTCTGGGATGCTGAAATCCCTTTCTTGGGTAGAACTGTTTCTGCTTCCCCTCTCTGGGGAAGCAGCCATATTTCTTCCCCCCCTCCCCACAAAACACCACTAGCAAATGGGGGTGAGCAGGGCTCTCTGGGACAAGGATGCGGTTTAGAGCAGGGATCTCAGGGATACCAAAGCAGGGGCCCTGGTTACTCCTGCAAACTGAAGAGCCCCAGAGCCCAGGGAGCCTGGGAATCTACTGGCTTCTTCCTGACAGTCCTCTGCACCCTTGTGTCCCTGTGTCCCACCGCCTTGTCTTTCTCTGTGCTGCTAGCGGCGGATCCCCTGGGACTGAATGCCCGCGTGCATTCACAGAAGACCAGGAAGCAGAGGGATCCAGGAAGCAAACAGGTGGTGGCAGCAAAGTAGGGCAAAGTAGGAACCGCAGGCCTTGGTCTTAGAGGAAGAAAAAGGGTACAGTTTCCTATCAGTCAGCAAGGACTCTGGGAGTCACACTGGCTGGAAGCCTGGCGCCATCCACTCACCGCCTAGGGGCGCATTTATTTCCTCAGTGCTCCTGTATTTGTTCTCTTGTATCTTCTGCTTTTCGCCTCCCATAAATGAGGGTGACTATCTGGACCCTTCTACTTCCCTACAGGGCCCAGTCTGGGGGTGTGCACAGAAGGCTCTCTACCTTGGCAGCCTCCACCATCTTGGCTGTGGCATCGGCCAGGATCTTAGCGGCGCTTAAGAGCTTGCGGGAATTCTCCAGATCACTCTCCCCCTCGGCGTCAGCCTTGATGGCATTGACCAAGTCAGAGGTGGCTTGGGCTAGGATGCGGGCCTGTCGCACCATCTCACCTGAGAGCGTAGGCACAGTCAGCGGAGGGAGCCAGAGACACTGAGAGGGTGTTGGGGGTGGAGGAAAGTGGTGCAGGCAAGGTAGGTAGGGCTTTTAGGGACAGTAAGGAGAAACAAAAGTTCTTGAAGTGACTCCCCTGGAGTTACTGTTTCCTGGGTTTAGGATCTTGGAAAGGAACAGATTTCCTGGTGCGTTTTGATGGGAGGAGGGGCGGGGGGGCAGTCTCCAATGGGTATTTTCCGTAAGTAGTCTTGAGAGGATGAGAGACTCTTTGTGAAGGATTTTGGGGGTTAGGGAGTAGAATGGGGATGGCTATCTCTTAATAATATCATTTTCCATCTATTTTTGTGTACACGTTGGTATGTTCTTTAAATACACCGAGGAAGGCAGAGCGGGTACCATATTCCTGCTTTACAGATGGGGAACTGGAGATTTCAGAGATTAAACACCCAGCCCACTGTGCTGAGTGCTTGGTGGGGGGGGGGGGGGGTGATGGGTCTGCACGGGAATTTCCAGTGGACTCGGGGAACCTCACTGGGATTCTCTGTCTTCCCAGGGGGGCTGTCCTTACCAGCATCACCCATGGAGCTAAAGATGTTCTCGGTGACAGTGAGGATGGTGTCAGTGGCCTGGTCATAGCGGCCAGCAGGCCCAGCCCCTGTGGCGTGGGCCCTCACGTGCTGCAGCAGCTCATTCAGGGCCTGGGTGACAGCTGTAGCCGCTGCTCCTACTCCCCGCAATAGCTGCCCATCCTCTGTGGCGGCCTGGGAGGCGGACACACAGCCCTCCACGGCTTTGGCCACTAGTCGTCCGGCCTCCACCAGCTGCTCTTGGCAGACAGGGGAGCTGATAGTAGGAGCCACCACCTGTGGGCAAAGTGAGTGTCAGAGATGTAGGCGAGGGAAAGGAGTCGTGAGGTAGGGGTGTCTGTGGTGTTCACAGTAGTTATTAGGTTGGGTAGTGAGGCCTTGGGGGCCAAAGAGATAAAATGAGAGGCTCTTGTGTGTGTGGTAGCATCACCCCTAGGCACAGGCTGCAGCAACCTTTGGGGCTCACCTTGGTACAGGCCACCAGCTGGGAGGTGGACAGGGCACACTGTGTTGCTGCAGCAATAACCTGGGTCTGAAGCCCTGAGTCCTCTGTTCGCTGGGCCACACTCTTGGCCTTGAGGACCAAGGCAGCTGCAGCACTTGCCACGGCCTTGGCTAGCTGCATGAGCACCTCCTGTGAGAAAACAGCAGTCAGCATGGCCTGAGATCCAGCTTGGGGTGCACGGACCCTTCTCAGAGGCATGAGCTGTTTCATTAGTCCCACCGCCCCCAATCACAGAACAGTGTGCGCAGAAGCGACCAGAACCCACCCCAAGCCCCCGCCTCGAGCACCAAGTGGGACAGAACCCCCACCAAGGAACAGACCCACACCGAGAGAAACAGTGTCTACACCAAAGGGAGAAACGCATGAGGCGGATACACTCGGACGGCAATGGGGAGGGAGGGTGGGCAGCGCTGTTACAATGGGATGGAGGGAGGGGTCCCTCCCACCCCCAGCGTCTTTTCTCCATTTCTTCTCAATCTTGGTTGGAAGCAGTCACCCTGGAGTCTTGGGAACAAGTCCCTGTACTACCCTTCGGACCCCATTTTCTCAAGTCCTGCCTGGGCCGTGCCTCCCCAGCTCCCGTCATGTTCTGCTCCCCCAGGAGGCCAGGGGAGGGGGCAGAGCGAGTGTATGCGGCTCAGAGAGGACAAAGCTGGGAAGGCCCAGGCCAGAGGCCGTTACCGTGGGGGGATCGGGGGGAGATGGAACCCCAGCCCCTCTGGGCGCACAGATCTGCATGGGAAATCCAGGATGACAAGTCAGCTGAGGAGACGGGCTTGGGGCAGGAAGGGGGAGCGAGAGGAACAGCGTCCTCTGGGTGTGTGGTCCACAGGACTGGAAGCTGGGGTTCAAGATGCCCTCAAGTTGGGGTGAGGGCTACATACGGGAAAGATGACAGGCAGCCAAAAACGTATCACCAATAAGGGCCAAGGGTGAACTAACAGGTTAAGTTTGGATTCAGGGGTTCTGAATTCTTATCCCCAAAAAAGGGACTGGGGGTTCCCAGTGTCATCCCTGGAAACAGAGGTTCAGGTTGGCTCTGAGGAGTCAATTTACAGTAGCAGGACAGGAGCTGGATTCAGGATCAGAGGTTACCTCCTAGAAGCTGGGGCTCTGGGGGTTGGGTAAGTCACCAACCTGGAAGTGGGGGTCAGTATCACTTTCCCCAATTTGCTGCAACAGCTCCCCACTGGCCTGGCCCACGTTCCCAGCTGCTTGCAGCAGGTTCTGACGGGGCTGTGGAGAGTGAACACCGGTCAGAAGCTGCCTAATCCCTGCCCACATGTCCACGGGTCCTACACGCCCATGGGTCTCACCCTTCCATCCCGCAACATGGACCACCCCCTCCTCCTTGGGCTCAAACCCTCCCCTCTCCCTAGTGCCAACCCCTGGCCCCTGACCTCGGCACTGGCCGGCTGGGCACTGCGCAGCAGTTCTGACACCGCCCCCGCCAGGCCCTTCGCTGCCTGCAGCAGGGGCCGGCCACTGCCACCTTCGTCCTCCAGCAGGGCAGCCAGCAGCTTCACGCCACGGGACATCTCCGTCAGGTTGGAGGAGATTGTGGTGACTGCACAGCCCACTGCGGTGTAGTCTGTCTCGGCAGGGTCCCCTGGGGGGAGAAGGAAGAAGAGGCCAGTCACAGGCAGTTAGTCACACACACGTCCTGAGAGAGACGTACACACGAAGTCCCTTCCGTGAGTCAAGGTGCAGTCACACCGAGCCAGTCACACTCACGCTTGCACATGCTCGCCCTCCCCTCCGCCACCGCACACAGAGGGCTGGGCATCCAGCCTACCTGCTGTCAGGTTCACCACGGAGGCAGTACCGGCTGTGATGGCGTCTACCTGGGAGTGGATTTCATGCTTTGATTCATCCATCTTGTTCTTACGCCAGGCCTTCGAGGCCTGAGAGAAAAGAGGAACAAACCTCAGGATCTGCTCTGCTGCAGTTAATCCCAACCCTGCTCCTTGGAGTCCCAGCTTCAGCACCATCGGCCTCTCCTCCATCCCATACTCACAGCATCCTGGCCCAGAGGGGGCAGAGTGTCAAAGTCATCCAGAGTGGCCTGGGCAGCCTGCACAGCTTGCATGCTGGAGTTGATGGTTCCAGTGAGTGCCTGCTGGGCTGACGTCTATGAGTCAAAGAGAGAAGTAACAGGGAACATTTAGAGGAGAGAGAAGGCAAAAGAGAGCCTGAGGCCGAGAAGGAGACAAATAGGGACACGGGAAAGACTGCCGAACTCCTGGCTAGGCCCAGCCAAGGGGGGCTAGGCCCGGAATCATGGCGGCAGTGGGGGCACTCTTACCAAAGGAGGCATGTGTCCTCGGTGCATCTGGCCACTGGTAATCTGCTGCTGGGCAGGTGGCATGCTGCCCACCTGGAAATTCTCAGGACCAGAGGCTCCGGAGCGCATGATGGCCGGCAGGGCCACGGAGCCATGCTCCACCTTCCCCACCCGGTTACACTGCTGCTGAAGGACTGTTGACCTAGAGAGGGGACGTACGGGGAGCACTCCGAGGACCTCCTCCTCTCATCCCTTCCCACCCCGCTCTACAGCCTCCGCACGTCCTATGGTCTGGGCGGTGCGTGAGGTCTCACCACAGCCTGCGACTGGTTAGAGGCATCCTAAGGACTCCCCACCTCCCACAGTCCTTGGGGGTTCTGCCTTGCCTTCCCTGCCCAAGGGATGGGGTCAGCCCAGTTCCCCTCGTACTTCTTGGGGGACACCGAGTCCTCCAGCATAGTAGACTCCTCATCTCCTTCCAGTCCAAAGTGATCCTTGCTTTTTTTCTGTAGGGAGAAAAAAAGAACAAGAGTTAAAGAAGACGGAAGTGGGAAAGGCAGCCTTTTCATTCCGCAGTCAGCCATCTTCCGGAACTTGGGTCCCCCTTTCTAAAGGACCGGCTTGGGGACAAGGTAAGGGAGGAGAAGGAGAAGGTGGGGGTCAGGCAGTGCTCACCTTCTTAAGGATGATATCGATGTAGCCAGCAATGAGCTGTGCGATCTGCTCCCCCTCGGTTGTCTGCACCGAGTAGTAGCCATCTTGGTAGTCCCCGAAATCCTAGGGGGACAAGGTGGGGACTCAGTGGGAAAGCCTGAATCCACCCAGGATGGGAAAGGGTGGGGCGGGAGCCCAAGGTCGAGTTGATGAGGGGCGCTTCCCCACCCCGTGCCAAGAGCCTCTAGGACAACAGCCTTTCTTCAATCTCCTATTTCTTTATTTTCCTTGGAGGGAAATATTTTATTTCCGAGGAGTGCTCTTTATGCTACAGTTTCAAATGTGTGGCATTTAGGAAATCTCTCTTCTCTCACCCTGAATTGGGAGGACACATTTATCATTTATCATTAAATGACCATAGTTAAGGATTAGTACTAGTACCCAAAATGGAAAAACCACCTTTACTAATTTCCCTTCTCAGTGGGGCACTTCCTCAAGGTGGGATGTTTTCAATTCATAATGCCAAAACATAAAGCTAGAGGAGGGAACTACTGTAAGGAGCTGTTGCTGAAAGAGGGGAGGCTTATTTTTCTTTCTGCCACCTTTTTCTTCCCTCTCCCCAAGTTTCCTGTGATCTCAGCTTGCTGGTTACAGTTTTGTTCTGTTGATTTAAAAAAAAATGTTTCATTTAAGCTTTCCTCATTCTCCAGGAGAGTTTCCCCTCTATTCTAATCTCCACGTTCCTGCAATAGTTCCAAAGTTTTCCTTTTTTCTGGAGTTGCATTCAGTGCACCTACCCCTGAGCAGGGGTGCGGGGGAGACCTCTGTGGCTGCCCCTTCTCTGAAAACTCCAAAGCCCTTTCTCCCCCGAGACCCCAGCTCACCAGGGTGAAGCTCTTGGGAGAGGCAGCCCAGCGTTTGATGTTGGTGAGGTTCCACTCCTGGATCACCTCTTTGGTCTTCTCGTCCACTCGCATCACACACTCCTTAGTGATGCCCAGAAGCCTGGGCACCAACTTGTTTTTTCCTTTCATCTTTTCCTGTAGGGCAGAGGTTGTCATTGGTGTTATTGGTCAGGGGATCAGATCCAGACCACAGTGGGGTGCTGAGGTGGGCAGGGGTGAACCAGGGTGTCTATGGATGGACCTGGGACAAGGCTATGTTAGGATAAAGGGAAAAGGAAGGAAAATGCAGGGTAAGGAGGGAAGTGATGGTGAAGAACTGACAAAGGGGCAAGTTTTCACAAGGAAGAGAATGAGATTCTTGGGGAACAACGGGAAATGTGACTGGGGGCAGGGTTAGAGACTCAGAGAGGAAAGGGTAAGAGTGGAAGTAAGGGCGGGCAGAGAGAAGTATCCGTAACCCACCTTGACCAGGAAGAAGGAGACGCCGTACGTCTTGAGGGAACGGGCTAGCTTCACATAGCGTACCTTGGCCTCGATCTCACTCATCTGTCCACAGTTCTTGTGTGCCTTCGAGTATGAAATGGGGAAACATTTAGCAAAATGTGGGGAGGATGATATCGCAGATGAGGAGTTAAGTTGGGATGTGAACTATGATGGGAGAGCATGATGGGAACAGAGGAAAAGTTAGGGGGATGCAGGCTATAAAAAATGAGAAGGTGAGGGGATGGGGCTGATAAAGGATATGCAGAAGCAATTATTCAAGAAGCGAAGGATACAGTTAAGGAACTTGCAGACATTCTGTAGACGCGAATGGATGGTTAGGAAGTAGAAGGTCAAATACAAGGCCTTTTGGGCTGGGGATAACACCTTCCGTCTGTACGAAGATATATACTCTTCACAGTAATTTAGGCATACCACCTCGTTTCATTCCCCTATCGATCCTACTCAGGGAAGATAGTTATCCCACGTTAGAGATAAAGAAAAGAAAACAAGATTACTGAACTGAGTTCCACAGCAGAGCAGTGTGCAGGTGAAGACCAGAAGCCCAGGTTTTCTGCTTTCTCAGTGCAGGAGGGGTGGGAGAACAGCTTGGAGGGTGGAAGCAAAGTAGGGGTGATAAGGAGGGGGCGGGGGTCCATTCAGTCAGTAGGATTAAGCAGCAAAGCTCCCGGGTCATCCCAAACACTTTCCCCATCCCCATTCACCTGGAAGATCTTACGCTCTCCCTTCTGCTTCACATACTCCTTGGGCAGGAAGTCCTTCAGGCTACACCAGAAAAGGGAGGGTCAGCATGTAGTGGACAGCATCAGGGCTATGTGGGCCATGGACTGTGGGCCTAGGGTTGTAAGGAAATGTCTAGGAGAGTGTTATCTTTGGGGAGAAAGAAGACTCAAGGGACTAGAGTCTGGATTGTCCCTGAAATCGAGATGACTTCATACTAACTCTTGAATACAGCCTGTGTCCCTCCTTACAGGGAAAGAGACTAAGGGAACTTGAGTTGGAGGCTCATTCCTTCAGGAAAAGAGGGTCGAGAGCACAATTTTAGGGGACCAAGGGCAGAAGGAGCTCACGAGAAGGATGACCATGCTTGTAGGAAGCTGAGAAAGCCACACCAAACTGTAGATATTCTGAGAAACACCAGTGGCTGAGACCTGTGAGACTTTGGAAATCTGATGTTCCCTGTGACGAAAATGTACTTTCCCTCTGGCTATTGCAGTACAATTCTTCAGAGCATCTCAGAAAAGTTACATGCTCACTTCAGAGGTAGGGGGCAGGGGCAGGGATTCTGGACTACATTTATATTCCACATGAGGCCAGGGAGGAGACAAATGGACGATGGATGCTGAAAAGGTACCCATATGGGTCAGACCCTGGGACCTGAGAAGAGGAAACAGGGGAGGAGGACTGGGATGGAGACAGGCCCGTTGTGCTGGGGCCACAGTGGCAGGGAGTCCTGGGCCCTGCCAGGGTATGGGATGAGGGTCACTCACTCGAGGAAACCAGCCTTGTGCTTCTGCTCATTGTGGGGCCCAAACTGGATCTGGCATTGGAAGCCAGCGAACTCACAGGCCTTGTCGAAGGAGACAGGGTGGGAGCCATTCAGGATGTCATCTCGTGCCTGCAGAGCACAGCAAAAGGAGGCGAATGTTGTCTGGGGTACAGAGATACCCCCACTGCGCTTCTGCCTCTCTCCCTACCACCCCATGCCAGGCAAGTCCTTTCCCTACCTGCACATAGAGAAGGTTCAGCTGGACAGGGTCCCGGGAGTCCACATTCTGGTCTGAGTAGAAGAACTTCCTCCGGAGCAGAAGCGTCTCGTGCTCCTCCACTCCCTGTTCCCTCAGCGTCCGGCCATGGTCCAGCCAGTTCACTGGGACACAGAGAGTCCCCTCAATGTCAAGCCCCTAGAGCCCCTATGCCATCTAATCTCTGGCTTTTTGTTTGTTTCTTCATTTCCTACCCTCTCTCACCAATATGTTAAGTTCCGTGAGTGTAGGACTTTGTTTTACTACAGATGCATCCCCAGTGTTTAAACAGTGCCTTGCAAAAGCAAGTATTCAGTAAATAACACAGAAATGGCTGCCCCTGCCACCCTGCTTGTTTCGAATGCCCTCTTCTGTCCCTTTCTGCTTACGCTCGTCATCTGTGTGCAATTTCTGCTTTAGTTTCTCCATCTTCTTTTCATCTCGCAGCAGTGTCTTGTCCTTTCGTAAGGTCCCTGTCACCTCCTCCTTCTTCTCTTCCATGAGCTCTCGAACCAGTGAATATTCATCATGGTTGGTGATGCCTGGGGGAGGGGGTGGGTTGGCAGCATCCCAGGCACTGCAGCCAGGTCTTCCGGCAGAGCTGGGGCCTCCCCCTGAGCCTCCGGCCCCACTAGCCCCTTACCAATGCGGGCACAGATGGTCATGAGCATGTCAGTGACGGTCTTAGAGTCGTCCACCATGACAGTCTTCACAGTGCCATCCAGCATACGGATCTTCAAGGGCCTCTGTTTCTTCCTGTACTCCATGGTGTCCTATTGGGGCAGGAATAGGAGGCAGGGGCCCACTTTAAGCTAAAGGTATTACTTCCTTTTCAGGCAGCCAGAGGCGGGAGGAAAGTAGATTACTAAAAGGAAGACTATGGTGGCTCGCTCGAAAGCAGGGTATTATGACTGCCTGTAATAGAAAGAAGGCATGGGGGAGGTCAGAGACGACAGATGCGGGTGCTGAAAATAGGAAGTGGAAGGAGGGAAGTGACGGAAGAGGATATTGGTGGTCCTTGATGAAGTCATACTCACCCCATTTCGGAGCATGTAGTAATCCAAAGCTTTCCCGGCCTCCAGCCATATACCCTTTTTGGGGTCATCGTCTGACAGAAATAGCCCAAAGTCGCTGGCTAAAAGAGAGGATGGATCACCTCAGACTTATAAGGACCCCAATGTGGCTGAATGGCTGCACCACTGCCCCTTATTATTTTCTCAGTGATCTGGGGCCTAAAGGGGAGGGAGGGAACCAAGGAGCACAGACCTGAGAGATGAAAAGCCTTGGGGGACAAGAAAGTCATCCCCCAAGGCCAAGAGCCTGGGAATGAGAAGGGACCAAGGACTCCCGCCTCAGCCATCTGGGTAGTCAGACTCACGAGGGCCAGACAGGGCCTCTGGGATCCGCTCACGGATGATGCGACAGGCGTCATACACCATGGTAGACGGCTCGAACTGCATCGTCTTTACCACATTCCCAATGCTGATCTTCAGCGAAAGTGCAACCATGGTGGCGGCTTCTCCTCTCCAGCCTGGCTATACCTGACGTGTGGCATCAGGGCATTAGAATACACCCTTGTTGGAGGAGAGGAGGCCCCCCAGATGGAGGCCCAGGAAAGGGAGTCACCAAAGCAGATAGCGGTGAAGTTGGTTTTGTTTTATTTAATAATTTTAAAGAATGAAAGATGAGTTGCATCAGATGGATGCCTAACGTGTCTAAGACACCTGAAGGAGAGGCTAGTCTGCAAGGTACAAAAGCAGGTCTGAAACGCAGTGTTACCCGAGGACACCGCCCCGCCCCCAGCACTGGAATCTGTGCCTCCCTTTTTTCTTCCAAGTGTTTCTCTCTTACCCTTGTCCCTGCTCACCTCCTTTCCCAGCCCCGCCTCTGCCCTGTTTTCATCCTTCCTGGTTCAGTCTTCTTCCCTCTGTCTCTTACTATACCCTGCTGGCTTCTTCCTGTCTGGAATTTTCAGAGCTCTGCCCTGACTCATCATATGATCTTCCCTCTCACAGCTTTAGCCTCCTCCTCTGCAGAATGAAGACGTTATATTAGATAATCCCCAAGGGCTCTTGAGACCTGCAAACACTGTCTCTAGCTAGTTCGGCAGGGAGGCCAAACACTTGCTGTTCAATCCATCCAGGCCCGCTTGTCTCAGCTTTCCTCTAACCTGACGTGCTGGGGGCCTCCCAGAGGAGCTTGGCCCATGTTTGGTTTCCCAGCAGTCAAGCTAGAATCATGATTTTCTAACCCAAAAGGATCTCAGAAGTGATCTAATCAACTCTTTAATTTTGCTGAAGGGGAATCAGACCGTGTGTGTGTGTGTGTGTGTGTGTGTGTGTCTGTGTGTGTGTGTCTGTGTGTGTGTGTGTGTCTCTGTGTGTGTGTGTGTGTGTGTTTCAAAGCAGGTCAGAGAAAGAGCCCAGCCCTTCTAACTCAGTCCTTGCTCCTTCTAAGTCACCAAGTTACTACCCAGTTCTCACTGTAACTCCTCCTAGGCTCTCTCATCTTCAGTCAGTCCTTCTGAAACTCTGCCCTCCACCTCAGCTGCCTCTCCTGACGGTATTTGCATTGCGGCCGGGGACACCAGGCTCACCGAGCCCTCCCGGCACCACCTCTCGGTGGAGGCGGCAGGCAGTGCAGAGTGTGCCATACCCCACGTCTGCCTAGCAGCTGATGATGTGACCCAGCTCCGCACAGAGATTGGTGCCTCTTACCTAAGAGACTGAGCAAATCTAGGCTGCCCACTGCCCTCTCTACAAACTGCTAGCCCCAAAGGGGAGAAAGCAGACTAGAGAGAAGGCTGGAAGCAGAGGTGGGGGTGTTAGGAAACAGTAGCTGAGGATCAGGGAACTTGGCAAGGGGTATGTTTTTGGAGGGTGAAGAGATTAGGAGGGATTGAAAATCTAGGTAGAAACAGGAGGCGGGAGGCAGATGTGGGAAAGGTCTGGACCAGGGATATGATAGACAATTTCTAACCTTATAAATAGTACAGAGTCTCAAAAAAGCAACAGCCACAGCTCGTCCTCTATCGTTACTCCCAAGAGCGGACTCTCCCAGTCTCCCCACTACTAGGTTTCTACTCCCCTCCCCATTCCTGGAGCACCTCTCCCCATAGCTGGACAGACCTGGCTGTTGGGTCGCTGGAAGGTCTGCGAAGCTGAGGGCACACTGAAAAGACCTTAGACCCTAAGCTGAAATTGCATGTCTCCCCCCATTTCCTCCGGACATATGGACACCCCCTTCTTCCTCAAGCACGGAAACCTCTGGTGAGACCCCGATAAGGGAGTTGAGTCATGGCTACCCTCACTTTCAGGCTGGTCCTCAGTGGACATCCACATGGCTACAAGAGGGTGAGGGAGGAAAGGGAACTGAGCGAGTTGGGGGCGATGATAGCACAGAACCAGGCCCCTGGAAGTATGGGGAGAAGCTATCCAATTCCTGTTCCGGCCTGAGAACTTTGCTCCCCTTTCTATCATGTTTTATGGAACAGCAACAATGCCCCCCCTCCGTGTCCCCCTCCCAGAGAACTCCTCCTCCCTCAAGACATTCCTGAGATACATTCCAGAGGAGTTGGGCAATTGTGTGGGGGGGGAATAGAGGACAGGAGGTCAAATCCCAGCAAGGAATGGAATGTAAATGTACTGGGGGTAAGGAATTTGGGGTACATAGAGAATACAGTCAGAGCAGGTACCCACAAAGGGAGCTGCAGAAAGACAGGGAGTTACACAGAGGGACAAAGGGAGAGAGAAAGCTGAAGACAGAGTCAGAATGTAAGAGGGCTGGGGGAGTAACACTCAGTCTGTTACCAAATTTGGCCTCTGAGTCTGTAACCGCTGAGAGGGAGGGGAGGGTTGTGGGTGAGACTGACATATCCGGCCTCAGGCTGCTGGAGGCTCATTTAGGGCTGGACTGGGCAGCTGAAGGGCTGGACCTGACTTCCCCCAGCATGACCCTTCCCCACCTACATCCAGATCCATGCATATTCTTTCTCCCTAGATGTACCCCAGCCTATGCAGAGAGCTCTTTCCCACAAAGCTACTTACACAGTCTCTACATACACATTATCTCAAACACACAGCCCTACACAGATCCATCACTACCACGTCATCTTCCCATGGACTCCACCCCACACACACAGCTGGGACGTACAAATACACCTCTATCGGCAAGCACACAGCACTCGGCCCCAGCACCTCTCCTCTCATTATACAGACATTCTCCTTCCATCCATCCAGTGAGCATTTTCGAGGGCGTGTTATGGGAAGGCCTTGGGCCAAACTCTCAGTGGCGGGTAAGCCCTAGCCTCTGCCCTCAATGGGCTCCTGGTCAGCAGAGTGGATGAGCTACATACAAAGTTACAGAAGGCAGGATGTGGTAAGAACCAGGTGGTATGTGCTCACAGGAGAGATCCCTTTAGGTCAGGGAAGGGGGACTAAAATGTCTTCACGAAAAGTGTCATTTGAAGTTAGGATTTAAAAAAATAAAGATAATAAAAAATAACAATGATCTATCTTTTATTGACTATATGTCAATTTCTTTGTGTACATAATTTCATTTAATCCTTACAGCAACCCTGCAAGGTAGGTGTCGGTATTTCCATTTTTACAGATTAGGAAACTGAGGCTCAAAGAAGTTAAGCACTTGTTTAAGTATTTAACTTGAACAAGTCACACAGCTAATAAGTCACACAAACGAATAAGTTGTGAAGCCAGGATCCAAACCCAGGTCTCTGACTCCGAAGCCCAAGCTCTCTCCACTATTCCAGCCAGCCGGAGATGAGTCAGGGGTGGCATTCCAGGCAGAGAGAATAGCATAAGCAAAGGTGGAGAAGCAGAAAATCACAGAGGGGCATTCAGGGAAGTGAGGAGGCAGGCTGGTTGAAGCACAGGGTACCTGCAAGTGAGCAGTGATGGGGAAGTCAAGGTTAGGGTGGAAAGGCAGGGGAGAACTCGGCAGGAGTATGCGGAATTTCACCTACCGGAGGGCAACAGGAGGCAAAGGGAGGCTTTGATCAGAGAAGGGGCATAATCAGAACTAAACTTTAGGAAAATAACTCTGGCATCTACCTTGGAGATTGGTTGTAAAGACACTGCATTAGCCCAAGTGGGAGGTAATGAAGCCAGAGTTAGAATGGTGGAGAGGAGGACATCACTCATTACAAATTTTAAGAGGGAGAACTGACAGGAGCTGATGACAGTCTGTCCTCAGGAACCAAGGCCCAAAGTCAGGCTGGGGTCCCATTGCTTCACGTCATCAGTAGGCACTCAGAGTGGCTGGGAGAGCTTGAGTTTAGGCAAGGAACTGGGAAAGGGGGAAAGAAAGGAGCAGATGGAGCTGAGAATGTGAAGATGAGGCTGCAGTTAGGGGATGTGGTTAGCAGCCAGGTAGGGGCAGAAGGGATGGGGTTAGTGACTCTATCAGGCTGGAAATGGGGAAGACAAAGTGTAAAGAAAGACTGGGAAGGTAACAGTAGGAAAAATACATCTATAGTTAGTCACTGGATCAGGCTGGGGGAAGAGGAAGAATAATTATGTGGATGGTGGCTAAGACAGGGAATGATGGAGTGAGGTCAGAGGCCAAGTCAGGCTGCAAGAGGTTGAGAAGAGATGTGTTAAGTGGCTAAATTAGGCTACATTAGTGGGATGGGGGGGAGAGTGAAGGGACGTTGGCAGTGTCTAAGTAAAGATGGAGTTCAGGGGAATGGGATGCAGCCAGTGGCCGGGTCAGGCTGGGTAGGGGATAGTGTTGTGGTCAGTGGCAAGGTCAGGCTGGGAGTGAAATGGGGGTGTGGTCAGTGGCCTGGCTGGGCGTGGGATCAGCAAGATCCAGTTTCCTCTTTGGGTCTCATTTCCTCTTTTCTCTTGGGGCAGTGGGGGAAGGGGATCTATAACTAGACCAAGAAATTAAGGAGGCTTAGAATCAGGGAATGGCACATAGCAGGACCGTAAAGACCTGGCAGTAGTGTTGGACTGGTGGTGGGGTATTCAGCAGATGACCAGGAGGTATGCACTTGAATGAGTGGGTGAAAATGGTGGGAGAGTGCTTTAAGATGATGGGAAAGCTCAGATTTGCACGAGAGAAGGATGTGCGGATTCAGGGGTGGGAAGGGAGGCAGAATTGACACTGAGAACGGATGGTAAGGTGAACAACACAGGAGCATTAAAGGCAAGGGAAGTATTCTGTAAGTGGGTAGGCCTGAAGGGTGTGAAATGCAGGGCCAGGGAGGAGAGTTGGAGCGGAAGGTTTAATATCCAGGGAATGAGGGAAGACGGAGGCAGTAGGGCTGAACTTTCAGAGGATTAAGCCATCCCCTTCTCCCGTGGGAGCAGTTTCCTTGGTCTGCTTCCCCCTTAATCACCATCCCGTCTCCCCTAGGCAGTCCCCCACTTGTTACTAAGCCTTGTACACCTCCTGAGTCTCTAACCCTTTCCCACCTCCTGTCTTTTAAACAGCATGGTCCAGGAACCCCTGCCCCTCAACTGTGGTGGTCACAGCAAGAGCCCTAGGCTTAGACAGTAGAATGAAGCTGGAATCCCAGAGGCTTGCAATTCTAGCTGAAGCCCAGAACCCTTGCCTGAAATTAGTTTGTCATTTCTCTGGGCCAAAGAAGCCCCTGTGACTACAGAGGCATAAGAGCCCTCCCCGCAAAACAAGGGCATCTACTTACTGCCAATCTCTTAAATTTACCTGCCCGAGGTCAACCACCCTGACCTCAACTACAACACCGAGAACTGCCCGAGATTCCTAACATTAACCCTGACCCTAATTTGTCTCCTGATTCCCAGTACTGGCTTTGACACTCATCCCTGTCTTAGCACACACCTGAATCCAATCCCTGATCCCTAATTTTGATCTAATTTTTACTTTTAGCACCAAATCCCAACCTTAACCCTAAATCTTGACCCCTAAACCTAAAGCTCATTTGTCACTTGATTCCTGATTCACCCCTTCCGTTTATCCCTAATACTGACTATGCCAACCTTCTCTAATCCCTAAAACTGTACTTCTAACCTAGTTCCTGTTGGTGACCCTTAACCTGACCCTGAACTCTAACTTTGACTTATGTTGGCCATCCTAGAAAACAAAATAATGCTCTTAATCCAAACTTCACCTACACAAAACGCACCTGACTCACACTAATAAATCTAAATTTTAACCCCGGTTTTATAACTCCAAAAGCTAACCTTAACTCCTAAACCCAACTCCACCTAATCCGCAACTCACCCAATGTGTTCCTACTCACCCGCTATCAACTAACCTCAAAGCCGATCCCCGCCCTGCGCCACACTGCCACCCACTCCTCGCCCTCCCCCAAACTCATCTGCTCCCAGGAAGGGCCTGGCTCCCGAAAAACGGCCTATTTAACTCCGAGCACAAGCGGAGATACACTGAACGCTGATCTCTCCAACAGGACCCGAAACAGACGCAGAAGAGTCAGCGGCCCCACCCGCCCACCCGCCTCCCGGACCTGGCCTCGCAGCCCCACCCTGAAGCCCCAGCTCGCCCGGTCCTCCCTACCTGCGCTGCCCGGCTCTGTGCCCCGCCCGCTGGTCCGCTAACCCTCTCGTTCTCCGGGTGGCTCTCAGGCTCCGGCCTCGCCCTCTCTTCGACACTCTCTCGGCCACTTCCGTCCCGGGAACGTCCCCCACCCGCGGGCGGCGCCCTGGGCCCGCGCTCTATGGTCGCGGGGGCTGCAGGAAGCTGCTCTGGCTCCAGCTCTCGATGCTTGAGAGCCCGCCGACTACCGGCAGCCCCTCCCCGGCAGGAAGCGAGGGTGCGGCGCAGCCAGAGAAGGCGCCCGAGCTGCGCCGGAGTTCCCTTTTAGGCTCTAATCCTTCCTTCTTCTAGCCCGGGGAGAAGGCGAGGGCGGTTCCCCAGAATGCCCGCCCCCAGGGAGTGAGGGGGCGGCAGGCAAGTACCCTCTATTTGCATAGCGCCCGGGACGTGGCGCGCACCGACGCCGCTTCCGCGTCGGGGGGAACTCCAAGTCCCGGAATGCCTCTCGGGTAGGTGCGTCACTTGTGTTGTGTTGGAAGTTGGGGGGAATCGAGTCTGGGAGGCGGGTCCGTTTTCAGAGACCCTGCTAGCACCTAGGAGGAAAACCCCGCTGAGGAACCTACAGGTGGGGTCGACTGACGGTCCGGGTCGCGCGTAGGGTTGGGGATTGGGGCCGGGTAGAGGGGTGAACTCCTGCGTTTCTGCACATCCTTTCCGTAGATGTCTCATATGGAGCTGGCGTTGGACCCGGGTGACCATGACCTGCTGGGCTTCTTGCTAGAGGAAAGCGGAGGTTTGGTGGCGGCGCCCGATGAGGCCTTGGAGGCTCCGCTGGGTTGGGAGCTGCCACTTTATGAGGTGGGTAGGGGTCTGAGTCGGGGAGGCCCGGGGCCGGTTGTGGGGTGTGTCCCTGAGGCAGTGGGAGGTGATAGGTTAAAGCCTGTTAATCTGAACCCTATGCAGGCTCTGAGCAATTGGGACGTAGAGGATTTCCTGAGCTGCCTGCCGAGTCCCCCAGCATCGTTGACCGTTTTCAGCAATTCTAACCCCTGTCTTGTCCACCATGATCACACCTATTCTCTCTCACGGGAGCATGTCTCCATAGATGTGGGTAAGTCTGTAATAAGTGAAGTTTTGGGGGAGGAGAGGACTCACGGGCCTGGCTATTCATACTTTCCCTTTTTCAGATACTGAGAGATATGGAGAAGAGGGGGCTCAGATGACTCCATTGCATGTGGAGGAGCCGGCAGAGCAGGTACTTGACTTGATTTACAGGAGGATTATTCCCCGCATTGCACGGGTTGGGGCAGGATTCCCCATTCGTTTCTGACATCCCTTTGCAACTCTGCTGCCCACCTCTCAGGAACCCCAGGAGATTGCTAGGCTAATACTGACTGAGGAGGAGAAGAGGCTCTTGGAGAAGGAGGGGCTTACCCTGCCTGGGACGCTTCCTCTTACTAAGGTAAGACTCCCATTGGAGGAGGGTTGTGAGTCCCAAGTAGGCCAGTTCTGTTAATTTTATATCAGTAACTTGAAAAAGAACTGAGGTGAGAGATTAGCACATTTGTTGTTACTAGGAAGCTGGGTGCAAGGGCAGATGGTGGTTTTGCAGGGCTTGTACAAAGTTTGGTGTTCGTTTTAAGTAAAAATTCAGAATTATCAGGGTAATATTAGTAAAGGGATATGGAAAGTACTGTGCAAGCATGGGTCCCTGACACTTACATTTCACTGGTTTCGCACTAATCTACCTATAGCTGAATAGTAGAATTAAGTATTAGGGTTCATCAAGGCTGGATTGAGTAGTATAACAAGAATAAGTGTAAAATCCCGATTGTCAAGCAGTGAGTGGCGGCCTCACGTGCACAGCATTGTGATACTGTGATGAAATCAATGTTCATTAACAGAAAGGTTAAAAGAGTTTTAAGTTCTTAAAAGTACAAGTTGAGGGAATTCCCTGGCAGTCCAGTGGTTAGGACTCTGTGCTTTCACTGCTGAGGGCCAGGGTTCAATCCCTGGTCGGGGAACTAAGATTCCACAAGCTGCGAAAAAAGAAAAGTACAGGTTGAGTCAACAGTGTGATATGGCTACTAACAAAGTGAATGGAGTTTGGAAGCTGTATCGTCGGATACCAGTAAACTAACAGTGTTGCTGCTAGAAGGGCAGTAACCGTCTTGCTCTCCTTTTTACTGGCCAGAAAGCATCTTAGTGTCCAGTTTTGAGCCCCGATCTTTGACAGATATTAAGAGGATGCAGTCCATCCTGCGAAGAGTAGATAAGATGATGAGTTGTTTTTTGCCCAGTTTTTTTTAAACTCTGAAGAAATGTCAAGTGCTTTTAAATAGCTAAAGACCTTTGTTCTATTACAGCCCCAGAGATCAGGTGCTAGGTAAGTCTAATAGGTAGAAATAATAGAGGCAGATGTTGGCTCACGATAAGGAAGTTTTTTTTTAGTTAATAAAATTGTTACAGTGGCTTGGCTTGTGAGGGCATTAACAACTGGTCCTCAGAGGCACTCAGACAGAAGCAGAGTGCCTGTTGGTCAGGGAAGCTGTAGAAGGAATTTCCACATTGGGAAGATCGAACTCAGTTGCCTTCAAACTCTTTGGTCTAATGTTCCTCGGATGATACCCCTTTTCCTGTCTTCTCTCAGATGGAGGAACAAGTTCTGAAACGAGTGCGGAGGAAGATTCGAAACAAAAAGTCTGCTCAAGAGAGCCGCAGGAAGAAGAAGGTGTATATGGGGCGTTTAGAGAGCAGGTATAAAAGGGAGTGGAACTCGGGGGTGGAGAGAACAGAGGTAATTGGAAGTGTTAGGTTTTTTAAGGGTGGATACAGGCCATGCCCCCACATCCCTGTTATTCCTCCAGGGTTCTGAAATACACAGCCCAGAATCTGGAGCTACAGAACAAAGTACAGCTCCTGGAGGAGGAGAATCTGTAAGCAACTCTTCGACATCAGTCCTTTCTCATCCCTCCCATTTAATACTGTCTCAGTCTTTCCCTTGCTCCACACTTGATTTCTAATTAGGCAGCTCCCACGTGTAAGGTCTGGTGCTTGGCCTTTAGTGGGTCTCTGATTCTAAGAAGCTCATAGTAGCAGGGAATAAATTTGCAAGTAACTATGGATAAGTATCAAGAAGGAGAAAGGAGGGAATAAGAAAGACCTCATGTGGTGGATGGCATTTGATAGTAGATAGGATTCTGGGGTGGAGGTGTGGGGAGCATTCTAGGCAGAGAGAACACAGCATAGTCCAGTCTGGCTGGAACCCTAACACGGGTGAGTTGGGCTAGAAGGTAGAGAACGTATAATCCCTAGTGAGGATTGTGTGCAGAGCTGATCAGGCAGTGTAGAACCACTGAAGGGGTTTGCAAAAGGAGTTTAAATCAGGGCAGAGACGTGTGTGTTTGTTTTAGTGAGGTCAGGCATTTTGTTCACAGAGAGGAAGAGATCACTTGCAAAAATAGGTACAAAAGAGAGGATCCAGTGCACAGGTGGAGGAGATGAACTTAACAGGAGGGTTTTGTTGTATGTCAGGGTGCCAGGCCAGGGGCTGCTGTCTGTCCCCTCTCTTCCTCTAGGTCCCTTTTGGATCAGTTGAGGAAACTCCAGGCCATGATGATTCAGACAGCAAACAAAGCCAGCAGCGGCACCTGTGTCTTGGTGAGGATGGTGATGGAAGGAGAGATTCTCTTCTCAGGTGGCACGGATAGGGGTGCAATGCAAAGCCCTTCTTCATCTCTTTTCTCCTGTGCTCTAGGTCCTGCTGTTCTCTTTCTGTCTCCTTTTTGTACCTGTGATGTACTCGTCGGACACAAGGGGGAGTCTGCCAGCTGAGCGTGGAGGTGAGATCCTTGAGGATACCATTAAGGAAGGGCTAGGGGAGAAGCCCAGCCTGCCCTGAACGGCATTTGTCTCCTCAGTGTTGTCCCGCCAGCTTCGTGCCCTCCCCAGCGAGGACCCTCCCCAGCTGGAGCTGCCTGCCCTGCAGTCAGAGGTACCAAAGGACAGCTTGGACCATGAGCTCCAGGCTCCTAGCAATTCTTACTGCCTCTTCTATCACATGCCTCAAGCTCCTAGTGCAGAGCCTCCCCTGAAGTTGCCACTGCCTGACAGTTTCTCAGCGTCCTCCTGCCCAGGTCCCATCTCTCCCCTGCATGCAAATCTCACAAGTGAGGGAGGATGGCTCCCTACCCACAGCTCCACGTCTGTTATCTTGCCGGGCAGATATTCAGGCTAGGTGTGAGGATGTGGGGGCCTCAGTCATGGTCTGCAGCCCCCAGTCTGTGTTCAGAGGAAAAGGGACGGGAGGGGGCTCGCCTCAGGTCCTGGTGCCCTGTCAGGAAGCCTGAGGACTCAAACACACCACACTTACTGGCTTTCTGGGTCTTTTATTTGTACCCATGTATGTCTGTCACCCCATGAATGGGCCTGGGGGAATCAACTGACCTCCTTGAACACTTCATGCAGTGAGGGGATGGGGTGAAGAAAGAAATAAATAAGTGATTCTGATGCATGGGTCACCCTCAACCCCTCTTTACTGGCGCGGTTGGGTGGGGAGAAGGGAGGGCATGATTGTCCTGGTGGCTCAGGGCTGCAGGAGAGTGGGGGTGGGTGTGGAGGAGGAGGAAGGGCCAGGCTGAAGGCTGGGCTGTTAGCGCCTCCTTCCACAGTTCACGAGGCGCACTCTGGGCTTGGGTTTGCCACGGCTTCCTTTGGTCCAAGTTTGGGCCTGGTGCTTAGTCCCGTGTCCTGTTTGGCGATTGGCCCTGGGGCCTTTTTATGCTGCTGCTGCTGCAGGGCCAGCTGCATGGCCCAGATGCTCAGCGGCCGCATGTAGGCCAGCGAGCGGAACACCTGCTGCTGGCAGTACGCCTCAGGCGTCTGGAAGGCCAGGCCCAGGCGCTCCCACACAGTACGGTAGCAGCCTTCAGCTGTCCGGAAGCCCTCCCAAGTCAGGCCCTGTCGGGAGAGATGGCAGTCATATTACTTGGCAACCTCTGAGTAGCTATTTCAGCTGGACAGATGGAGAGAATAGGGTCTGTGCCCTCAGGGAGTTCCCAGCCAGTGGGGGAGATAAACTTGACTCACAGGCAGAAGCCTGAAGGCAGGAGATAGAATGCATGCCAGGGAAAAGGGGGAGGCTCTCTGGATGGATAAGATGACATTGAATTAGGCTGTACAGAAGTTTGATGGCTGAGGAAGTTTGCTAGGCCAAGGTACAGATGGCAGAGAGTTGGGGAAGGGAGTGAATTACCTCTTGGATCATGGTGGCTGCCAGCCCGTAGACCACACCCACCCAGACTTCATCAGACTGGACACTGGATCTATCAGGAACACCATGGGGCTGCATTCCATTCACAGCCCCCATGGCCCCTCCTGCAAAGCCCTGGACATTGAATTCAAAGATAGTTTGGAGAGCACGGACCACATGTGGGGTAGGAAATACCTAATGGGGCAAGGGAAGAAACACAGTCTCTTAAACTTGGTTCCCACCTCCAGGAAAAAGCCTTACCTTTCTCTCCGGTTCCTCCTCCTAGTCTCTCACCTCACTGTCTCCTTCTCCTAGGCCACTGGCCCTCAGGAACCACTGGCCAGCACACTGGTCAGACATGATGCTATAGGACTGAGGCTGAGAGCTGCAGTCATAGTTGTAATAGCGGCCTGGAGGAGGGGAAGGACAAAGTAAGGCTCCTTGCCTCCCCAGAGCTGCCTTAAGATTCCTTAGGATCCCCCAACTCACCATTCCACAGCAGTCTCTCATAGGCTTCTTGGCCCCGGCTAAGGATGGAAGAAAATTTATCCTGGACCTCCTGTGCCCCACACAGAGCAGCCATCTTGACCATCACAGCCACAGCTGCCAGCCACAGTCCTCCACAGTAAGCACTGATCAGAGACACAGGTTCAGGGAATTAGCCTGGCAGCTCTAGCCACTCCCATGTAGAAATAATAGGCAGTCACTCGTCCTTAAGCCCACAATCCCTTGATGCTCAGTTCCCCACCTCAGGCCCCTGGAAATCCCTACCCCCCAACCTGGGGCCTGTGGTGACCCATCCATCATAGGTTTGGTCTGCATAGCCTCCATTCTCAATGAGTCCATCTTGGTCCTTGTCAAACTTCATTTCAGACTCCATCACAGCCTAGAGAGGGACCAAGATACTGAAGACCTAGATGCTAAGAAAAGACAACAGTAGCCAGCCGGGCTCTCCCCAAACACCAGGCAGCATGCCCCTGGCATGACCACTGCACATGCATCCCTTACCAGACACACAGGCCACATGTCCCTCAGGAAGCAGTGGTCACCCGTCAGGTAATAGTCCCGATAAACCTGCAGCACAAACTTCAGGTTCAGGTCCTTCCAGTCCGCAGTATCATGGACCACATATGCATTGACCCGGAGCCATGGCTCATCATCTGGGGAGGGGAGAAAACCTGTTTCATCTGCACTGCAGGGTAGGGTAGAGGGTGAAAAAATTGAGGAAGAGAAGCTCACTTGTGGTGGAGGGACTTTTACCTGGATCCCCAACATCATGAGGCACAACGTTCCTCCTTTTCACAGGTGCTATTATCCCACTCATCAGGTACTGTTGCTGTGCCAGATCCTCCCTGAGAGTGGCCAGAGCTGGGGGAGCAGATACACAAGCGGGGGGCGCGGGGCAGGGAATGGGTAGGCTTGGGGTAGGGCACAGAACTGTGTGTGTATGACTCCAGAGGGGAACCAATAAGCAGGATCCACATTATGTTTGGGTGGAAGAGACAGTGTGAGGGACCACAAAGGTTCAGGGGCGTGGGGAGCTAAGAGGGCAGAAGAGGCACAAAAGGGACCCTCACCCATGTCATACTGCAGGCTGAGCTCGAGTTTGGGCCAGAGCATGACGAGGGCAAAGGAAGCGTAAAAGTGGACATCATATGTGTTGTACATGCGATATTCCTGGCCTGGAGGAATAAGGGAGACACACTGTTGCCAGGATTCCTGCTGCTCCTTCATACTGCCCTGCCTAGCTGCTCCTCTAGCATTGGGGGTGGGGCACTGTCACACTCCATACCTGACACTTAACCCCTCATCCCAACCAGTACCCTGGGATAGGCAAAACCCATCATCCCGCCTGGGGCAGGGCACCAACTGGCCTCATGGATATGGCCTGCCATACTGCGCACACCAGCGGCCCATACCTTCAAGGTAGCCGAATCGACCATACTCTCGTAGGAGGGGGCGGAGCTGACACATGCTCCCCACCGTCTCCTCTCGTAGGCAGTCCTCAGGAACTTCCAGCCATACTGTGCCCCCATCAGCCAGGAAGTATAGTTCATTGAACAGCGCAGATTTGTACCAGGCAGGCAAGGATCTGGGGAGTCAGGAGGAGGGAACAGTCCAGTGAGTGTGGACCTCCCAGGAAAGGACGGATTCTGGGGTTCAGCAGAGTAGGGGTCCCAAGTGAATCCCAGCCCAACTCTGCTGACTTTGGTGGGTGGAGACTGAATCAAGGAGTCCCAGTTGAGGTGTGAGTGCCTGGGAGAAAGGCAAGAGATGGGCCCCACTGGCACCTGTCATCCAATACCGGGCTCTGCCAAGCCGAGATCCTCTCTTCCCAGTCTGCATATCTGCACAGTGCATAGTGGCTAAGGGTGGGTGCTGCATGACCATCTGGGCCAAAGAACCTTGTGTACCGCCTGGGGTGGAGAGAAAGGGGAGGGATGAGAATGTGGGCTCCAGCTCAGAGCCCCAGCACCATGGACCCTGTGCTCTCTCATTCCCATCACCTGTAGTAGACCTGGCCCTTTGCTCCAAACATGATTCTGGGCATGTCCCAAGCCAGTGAGAACTCCAAGCGGCACTGGCCTCGAGGTGGCAGCTTGCCCATAACACACACTGCCCCAGCGAGGCCTACTCCTTTCTGCGAGGGGAGGCTTTGGCCTGAGAGAAGCGCAAGATGAATCAGCACAGGCACCCCCTTCAGCCGCAGGGGTCCCTAACATGGGAATAAAGCCTGCTTGTTACCAGGCCTCCCACCCCTGCTCCCAAGACAGGGACAACCTCTCTTCCCACCACCTCCCTGTCAGATCCCCCATCACCAGCGAGGGAGTCCAGCTGTCCATCCTGAAGTAGATCCTGCCACACCTGCTGCCCAGTGCTGTCAGGGTCAAAGGCTGTGAGGTGGGTTACCATGGTATCTGCCTGTTAAGGGACCAAAGACTCTGTGAGGAGAAACTCCACAGGTACACTGGCTCCTGACTAACTCCCCTGAATATATTCCCGCCTCCAAGTTCCAGAGGCTAGGGTGGTGAGGGTGGGACTCAGGAGGTGAGGAAGTGAAGAGACCATGGTGGCATGGGGGGTGGGCTAGGGCCAGGCTGAGAGTAGGGGTTCAGAGGCTATGGTATGGGGCAGCCTCCTCCATACCGTGAGTCGTGCAGCCAGAGCCATCGTGTAGGGATTTGGAGGGGTTGGATGATGCAGAAGCAGCCCCTGTACAGTCTCCCCATCACGCTCCAGACAGAAGGGCTCATTCCACAACCCCCCTGGGGCATCGTCTTCACCCCCCAGTCCATTCCGCATGGAGAACATGATGGACACGTCCAGGGCTTCATCCCCTTCATTTTCCACATCCCACACAAAGACTCCTACAGGCAGGCTGCTGTCCTGGGAGCAGAAGATCAGACTCAGATGGTCCCAGCGTATCCCTTCTGGCCTCACTCCCCAGGATCAGTCCTTGGCACCGATGATCTGACTCAAATACCCGGCAATATACTCTGTCTTCCACTTGCATCTCCCCATATTGCCTGGCAGGCTGTCTGCCAGGAGACAAGACCAATTGGGCGGTGGTCCTGGGAAACCAGCATGATGTTCACTCTCCACCCCCTCTTGCATAGGTCATGGAACTTCCAGGAGAGACAGATCCTGGGGAAGGGAGAGCAATGGAGGAAACACAGAAGGGGAGCCTCACCTGGTAGTCATGGGGCAAGATGGGTGTGATCTGGCGGCAGGTGAGGGTGACATTTTGGCCAGGAAGCTGATAGACAGTCCAGGCTCGGGGATACAGGGCGTGGTAGAATGCAAAGTACCCACACAGGCCCCAGTTCCAGCTCTGCAGGACACTCGGGCGCTCCACAGACAGGACTTGCTGGTACACAGTCTGCCCTTTCCGGCGCAAACACACTGTGAACTAAACCAAGAAGGTACATGGGCTGGAAAGGGGTAACCCACAGGTACCTCAAACAAGTCTCCCTCTCCTCAGAGTAGCTCCTGCCCTGCCAGAGCCCGCAGTGGCGACCAACGCACCACAGCCTCACTCATCCCCCAGGCCTTTCCCCCAGGCTCAGAGTGACCACCGAGTCGTGCCTCCCCCATCTATCTCCCTTCACTAATGTGGTCTTAGTGCCCTAAGCCAGGCCCTCACCATCTCTGCTTTTACTCTTCTGCCTCTTCTGAAATTTGGATTTCAGACTGATCTTTCTTACAGAGAAATCAAGATATGTTGTTAGTCTGTGTTTATAATGTTTCAGTGACTCCCCGTGGCCCTCAGGCTAAAGTCTAAACTCAACTACCTGGCTTTCAAGGCCCTTCTTGACGTGGCTTCTCCCCGCCCATCAGACTCATTACCTGTTCGAGCCCTTATATTCTGCTCATATCAAATACTGTTCCTTGAGAGCACTACATTTCCTTCTCCACGCCTTTGCTCATGTTCATTCTCCATTTGGTAAAACCCCTCATCCTTCAAGGCATAGGTCAAATGCCATCTCTTCTCCTCAAGCAGTGAGTTATTCTGCTGTGTGTCCCCCTACCCCTCTAGTCTAGCATGTTATAATGTGCTCACATTCTGACTCCCTGACTCCTCTGGAAGGGAGGGCTATGAGGGATTAATATCTCTTCCTTGGTTCAAAGTATGCCTGATATCTTTAATGTATATATGCCTATTATCTTTAATGTATATATCAAATAATTTTTTTATGTTGTTGGAATAGTAGGTAATGGTTAAGACCACAGGCTTTTAACCGCAGAGAAAACTGGTTCTGAATCCCTGTGCTTCCATTTACCAACCATGTGACCTTGGGCACGTTACTAAATCTCTTTGAATCTTAGTTTCCTCATGTATAAAATGGGCCTAATAATGGTACTTCCCTTGTAGGACTGTCTTTAAATATTAAATATTATACAAAAGAGTCACAAGGCTGGAAGACATTCCCCCGGGATACCTCAGGGATGAGCCACAGAGGAAGCCTAGGCCATTGGGCAAGGCTGGTAAACCTGAACTAGGAAGGACATTATCATTAACGGGACTCAAGGTCTGCTAGTCATTTCTCCTTTGAAGATAAGCTGAAAGCTGGAGGCCTCCCTCAGACAGGAAATAGGAACTTGGTGGACAACTCAACATGGGAGGGCACTAGAGAGATATGATGAAAGGTAGACCACATGCCTCTGGCAATCAAAGGCCTTCATCACTCCGTGATGAAGGAACACAGGGAAAAGAAGTGAAGCTTCAGAAAAGGGAAGAAGTCTGGAGATCTATGCCTGGGAGAGGGGCTTCCCAGGCCCCCAGCCAGAGAGACCTCCAGAGGAGTGACCACCAGCAGAGAAGCTGGCCTCTGGCTGAAGCCTGGCAAATCAGGGCGAGCAGTGGGCGCTCTGTGCATCCTGTCCTCCTGTGCATTTGTAGACTGTTGGTTTGTTTTCCCTTCTGATCTTTGAACCAGGTTAAGTGATCCTGGAATTCTCTGACTCTCTGTGGCTGGGTACTGGCTCAGCTAGTGGAACTGGGGCAGCAAAGTAGGTAGGAGGCATTTACTAGAAAAATGAAGGGCACAGGGGTACCTTTTTTCTTTCAGGGAACGTGTGCTCTGAGTGTCTCGTTCCTATAGTACATCCTAGAACAGGGCTGGGCACACAGAAAGCATCCTGAAAGTACTTACTGGACTGAATCATGTACATCTCTAATTGCCACATCCTACACTAGCAAAGAGACCCTTCCTGGCCTGGGAAGTACTGCTTGGACCTCTCCTCCACCTCCTGGCTCTTACTTGATCAGCAATGACTGTTTGGTGCTGGTACATTCCAGGATTAAGCTGCCAACGACAGAACTGGCCTCTCCAGCCTCGGGTGATAGTGCCTCCCCCAATGCCACCCAAGGGACAACCTAGAGAAAGAATCAGGATGGTTAGTGGGGCATGGGAGAGGAAAACGAGCCCATTTCTCCCTTTCTAGACTATAAAGATGGATTCCTCTAAACACCATGGGGATATCAAATCGACACATTGTACATTTTAAACTTACACAATGTTATATGTTATATCTCAATAAAGCTGGGGAAAAAACCCTAGGGGATGGGTCAGTGCAACTTAAATAAGCTGAAAGCCTCTTTGCCTAGCTCTGCAGTAGGCCTGGACGCTGGGCCCTCTGTGACTGGGGAGAGCTGGAGTGAGGCTCACCATAGATCTGTCTCAGGGGCACAGAGTTGATGAGGTCGATGAAAGGTGTCTTCTTCTCCACCTGGGTCTTCCGGTACCACCACTGCAAGTACCTAAGGAGCAAGGGGCAGTGTGAGTGGAGGGGTGGCGGGCGGCAGTCACCGGCCTCTCTTTGGACATCCAGCTGTGACTTCCTATTAAATGTCCCGAGGATCCATCGCCTTCACTTCCAAACCTCTCCTACTCTCAACATCTCTACAATTCAAGGTCCTCTCATCTTCCCAGTCACCCCAGGTCACAGTATGGGACTGTCTTTGTTTCTCCTCTCTACTCTCCTTAGAAGGGGCTTTCTGATCTTTTCACACCACTAACTCCAACACCACTGCTTTAATTTACTCCAGGAACTTTCGTCTGAGGTGCTGAAAGGGCCAGTTATGGTTTCCTGATTTATAATCACTCCCACCCCACATACAGGCATAGGCTGCTGCGATAACTTTCTTCTTTTTAAAATGATGATTTTCTTCCTGATTATGAAAGGTGAAAATTTGGAGAATGCACTAGGTGGAAGGTGAAAAAAATCCCACCTATATACAACCAGTGTTTACATTTTGGGGCATTTCCTTTTAAGTCTTTTTCTTTTTTTTTTCCTTTTTCTTTTAAGTTCAGCATTTAAACTGTAAGCTTTCTAATTTTGCTCTCTCATAATATCCCAGTAAAGCGTTCTAAAAACCCCAACATTTTCCTGGTCTTATCACAGCTCTGTATCCAATAGGCAAAAGATTCTGTTTGGGATTCAAGGCTTTGACATCTCTCTCAAGTCTATTTTCTAATCTTCCTTCCTACAAATTCCCATTCAGAGTGGGTCCTCATTAAGCAACCCCTGTCCTGCCAAACTCTCTCCCAATTCCACTTTTCTCCCTCACCAGCTAGTTTATACACATTATTCAAGCACACCACTTGTAACTATGTAATTGGGTAACCCCGCTGAGGCTTAGTTTCCTCATCTACAAAATGGGGATACCTATTGCCCTTCCTACCTCAAGGAATGGTTGGAAGGGCAAATGGCACAGTAGATAGGAAAGCCACAAAGTGGAATATCTGTGCATACACTGTCTCAACTCCCAATCAGACACTGTCCTGTTATTTTAGTGTTCCTCATGTGAGTCTGACATACTTTGAAGTTTCTTGGGGAAAGGGACAGTGACAAAGACTAGTTGATTATTACCCACAGCTTCAAGCACAGGGCAGGGCACATGGTCTGCAGTCATTAACTATTTGCTGAATTTACAAAGAACGTATGTACAGACAATGGGGCATAAGAGAAATGAACAGGGACAGGAGCAAGGGGAGGGAAAATCTGACTAAAGAACAGGGAGGGTACATTCTGGGGGTGAGAGGAGAGGGAGGGAAGACGAAGGATGGGATGATTGGAAGGCAGATCTTCTTTGCCGGCTTAGAGGAAACTGGACTTTGAAACTGGAGGCCACAAAGGATTGGTGAAGGGAGGGAGGGCACAGCGCGGATTAGGGCAGTGAGGGAGAAATGCAAGATATGAAGATAGGCAGAACAAAGGAGTATCAGGCGCAGAACAAGCACTCAATACATATTTACTGAATGAATGGATTCTGGCTGAAAGGGAGAGCAACCAAAATTGAGTTCTTACCGCTCTAAGGCCAAGAGAACTCTGTCTTGCTGGAGCTCCTAATCACAGTACCTACCCCCAGTTCAGCTCCCTCTCAGAGCCCACCTTTCTCTCACTCCACTTAGCTGCTGGCCATTCCTGACCTATTTGGCCTTTTCCATAATTTCAGCCCCCACTTAAGAATAATCATTCAGAATTCTTCCTTGTCTCACCCCTGCTTTCTCCTCAATGCAGGACCTCATCTCATTCCAAAACCCCTGTGTCAGTGATCCCCACCCTGTCCTGGGATGCAGAGCCAAGTCCAGGGGGCTGAGCACAGCTTCAGGCCTCTGTGATTCGGCTCATACTTAGGGACTGGGGGGTAGGATGCCTACAGATGGGTTCTTGACCTCCACGTCCCCACCACATGCACCCCAATGTGCTGCTCTCAGTACCCCAGCCCTAGATCCTATTTTGACCCAAAGCCTTTTGGGGTCAAAACTAGGCCGGGTCAATTTCAGAAGCAGCCTGGAGGGATTATTTTTGTCTGGTACAGGCCACCCAGGGGAGCTGGCAAAGGAGTCAGATACCCAGGCAGCCACAGGCCCTTCCCACTGCCTAGGGCTTGGGTTAGGTACACGGGCTCCCCACCCCAGCCCCAGAGCACTGACTGTGGAAGAGAAGGAGCCCCTATTTAAGAGGTTGCCAGGCCTGGGTTTCCTGAACTTTAAGCCTCCCTCCCCAGCTCTGTGTTTACTGTGTGGACTGACTCAGGATGACCTCTGGGTGATGCTTTCTGTTCTCACATCCACCTGCTCCTGTTAATAGGTCTTGGCCCCATCACTAGTCTTTGAACTCAGTGGGGATCTAGAGGGATCTGGAGGAGTTCTACAGCCCAGGATAAGCTCTTGGAGTGTCTGCCACCCTTGTGTGGGGGGAGACCAGGAAATGCTCTGGAAGATTATTACTAAGCTCTGGGGACACCTAAGGCAGTGCCTCTCTGGTCAAAGGTCTTTGCTTTCTATATAACGGGCCGTCTATTCCGGAATAGAGTGAACAGCACCTCTTATCGCTCTCTCCTTATGGTTGAGAGCAGGAAGGCTCTCACCCTTTCCCTGGAGCCAAAGCTTGAGGAAAGAAGCTGATGGGTGTTGGGACTATTAAATGCTGTGCCTAAAAAAGGTTCAATGAATACTCCAGCTGCTCAGGAGAATCTGGGGCTGAGAATCCCACCCCCTCCCCAGAAAACAACATTGTATTAGTACCACAGCTGCCAGAGTATCCCTTCCTACCTTGTCACAAAGTATAGCTAATCCCAAAGAGCAATCTCTGGAAAAGAGAGTGTATGTGAGAGGGAGCCTAAATGACTACAAGGCCCAAATGCTCCTGCTCTTTCTTGCTAAAAAGACAAGTTACTGGAAGGAAGGGGGTTGCAAAGAGATGTGACCTGGTCTCACCCTCCAAAACCATGGGCTTAAGAATTACGTTGGGAATGGGGGCCACCTGACTAGGACAAGGTATCCACCTATTTCTCACCCTTTCCTGCCGCTGCTGGAACAAAGTGAGGTATAATAAGGTAGTCTAGGCAATGGGATCTACTCACCTCAAGCCCATGCCCAAATGCTTCATTAGGTTGCTTAGCGAGACATTGTTGGCATTAAAGGGTTTCCTCTTCTCTGCAAACTCGTGAGCCAGGCAGATGCGCCAGCCAAAGGGAGGCACCTGGTAGCCCTTGGCTTTACCCTCATAGGAAGCCATCAGCTGCCCAAAGTCCTGCGGATTGCTGTAGCCCTGCTCATTCTGGGGTTGACTGTCTTCAGGGTTCTGGCAGTCTGTAACCTGCACAGCCTCAGTGCCTCCAGTATTTTCAGGGCAATAAGCATGTGGACCCCCTTTGGCACAGCTCGTCTGTTCCGAGGCTGGGACTCCGGTTCTCATATTCCCTGGATTCTGGGTCCCCACGACCTCAGTGGTCTCGGTTCCCGAGCTTTCTGGTACAAATTATCTGGCCAGCCAAGCCCAGATGTGGGCGCGGATTGTTGTTAGGTGTTCTCTCGGAGGGCCGGCCTCTGGGGAAAGCTGAGGTGAGCTAGTGTCTCCGTGGAGCCGGGGAGCTGTTGCTGCTGCTGCGGTGGCGGCGACAGCAATAAAGCCGCCACGGTCTCCCCCTCGGTCCTCTCTCTGGATCCTGGGCGGGAAGGATCGGGCCTCGACGTCATTGGGCCGCGGTGATTAGCTGGCCCTGCCAAAGGGCGACTGGGCCCGCGGCGAGGGGAGGAGCCCTCGGGACCAGCCCGCCAGGCACCGCCCCCGGGGCCGGCCTGGGAGCTCGCGGCAGCCCCGGCCCACTCTCTGGGCCGTGGCACCAGGCCCCCCCCAGGGGCGGGCGCCGGATCCCGCCGGCCAGTATCCGGGACGGCGTTCGCACCCGGGTGCCAGCCCGTGGGAAGGTGACCCAGGGCAGCGGGACCACTCGAGCCCCTTCCGGCCCTGCCGGCCGGGCGCTTCCGGCCGGAAGGGGCTCCGAGGGGGAAGAGGTGAGGGGGGGCGAGGGAAGTCCCGCCTCTGCCGCGGCCGCAGCCGCGCACTAGGTCCCGGACCGGTGGGGCGGGCGACCGAGGGCCTCGGTGCACCGAGCCCCCAGTTTCGACCGTGCGAGGTGTCCGGGCTAGGGACGCGAGATGCCGGGCGGCCGTGGCCCTGGGCTGGGACGTGGAACCTCGAGGGAAGGGGGCGGAGGCGGCCTGGGGGTCCCGGCGGGGTAGGGGGAGTATTCGGCGCTGAGCGGGACTGGGGGCTGGGATCCAGAGCGAATCCCTCTCTCTCCGCAGTGCCGAGTCAGCTGCCGCCATACCTCCCTTCCGCCTTCCAGCATCCCAAATCTGGGCGCTTCCCTCTGACACCCTGGTGCTGAACGCCCATTCCCCGGGTCCTCACCCCCAGGCTCACCTGAGACACCCCTCCGGGCCGTGGTACTGACCTCTGATACCCCTTGTTTCCTTCTAGATCCGATTCCGGAGCTGCCATGATTGAAGTGGTAGCAGAGCTGAGCAGAGGTCCTGTGTTTCTGGCAGGGGAGACGCTGGAGTGTGTGGTGACCGTCACCAACCCCCTGCCCCCCACGGCCACTTCTGCATCCAGGTGGGGATGCCGGTACTGAAGAAGGTGGTCCTTCTGGGAGGAAGCCTGGTATCTATAGTGCTGAGCCAGAGCTCAGGTTGTCCTGTGACTACAGCACCACCTTCTTGCTCATTGTGCTCTCATTGTAGGAAAGGCTATTTAACATTTAAGATGTGGGTGACATAGCCCTCCACTCTCCTCTCCTCTCTCCTCCCCCACTCCCCCTTTTACCCAGTATACTTCTCTTTGTTTAATGGTTTCTCTTTGGGGTTCTGGATTCTCTGATCCAGAGGACAGCCGCCTCACTGTGTTGGTCATCTCAGTGTGGTAGGAAGTTTGGGGGAGCATTTGTGAGGTCACGAACTGCCCTCTGATGTCCTCTTTTCCTCCTCCCACAGTGAGGCTCTGGCATGGGCCAGTGCCCAAATCCACTGCCAGTTCCATGCCAGTGAGAGTCGAGTAGCACTGCCTCCCCCTGACTCCAGTCAGCCAGATGTCCAGCCTGAGAGCCAGACTGTCTTTCTACCACACCGAGGTTAGAGATGGGGCATTTGGCCTTGGAGGGGGATGGAATCATTGTTACCCCAGGGTGAAATTGTCAGATTGTTCTGGTGGGTCATTATAGTCTCTGTCGCACTGGGGATGTGGAAGAGTGTAGTTATTGCCTTGGCGGCGTAAAACTGTTCCTATCTCACAACGAGAAAAGAGGAGTGGCTTGGTTTGGGTTGCCCTTTGTTGGCAGTGCTTACTGCCCCCACTTGCTGTGCTAGCCTTCTCCAGTACTAGACAATGGGGTTATTAAGTTGCAGTTTTATCATTTCTAGGCGAGAGGGGTCAGTGTATCCTTTCCACTCCACCAAAAATCCTATTCTGTGACCTGAGGCTAGACCCTGGAGAGTCGAAGTCATGTGAGTGACTGCCCCCTGACCCCTCGATTGCCTTCTAAGGCTCCTGGAGGGAGGACCTCTCTGGCTGCTTCTGGCTGCCCTGACTACTACCTCCCAACCAGACTCCTACAGCGAAGTGCTGCCTATAGAGGGACCACCCTCCTTTCGGGGTCAGTCAGTCAAGTATGTCTACAAACTGACCATTGGCTGCCAGCGTGTCAACTCACCCATCACTTTACTCAGGGTCCCTCTGAGGGTTCTTGTGCTGACTGGTAAGTAAGGGTTCCTGGAGGGAAGGGCTGGAGAAGAGCCTCACCAAAGCAGAAATGATCCTTAGAGGGTTTGTGAGAAGGGCTGGAGGGAAGCTTCCTGGTCTTAGTGAAGGTGTGAGGGGGTTGGGGAGAGAAGGTTCTGGAGCATAGGTGAGATGTGTACCTCAGCCGTGGCGTCCCTTACCTACAGCCCTCTCAGGTTGGAGTCTAAAACCCTACCCACTACTCTTCTCTCTGTTCTCTCCCACCACCTCTCCACTCATTTTCTCTCCAGGCCTTCAAGATGTCCGCTTTCCCCAGGAGGAGGCAGTTGCCCCATCCAGTCCATTCTTGGAAGAGGATGAATGTGGCAAGAAGGACTCATGGCTCGCTGAGCTGGCTGGGGAGCGCCTCATGGCTGCCACATCCTGCCGCAGCCTCCGTGAGAAGCCCTTCACACTGTCCCACCCCATCCTCCCCTCATAGTATTCCTGTCTCAGAGATTGAGTCTCCTAGCTGCCACATTCTCCTGAGGATTCAGTGATACCTCACCCCAGATTCTAAAGGAAAAGCCCCACCTTTTGGCCTCTGGCTTCCAGCCCTAGACATTCCCCAGTGCGGACCCCAGGCTTACTGTGTCCCATTCTCCCCAGATCTGTACAACATCAGTGATGGCCGAGGAAAAGTTGGGACATTTGGCATCTTCAAATCTGTATACAGACTTGGCGAGGACGTGGTGGGGACCTTAAACTTAGGGGAAGGAACTGTAGCTTGTTTGCAGGTGAGAAAGGAGAGGGACTTTGGGGGAACTGGGTCTGAAGGTCTGGGTGGAAAGAGAGGGCCTGCATAAAGAGGGGTGGCAGGTAGAAATGGGCAGTGAGGTCACCCAGGATCCCTCTGGTAAAACAGCGTGAGGTTGGGCTGCCCTCCCACCCGGAGTCAGCGCATCCCAGCGCCTGCCAGCACGCACTTCTCTTCTTGCTCCCAGTTTTCAGTGAGCTTACAGACGGAGGAGCGTGTGCAGCCTGAGTACCAGAGGCGCCGCGGGGCAGGGGGTGCCCCCTCTGTGTCTCATGTCACTCATGCCCGGCACCAGGAGTCCTGCCTACATACAACCAGAACGAGCTTCTCCCTCCCCATCCCTCTCAGCTCCACACCAGGCTTCTTCACAGCCGTTGGTGAGACCCTGACTATTACCGGGGGTGGGGGGGCACGGTAAGATGCTGCGCTTAGGTAGCGTATAATGAATCCTGATTTCTAACACACTCCCAGACATACCCATATCCAGTCTGTGACCCTCAACACTTTCTCAGACCTTCAGCCTGTTTCCTGGGTGCACTGACCCCTAAATTCTTAACAGCTTTGCACATCTTCACTCCCCCTACCCACTGGGACCCTGTGATGCACTGATCTCTGACTCGCCATTGCATTTACTTCAAGCTACGAAGTCTTGACTGTTTCACACTTGGGTTATTAGGTAGTTGATGCCATCATCCTTACTGTCACGGTTCCAGTTTACACACTAGATTTCTTCAGCCAAACTCTCGATCCTAGCTCCCTGACCCACACCTCCCCGCTCTTCCTGAATACAGGTTTGGGGTTTTTTTCTCATTTGCTAACCACATCCTGTCATTGGGTTTTACTCCTGGCTTCTAATGCTTCTACCTTTATCTTTTTTCCCACAGTATCCCTGAAGTGGCGCTTGCATTTTGAATTTGTAACATCCCGAGAACCAGGTTTGGTGCTCCTACCTCCCATGGAACAGCCCGAGCCTGTCACCTGGACAGGGCCTGAGCAAGTGCCCGTGGACACCTTCAGCTGGGACCTCCCTATCAAGGTGCTGCCTACAAGCCCTACCCTGGCCTCATATGCAGCCCCAGGCCCCAGCACCAGCACCATAACCATCTGAAACTGGCCCACGTGGCACTACTTTCCTCAGGATCCTGAGAACTCAGCACCTGGACTCTAGTAGGGCCCATTTTTTCCACCTGGGGTCCAGTGGCACAGATAATGAGAGGCAGGCTTTCAGCTGTAGCATTAATTTATTTATTCAGAATAAATGGGCAGCTTCTAGTGGTTTCCCTGGAAGTGGCAGCAGCAGTGGGCAGTCAGCAAAAGGGCGGTCGGTTGAGTTTAGCTGGAGTGGGGAGCAGGAGCCGCAGGAATAGGGGTGTTAGCTGAGCCCCACTCTGGGTCGGGCCCTCCCCCTTTGCAGGGCAGCCGGGGGTCAGATTTTTGCACCAGGGAGAACTGGCACGTTCCTGCCTCCTGACGTACCTCACACCCAGCGGGGAAGTCGATAGGATGTTGGGACCTGGGGAACCAAAGGACGGGGAAGGAGTCAGGACAGTGAAGGTCCACCTTTATCCCTGCCTCGCGTCCCACCTCCCAGCATTCCTCCCATATCTTCCCCCAGTGCCCCTGTCCCCCCTAACCGAGCTCTTGCCTGCCATATATGGATTTTTTTTGTTTCATAGCAGGAATATTTTCCCTCCAGATCCCCCCCAGCTCCCCTTACTTTGTAGCCTGAAGCCTTCTCTCTCACATTTTTGTTGGTACCTTCAGGTTCGGCCAGCTTCATACTGCTACTTTGTTCATTCTCACACCACAGCAATCTAGTCATGCCCTGGCCATCTCTCGGTCACTCACATCAGAGCCATTCTCTCTGGCCCTCAGTGGTCACTCACGTGTCACAGCAGCCCACACCGACGGGATGCAGGCAGGTGCAGTGGAAACAGTCCTTGCGGAGCCAAGACTCGCCCAGGGTGAAATATTTCCCTTCATGGTGGCAGGGCGCTAGGGAAGAGCAGGAAATGTTAGTGTGCTGGAGCGCAGGGAGTAAGTGCTGCCGCCCCCGCGTTTACCCTCTCCTGTTTCCCAGTTCGGGGGGTCTGGGTCTTCTGACACAGGATCACCCCTGAGCCCCCTTCCTCCCAGTGCCCTCTGCTCCTGTCCTTCCCTAACGCCTCACCCAGCTTTACCTTGAGCTTGGAAGTAGCACTTGCTGTGGACTCCTGGGTGCTGGAGGAGCAGAGATATCACCAAGCAGGTGATCCCCCAGCCGCCCAGGGTCCCCTTAGCCTGTCCAGCCCAGAGCATCCATAAGGCCATTCCTGCAGTACGGCCCTTTCAGACCGTTCCTGGCTTCTGTTCAGGCTACTCTGGTCTTGTCTCCTTGGCTTTTCTTTGTTTCTCTCGTCGAGTCTTAGTTTCTGTCTTTCTCCCCTGGGCTCCTGTCTCGCACCATCTCCGTGCCCTCTCACAGGCTTGGGGATGTTTATAAAGTGAGGACCCTGGCCCCCTGCTGAGTAGAGCTGGAAAAGCTGTAACTCTGTTTCCTGAGGTGAGGGCATGAAAACAAGAGGTCTAGCTTTAACAAGCTGTGAGAGCTGATTCATGCCCCACACAGCTAGGGGGAGGGAGGTGGCCATGGAAGGGGCACTGGACTGGGCACTTCCCCAGCAAGGAGGTGGGACGGGTGGGGGCCCCCAGGTGGTCCCCAGAACTCCTCCCTGGCCTGGAGAGGAAGCATTCCACCATCTCCCCCCGTCTCCCCCCGCCCTGTAACACACACACACACGCGCACGCACACACACACACACACACACACACACACACTCTCTCTCTCTCTCTCTCTCTCTCTCTCTCTCTCTCTCTCTCTCTCACTCCAGGGGTGTGTACGCTGGGATCCCTGCCTGGACCGGAGGGAGGCATTTCCTGGGGATGGCTAATCCTGTGCCCCAGCCAAACCGAGGAGATGCAGTAGGGTGCGACAGCCAGAGGCTCCAGGAGAGCGAACAGGCACCTGGAGTGGAGAATGTTTCTCTCAGACCCTAGGGCAGGGTCTCCTTGCAGTATCCTAGAGATATGGCTGCCCCTCAGAGATTAGGGCTGGGGGGCAGGTGTCTCTTTTTTACAGGCATCCCAGAGATTATCCATTGTTCATCACCCCTAAACATACTGCAAATAAAGGTTCTCCCCATGTCTGGGGATGGTTCTTTCAAAGAAGAACATCTCTAAATGCCCTAATGGTATGGGTCACTCCAGTTTCACAGAGATACCGCCCTTATCTCCTGTACATTATGGAATGAGAATTCAGGAACTTATCCTCTGACATCCTATTTTGGGTTTCCTGAAGGTTCTGGAGAACCTAAAGATGGGTGATTAAGAGTATAGGTTATAGAGTCAGACTCTGGATATAGATCCTGATTCTACTTAAGAGCTGTGTGACATTGGGCAAGTTAGTTCACCTCTCTAAACCTGTTTCCTTATCTGTAAATTGGGATAGCAATATTAACTCATAGAGTTGTCAAGAGGATGAAATGAGATAATGCATGTAATGCTCCTAGTACTGTCCCTGGCACATAGCCCTCCGAAAAGAGTGACTACTGTGGCTGGTGCTAGACGTTCCTTTCTTTGAATGATGGTGAGCAGCTCTGTGTGCACAGCTGAGAGCTTCTGCTGAGGCTGCTATCTCCTGGCACAGACTTCTGCCCCTTTCACACTTAAGCTTCTTGTCATCCCTACCACCTTCAAAACCTGCCTCCAGCAACATTTTGCTTTTGGTCGGTGTATGCTTGAAATTCTAAATGTTTGCTTTGAGAAACAGTGTTGCTAATAAGCCTACTTTTCCTAGGTCAGTACCCTCACTTCTACCCTGGGAAGAGGTATCCTTTTTCCATCCTTCCAGCTAACTTTAGGACTCCTGCTTTTTCTGGTAAGGATTCTGATCCACTTCTTCCCATCCTCACTCAAGTGAACTCTCAAGTTCTCCTTTCTGACCAGTCTAATGCTGGCCATCTCATTGGTACTAATTGCCCCAATCAAGCTGGATTTCTTTCCCTTTTTCACACTTCAAAGACCCCTGTTCCAGCTATTCTCCTCCTACCCACAGGGCCAATCACTTTGGCATTTATTCTATTTTTCCTTGTAAGTCTCTAGTTCCATTTACCCCAAGACTCCCACTCCCTGCCACCCAGTGGTTCAGATCCAACTACTCCTGGCTGACTTTTCCAGAGGGATACCCTTGCTCTCACCTCCTCACCATTCAGAAACAACTTCGCCAGTCCACCCCAAACTCCCTATCTGTTTTCTTCCAAGAAGACAGCTTAAGTGGCTGGGGATGCGGACTGCAGCGCACCTTCCCCCAGTCGGGTCTGATATCCGTTCCATTTCAGAGGAGCACCAAGAGAAGAAAAGAAAACTCACAGAGGAGCAAGGTGCCTGGATGTAGGCTGGCGTGTGGGAGGCATGGCCTTGGACTGCTCAGGGCTGGAGCAGGTGGATTAGAAGGCCTGACTAATAGAAGGGCCCAGAAGTCTTGTCAGTGGTCAGTAGCTCTGCTGGTGCCTTTGTGGGGCACCAGCTGACACCCTTGATGTTTGGACCATAGACTACCTTCTGCTCCTGCATCCTGGAGCCAAACCAATAGGGGGCGGACCCTAGGGGGGAGCTAGGGAGCTTGAAGGTGGTGGTGGTGGTCATGCTGTAGGCAGGGGGGGCCCGATGGGGATTGGTGTGTGTGAGGTCATGGGACAGGAGAGGTGAGTTAACCGCCTGTAATGAAGATGAGGTAGGCGTATAGGGGCAGGAGTAGGGGTCTTCTGGAAAGAAAGGCTGGGGCGGAGCCAGGAGCCCTTTCCCAGAAGTTGGGTGGGGGAGAGGGCGGCGGGGAGGTGTTGGTTGAACCTGTTTCTTGCACGCCTGCGGGTGTGCGCGCTCGCGTGTGCATCTGCCTAGCTTCTTGGGGCCAGAGGCCACGCTTGTGGTTGCCGCGTGTGTTGGGGGCTGGGGGTTCTGTGGTCAGGGCTCAACTCCGCGATGCCAGTTGGTGGCGGGAGGGGGGGCGCGACGGCTGGCTCTCGGGCCGGGAGGGGGCGGCTGGCGAGCGCTGCCCACGCGGGGACAGAAAAACATCCGCCGGAGGCTCGGCTGGGCGGCGCTCCAACAGCTCCGGGCAGGTGCGCGCGGGGAGGAAGTGAGCGCATTCCGACCCCCCAGCCGCTGGCCCTTCGGTGAGTCACCGCTGACCCCCGCCAGATAGGATAGGAAGGACTGGCAGCGGCGGCGGGGAGGTCTGGGGGCCGGAGCCCCAAGGGGCAGCTGGGCTGGCGTGGGGAGCCGGGGGAGGGTCGTAGAAGCGCCCGAAAGAGTTGTGGGGAGGGCCCCGAGGGGTCCGGGTCTGGGTTTCGCCCAGGCTCGAAGCACCTAACAGACACCCACCGACCCGCAGAGCTTGTGACTGCCCGGGGAGGCGGGCGAGTCCCCGGGGGAACACTGGAGCTGAGGGAGAGGGGCCCCGGGGCAACACCGAGAGAGTCGGGGAGGAGAGACCCGGAAAGGGCCGGGAGAAGTGCGTGGCTGCGGAGCGACAGCGCGGTTGGCTGGAGTGCTGGATAGGCCTGGGCCAGCCAGAGCCTTAGATGGAAGGAGACTTCCACCCAGGCGGGAAAGGGGAAATGGCCACCCCCCGCAGAGATCAGGTCTGTCCAGAGGCCGGTGCGCTCCGAGAGTGAGAGGTAGGTTAGGGAGTAGCGGGAGTTAGGGCTCTTTGGGTACAGTTGTGGCGAGGTCACTAAAGGCTTTGAATGCCGAGATGAGGAATTCGGATTGGCCTCGCAGGCAGAATCGATGGTCTCTAAGCAGTAGTGAGGAGCTTAAACGCAAGGTTATCTGTGTCTAGCACTACTGCCGCCTTCAGTCTTTGCCAAAGGATTAGGCATTGATCCTCTAATTTTTATAGTCATTTAAAATTGCATGACTACATTTATCAAACGAGTTAAGTAATTTCGTTGAATTTTTAAAAAGAGAAACGTTGAAGAATCTGATTCAGTATTTGATTTAAAACCCAAAAGTGAGGCTACGAAGATTAGTTACACGGCATCGAGTCTTTTCCTTTGTCTTGCTTTTGTGCCATTTTCCCCTCACTGATGCGTGGGAGTTCTTGTGTTGTTAATGCTTCACTTCTATGTCAGTAGCATAGCAGTTCTAGTTTTCCTCTCCCTCATCTTACGGTCTTTACTTTTAACGTTAACTTTTGTCTGTGCAGCCCTTTAACTTGCACTATGTATCCTAAATCCAGTAAAACATTTCATTGGGCTATAGTATAGTAAGATAAGTAACCCAGCTTTACCATATATGTTAGGTTACTTATTATCGTCTGTGGACATGTATGTAACTATAAAGTTTCTATATTTACCCTGTGGCTGATAGAGAGATACAGCTAAAGTTGTTATTCAGGATAGTATTTCTATAAACAGAGCAATTTATTAGTCTTATTTATGTTCTAAAATCAACTCTACAGTGTCAGAAACTGACATTAATTCTATCATGATCTTTTAAATTGATGTTATCTTGGGCCAAAGGCAATTGCAAAGATTAGGATTGTTATAATTTATTTTCAAGATCCTTAAATTCCAGTTGCCTTTGGCCCCAAGCAAGAAAATCTGGGTCAGTTAATTTTTTAGAAAGAATATAGTCTCCCACTCTGGGCCCTGTTGTTTTCTCCTGTGCTGTTTCAGCCCCAGCCCTACCTTATTCCTAGTGGCCTTTGCCTTCATTCCTTCTTTGCTCTGCTGGGCATCTTTAGAGGAAAACTTCACACCAATTTCCTCTACCATAAATTCTCTCCCTCCCCTCAACTCTACACTTCTCTTTGCCAACATACACCACTGCTTCTTCATTGATCTTGTTTCTTTTAAGCCTACAGCCCTTTCTGGCTCTTTTCCATCTTAAACTCTCTTATGTTGAAATCTCTTTTTCTTCCTTTCTCTTTGGTAAGACCTCGGATTTTTAAAAGGTTAGGCTTTATTTATTCTGCATGATCCACTTCTGTCTTCCTTCCTCTTCTATCACTTTTTTCTTTTTCTGGACTCTTTGTACACTCTATTATGCTTTCTTTCAGCAAGGCTTCAACCTTCTCCTTGTGATTAAACATTCTTCCTCTATATACAGCACAAGATGCTTATGCTTCCATTCTGTTTCCTACAAGAAAAAAAAGTCATCAAATTCACATCTACTTCAGTCTTGTCTTCCAACATTTTGCATCCAGAGTCATGACGTGGCTATTATTGTAAAGTCCATTGAGTGACCACTTAAGCTTGGTGTCGTGCTAGGCACTGTAATAGTGCATTTCATAATCCTGGTGCCAGATTCCTAAATGCTTACCAATAATGGATGTTATCACATGTGTGTGCATGAATGTTCTCACATATGTATACACACCAAAGTACACAGATAATAGAACCATAAGTCAGTAAATGACTAGGAATATGTATATTCAGTATATTACATTATAATCAAGCCAAATACATTTTGGGGTGGAAGATGAGGATGAGTAAATTCATAGCTAGGATAGGAGGTTAAGAGACAGTATCCTTTGGCATTCTGTATTCAGACGAGAAGGAGAGGAGAGAGTCTTGCCTGTGGAGATCAAGAGACTGTTTGAAGGTGGCTGAGTTTCAGGAGTTGAGAGAGATGACTTGTAAGGCTGTGGTGAATGGCAGGAGGATGGGATGAAGGGGGCAGAGTCCCAAGAACAGACAGTTGCTGTACCCAAACAGCTCATATTCTCTCTGGCTAGAGAATATAAAAGATTCTTGGGTTGTGGTACTGGTTTCAACTGTAGTCAAGTTTCTCTTGATAACCTGTATTGAAGTTTTCCGGCCTTGTCTCTGCACCATTAGAACCATTCTTACCAATTTTTTCTTTTTAATTTTTTTCTGCTTATAAATCGGTACATAAATGATAGCCCCACCACTAATAATTAACCCCCAGCTAACCATCAGTAATTTTGACTAAGTTATTTATCTACTTATATGCTTTAATTTTGCCTGCCTGCCCCACAGTCTACTTGTAGTAGTAGTGACTTTTAAAATGCCGTTTATGACTCTCACTTTTATCTCATTTGTAAATTGCTCTTTTCTTAAAATTGTAGACTCAAAACTAGATACTGAGAAGGCATCTAGTTCTTTGTTATCTCTGAAATATGACCAAGGAGGTCTTTGCTTAACTGTCTCTACTGAATGCAATGGGTTACTGCCACCTGTGGTGAAGGTGGCCCATTTTATTGTCATCTAGCTTTAGGTACTAGAGGTTGTTCAGCTAAATCTGCCTTGCTATAGCATCTCATTTTTTCCCCGTAGTTCTGCTCCTTGAAACATATGGGAAAAGTCTACTTGTTTTTCAATGTGGCAGCTCCTTAAAGATTTGAAAGGGTTTGTATTTTGTTAGCTATTTATCTAAGCTTTTTTCTTTACTCCAACACTGTTCAATAGAACTTACTATGATGATGGAAATGTTCTCTACCTGTCCTGTCTCAACAGCCGCTAGCTGCATGTGGCTGTTGAGCACTTGAAATGTGGCTAGTGCGACTGAGGAATGGAATTTTAAATTTTAGTTAATTTAAATTTAAATAGCTGGAGGAGGTGAGCGAGTCTTGTGTTAGCAGAGCTGTAAACTCCGGGAGTTAGTACACTGTCACATGGCTGTCTTTTGGCTGCTCCAGAAATCTTATGGTCACCTCAGACCTGGTAAAAACATATGTAACTGGGCTCTTGATCTGTCTGGAGGCCAGTCTTACATGTTGTCACAACTAGAAAAAAACACAAATCCAACCCCCAAAGCCCTGATGAGTAATGTCAGTTTTTGTTGGAAGTTTCTTAGAAGGTGTAGAAGATGAAGGCTATATCTCATCTCCCATATCTCAAAAGCAACACTTAAAAAAAAATCCCTCATTTAATCTCTCTCCCTGAGAGTCCCTAAAGTCCCTCTCCCTTCTCTTCCCTTCCTTCTCAGAAACGTCTTTCCCCCTCTTCCTTGAGCCTTCCTCGTCCATGCTCTTTGAGCACACCTCTGCCCCCTGCTCCTTGGAGAAGGGTTCTTGGGTGTGCTCCTCGTCCTCCAGCTCCCCTTAGGGAGAGGTAATTCTTATGCCCTAGGCTTGACCTTCCTGTGGCATAACTGCTGCATTACCCGCATTTTTTCCCTGCAAGTCTTCCTGGTGCTTCAGCTTTGCTTCCGCTCTTGACCCCACGATGCCAACACAAATAGGGAGGCCTCAGGTTACTAGGACGACCAGGGCACAGGAAACCGTAGAGGCTCAGCACTCCCACAGGCATCACAGACTGGCTGTGCCAGCTCGCTTTCTCCTTAGGGACTCAGTCACACTTCCTAATCCCCATCCCCAAATTACCCAGACGAGGATACCCAGGCCTAAGCCACAGACCCCTGATTTTGCAGACCTGGTGGTGGAATGTGGAGTGGGTGGGATGAGGAATGGTGAATGAAGCTTTCTTACTAACACTGATATTCCAAGTCACCTTGGTGATAATTAACTTTTGTACCAGTGAGAATTCCATTCCCCTGAGAGCTGATGAGAGTATAAGCTTTATTTATGTTATTTATACTTGCTACATTGCACCTTGAGTCTTGGATCTTTTTGGATCCCTGAGTAGATGTTTTCACAATTTGCTTTGGGTTAAAAGATTTAGCAATCTACTTCTGATACACTGGTACCAGTTAATGTTTAGTAAGAAAATAATGGTTACCAGATAATGAATTTAGGTTCTATTTACACTTTATTATAAAGCTAGTCATTTGTTTCAAGGAAGACCATCTGATTTGATTAAGTCTTTAAAGCTGTGAATAAGTGCAGATCTACTTGTACTTAGATGCTCAGAGAATGTTGAATTGATCCAAAACTGGAGCAGGCCACTTCTGTGGAACATTCCTGGTAGGCCAGAGCAAGAGAGAATAAGGGGGGATAAGGTAGACTTGAGAGCTCTCCTCAAACAATTGCAGGACTGTCTTGTGGAAGAGGGGTTAGATTTACTTGGTTTAGCTTCACAAGGTGGAATAAGGACCTTTATTTCAGATGGCAGTAATGGCGGACAAATTTTGACTTAATAAGGAAGAACAGTTGAATAGTTAGAGGACCTCAAATTGGAATGAGCTGAATTGTTAGGCAATGAATTATTTGTGACTGTATTGTTTATATAGAGGTCAGATTACCATTTGCAGAAGCATTGGATGAGATTTTGGACATTTAATTGGATTTGACCTGTAAAGAGAAACAGGCAGATTTATCAGAAGTCAATTCACCTTTTCTAATATGATTCTGTGGCACCTATTGTGGTCAGTACGATTTTCCGAGACACTTCTGCCAAGTTTACCCACGTGAGTCATTAGATTTGGTAGTAGAGTGTTTAGAGACTTCTCTAATGCTGTGCACTAGTCTTCCGTTGATTCCTCAGGAATGCCTCAGAGGTGGCTGAGAGGTGAATGAAGGAGAGCTGGGGCTCTGAGCCCTTTACCTGTGCAGGGAGCGGGGGTTCTGCTGGAAAAAAACCCCAACACTTAAAGGCCCTGATATTCCAGTTTCTTCATCTTATTGACAGGGGAAAAGATATGGAGCAGGGACGTGTCTTACCAAATGTCACACAGCTAATAAATTTCAAAGCTGCAATTCAAATCTAACTCTTCTAATTCCAATCATTTGTTTCTTCCACTCTACTAGTCTACCTTATAATTCAGGAAAAGTTTCTCTCCATTTTTCTGACCACCGCAGTAATCCAGAATTTTATTTCTTCAGATCTACTCTTCTCTGTTAGCCACTGAACTAGTCTCCCTGCTGTCCAATCTCTACTTCTTGTCTATATTATCTTCACTGTCGCCAAGTTACTCTTCATGAAACATTGTCTTCATCATGAGATTTCCCTGCTCAAGAACCTTTATGTTGCCTGTGAGAACTTTACAGCCTGGCACATAGTTAGCATTCCTTAGGATCCTTGTTCAGCCAGCCGAACTTGAGCCCATTCTCTTATGGGCTGTGTAATAGTGAGATTAATCAAGTCCCACCCTACTGCTAGACTCCAACTTTGGTAGAATTTTTATGTACATTTTTAATCAGGGATGATGATAAGATACAAAAGAAATAGAAGATCACAGCTAATAAAAAGCAAGTTGTATAACAATACGTATAATATAATCCAATTTATATGACACATGCATTTTTTAGAAACAAAAATGAGATATATAGAAACTGGAAAAAAACACACCAAACTGGTGACAGACATTAACCCTGATGAGGGGGATTAAGAAATGTTGGGAAGTAGGGGAGGAAGGTGGGAACTTAAAATATGTATTTCTCCACTGAGGAAAGCCTCACAGAGTGGAAGGGAAACCTAAGGGACCAGGCTTGGAACTGACAAGAGAAAGAACTGCTTAGTTGTCTTGCCTGGCTCCACTGCAAGCCATTTCTTTGCCTCTTGCATCACTCTGAAAGAAATAAAAGTCGCATGAGATGATTTGATTGGTCACGCTTAAGTCATGGCCCATCTGTGGCCCTATCAAGATATAGAGAGAAAGGATCTGGGGGAAGGACCTCCTAGGGAAGCTCCTTGGTTTCTGTCGAGGGAGGGCAAACATTTGATTTTACTCTCCCAACAAGGCTGTACACAGAGCTGGAGAGTCAGTAGCCTGAAAGGACATCAGAGTAGTCTTAGGATGCTGGGGGCTAGAAATGACAAATGTCCACTGACTTCATCACCCCTCCCCCACCTATCTGCATCTGGATCCTAGGCCTGCCTTTTCTTTTGGCTCAACCAAGCCCTCTGGTGTGGTTTGTTTTTTTGTTAGTTTTTTTTTTAAGATGGAAGCGTTTACTTCTCAATTATGTATTGAAGATTTTTTGGCCACGCCGCACAGCATGTGGGATCTTAGTTCCCCGACCAGTGATCGAACCCATGCCCCCCGCTGTGGAAGTCTTAACTTCTGGACTGCTAGGGAAGTCCCTCTGGTGTGGTTTTAACCTTTACTAGAGAATGAGGGGCAGTGAGTTAAGGAGATGGGGCAGAGGAGAAGGGTAAGGTAGGGCAGGTAGAGAGGGCAGTTAGCAGGTTTTACTTTGCTTTCTCCCCTTCCTATGCTTGCACAGAAAGCCTTTTCAGTGACTGACAGTTAAAAAAATGATTATAATAAACATTTGTGAGTCCAGTTACAAATAAAAACCTTATCCCTCTGGCTGTTCTAACAACCTGCTCCTCTGATGGAGGAGCCATTCTTCCCCTGTGGCATGTAGACTGTGGCCAGGGAGGCATTTCTGTCCCTCTCCCACGTATGTGTCCCTGCCAGCACACACACCAGATGACTGTCTGCCGTATTTGGAAGGTCCAGACCCCAATCAGAGTTATGTGCCAAAAGTATTTTGTTTTCTCACAGGGGGGATTCTTCACTTTTGAAGCATTAACCTTCTGATAAAAAATACCTTTCTTCACCTCTTAACATAGCTTAGGCCTGACTTTTTGAAAATTAACTTGAGTTAATCACAAGAGGGTGTGCAAATTTACACTCTAACTTCTGTGAACTGGAAAGCAAATTCCCTGACCGAACTCTATTTCTGCTGGTTAGAGAATCCATTCCTCTGGTATGTTTCAGAAGGCTGATGGACCAGGGATAATCTTATACCACAATGGACTGATTAACCTCTGTAAAGACTTATTGGCCAGCTACCATTAATAACAAAAAAAGACTTAAATAGCTCCTTAACTGTTGCAGAATAATTATTTTTTCAACTTTATTGAAATAACAAGATGATGCACACATTTTATTTATTTTTTAAAGTTTTTTTAAAATTTTATTTTATTTTTGGGTGCGTTGGGTCTCCGTTGCTGCACGCGGGCTTTCTCTAGTTGTGGCGAGCAGGGGCTACTCTTTGTTGTGGTGCGCGGGCTCCTCATTGCAGTGGCTTCTTTTGTTGTGAAGCACGGGCTCTAGGTGCATGGGCTTCAGTAGTTGTGACACATAGGCTCAATAGTTGTAGCTCACGGGCTCTAGAGCACAGGCTCAGTAGTTGTGGCGCACGGGCTTAGTTGCTCCGCGGCATGTGGGATCTTCCTGGACCAGGGCTCGAACCTGTGTCTCCTGCATTGGCAGGTGGATTCTCAACCACTGCGCCACCAGGGAAGTCCAATGCACACATTTTAAATGTGTAATCACTGAGTTTTGACAGATTTTTACACCCATGTAATCATCTCTGCAGCCAATATGTAGAACATTTCTCTCACCCTCCCCAAATTCTCCTGTTGCCCATTGCAGTCAGTCTCTCCCCACCCCACCTCAGACATCCACTGATCAGATTTCACCGTAGATGTTTTGCCTACTGTAGAGCTTCGTGTAAATGGAATCATATGGTATGTATCCTGTGTATGGCTTCTTTAATTCAGCATTATGTTTTTTCTATCCATCCATGGTTTTGTGTATACCAATAGTTCATCCCTTTATTGCTGAGTAGTATTTCATTGTTGGATATACCACAATTAGTTTATCCATTCACCTGGTGATGGGCATTTAAGTTATTTTCCACTTCGAGCTGTGAACGTTCACATACAAGTCTTTGAGGATATGTACACATGTTTCTTGGATAAATACCTTGGAGTGAAATCTTAGGTCCTGTGTTAATTGAGTGTTTTTAACTTGTTAAAGAAAAAACTGCCAAACTTTTCCAAAGTGGCTGTTCAATTTTACATTTACCAGCATTGTATGAAAATTCCAGTGTTCTGCATCTCCATCAGTACTTGGTATCGTCAGTTAAAAAAAAATCATTCTAGTAGCTGTGTAGTGGTATCTCATCGTGGTTTTAGTTTGCATTTTCTCAAAGACTAATGATACTGAACATCTTTTCATGTGCTTAGTTGCCACCTGTATCTTATATCTGGTGAAGTATTTTTAAATCTTTTGCACATTTAAAGAATTAGAATGTTTGGCTTCTTGTTATTGCATTGTAAGAGTTCTTTATATATTCTTGTTATTATAAAGGTTTTAAAATATTCAGGATACAAGTCCTTTGTGAGTATATGAATTGAAAATATTTCCTCACATTCAGTGGCTTGCCTTTTTATTTTCTCTACGGTGTCTTTGGAAGAGCAGAAGTATTAAATTTTGGTGAAGTGTAATTTCTTACTTTTTTCTTGTCTAGTTAGTCCTTTTTGTGCCCTGCATAAGAAATCAAAGTCACAAAGATTTTCTCTTGTGTTTTCCTCTATATCCAGAAGTTTTATAGTTTTGACTTTCACATTTAGGTCTGTTTATGTTTATGATCCATTTTGATCACTTCCTTAACTTTGTCCTCACTGCACAACAGATGCAGTAGGAAAGGGGGAATCTAAAATAAAGATGATTACCTCTCTCAAAAGAAGATATATTGTAGAACAAAATATTAAACTTTTCTTCTGTATATTGTTGTCTTCATCTAATACTATGTATTAACTATTCATTAGTAAAATATGTATCATCAGCTACTGTGAGTCAGGCACTGGAGATACAGCAATGAACACACTAGACACTGTCCTTGCTCTGTGGAGTTTACATGTTAATGGGAGAGGTTGGGCTTTAGTGAGCATCCATTGTATGCATGGCAAAGTCAAGAAGATGTCACTGCCTCTATCTGTGATTCCTCAATTGAAGGAAGTATTTCAGATCCTTGGCAATCTGCTTAATCTTATTGTATGATAGAGCAGGAACCTCCTTCCACAAAGGGTCACTAATCTGTAGAGAAAAGGGATCTTGGGCTGCATACAGCCGGCTATAATGCAGTAGGGGAAGTGGTGTAGCAGTACAGGATGGAAAATGGTAGTAAATGGTCTCATGCTCCTGTTACTGCTGAGGTATAGTGACTGGACTTAATGCTCTCTTCCTTGGTTTAAGCTAAGCGTTTTGTTTTTGTCTCTAATCCTGTTTTTGATGTCTTTTTGCCAAAAAGAGTTCACTGATTGTATCTTCAGAGAACTCTTCGATCTCTTTCCTGATAGCCAGAATGCCAGATATCTTCTATAACTAACCATTCGTATGTTCTTTCAAACCAGTCATAATTTATTTGTGTTAAATATACCACCATTGTTCAAGCCACCTCAAGTATAAGTGCCATTTACTATTAACATTTATAAACTAGTACTAATATTAGATAGCCAGATAATAAGTGGTGTTAATTCAGAGTAGGATGAGATCGCTGTGGCCCACTTGACCTTTAAAGAAGAAATAAAGCTTGAACTAGTCCTGAAAGTTAAGTAGGATTTTGGTTGATAATAAAGAGGGTGGATTAAATGAGGAGGGTGGATTAATTTGGATTAATGGACTTGAGGAAAAAGAGATTAAGGACCAGCACATACACCATTCATGGTATAACTCCCCTGTAATCTAGCCATAGCAAATGTCATTAGTCCATCGTGGCACTCATTCTTACTGAGCCTGGACACAGCCCCGTAAGACTAGAACTAGATAATAGGAAAAAAAAATGTAGACATTAAATGGAGAGATATTTTGAAAGAGGTATCAGTGAAAATGTCTGACCCTGGAGGTTAAGATGTGGGGCATCTCCCATGTGCAACCGGGAAGCCCTTGGTACAGAGACTGTGAAGGGTTTCTGTTGCATCTGTGCTGAAAATACAAGCATCTGAGGGGTGTGATAGGCATCACAACCAGGCTCAGAAAGATAGTGCCAGGGGACTTCCCTGGTGGTCTGGTGGTTAAGAACCTGCCTTTCAATGCAGAGTACGTGGGTTCGATACCTGGTCGGGGAACTAAGATTCCCACATGCCGTGGGGCAACTAAGCCCGTGCGCCGCAACTACTGAGCCCATGCGCTCTGGAGCTCGTGTGCCACAACTAGAGAGCTCACGCGCTGCAACTTCTGAGCCCGCGCGCTCTGGAGCCCAAGCGCAAGTAGAGAAGCCTGCACGCTGCAATGAAAGATCCCATGTGCGGCAACTAAGACCCGACACAGCCAAAAAAAATAAATAATAATAAGAAGAAAGATGGTGCCGGGGAAGACAGTGCAATTTAGTTTGCTGGAGGGGGCCATTCAGGCCGTTTCTAGGCTGGGAGAGACCCTGGAGTTTTACCAGCCAGCAGAATAAGCAGCAAGCAGGGGCAAAGGAACATTGCTCTGGAGATCTAGGAAGCCAGAGGACCACCAGCTCAAGGAGTTCAGCTTTCTCCTGCTGCTACAAAGTCCCCTTCCCCTCGTACATCCAGATCCATCTCCAGCTAGAGAAGCAGGGGAGAGGTGGCTATGTGAGAGACTGAGCAAGTTTTATTCAAGAGAGTCTGAGCAGTACCTTAAAGACTGTTTAAATGATCAGACCTGACTACATTAGACTGGTTCAGGGACTTCTGAAGGATGTGGTGTCAGCAACTGTGAAGATGTACAAAACCTTTATGTGAGTAGAAGGTGTCAGTCAGCTCATCTACCACCTTTGACGAGGTAAGGCAGGAGTGAATGAGGAATGATGCAGGCCTGTGCACATGTTTCCAAGAGGGGCTAATTGGGCCCATCTGAGGTAGGTTAGGATGGATGCTCAGTGCACTCAGATTCAGGGGGACTGCTTACCCATGTGTACCTGCCTTAGCACCACCAATGTCCCAGCACTGGCTGGACCCATGGCCAAGGAAGAACCATGTGACTGGAACACATCCACTACACCTGGCCCGGTCAAACCTGTGAGGACAGATTCCTGTGATCTGCTGTTTCCATTGGCATCTACCTTTTATCTGACCTCACTCATCCTGAGGAGACCATTTTTTGGGGAGTCATCCAAATTTCTTGGATTTTGTCATTTATTCTAATATTAGTTGAGTCTGTTATGCCATACACTGTGCTAGGCACTGAGGATACAGTATTTTGTAGCGGTAAGGAAATAAACACAAATAACTATAATGAAGTTTGAGCAATATTAAGTTTGAAAAATATTACTAAGAAAGTACAGAACGTTATTGGAATACACATTTTGGGGGGACCTCGTCTACAAAGGAAGTAGTGATGTTTACGCTGTGACCTTTAGAATGATTTTGAGGTGATCAGGTGAAAGGTGGGAAGAATGTTTCAGGCAGAGGGAACAGTATGTGCAAAGGTGACAGATATGAAAGGAATGAAAGAAGTTCCGTGTATCTGGAGCCTAGAGGGGGAGGGGAGGGATGTGATGTGAGCTGAGGCTGAAGAGATAGGCAGGGACCAAATCATTGAGCACCATGAAATCCATAATAAGGTGTTTGTAGTTCATCCTACTATGGAGGCCATTCAAGTGTTTCTATGCAGAGGAATGACGTTGCCAGCACTGCATTATGGCTGTTCTATAGACAGAAGACTGGAGAGGATCAACACTAGATGCTGGGAGACCACTTAAGGGGCTGTTGCATTGGTCCAGATGAAAGACGATGGTGGTTTGGACTCCATAGGGTAGAGGCAGTGGAGAAGTGGATGGCCTTGAGGGCATATTTTGGAGGTATTTCCAGCAAGACATGGATGTGGAGAGTAAGGGAGATGGAGAATTCAAGGATGACTCAGGTTTTTGGCTTGAGCATGTGGGTGGATGGTGGGTCATTTACTGAGTAAGAGAACAATGGGGTGGGAAGATATTTGGGGGGAAAATCACGTGTCAGGTTTTGGACACAGGAGTTCGAAGTGCTTGCAAGGCCATCAAGTGAAGAGATCCAGTAGGCAATTGGATATATTAGTTTAGAGCTGACAGAAATGGACTCGTGATTCATTCTTGGCCTGTAGAAATGGTCATTGGAGTTATGCGTATAGATATAATTGTAGACAAGAGAGTTGGGTGGAGAAAATCTAGAGCCTCAAGGAACACCAGTCAACCCAAGGGACAGGTAGAGAAGGAAGAGTCGGTCAGAGACAGAGAGAACTGGTTGGAAGGAACCGGCAGTGTGGTGTCACAGAAGGTGTGCCACTACAGTTTGCTCTAGAGATGTGTCAGAGCGTTTGGCTGGACTCCTGATGGTGCTGAAGTTACCTATAATGTTTGATGGGGTGGGTGGGCTACAGAGGACCAGAGGAGCACATCTGGAGCTCCCCACCTACCTTAATAACCAAGCAGCCTTCTGCCTGTCGAATCTGAAGAAACCTGGACTCCAGGAGGTAGCAGGGGCTCAGAGGAAGGAAATGGTTCTCACACAGGTGTATTACCATCAAGCCTCTGCCTTTAACCTGGTGAGGTTTGGAACGATCAGAGTGAATCCCAGTCTATGGACCTGAGCCCTCCCACAGATTTGGTTGCATTCTTATCACTTCTGAGAAGTGTATAAGTGTATCCTCATCTTTTTTTTTTCTTTTTCTGTCTTTGCCACTCTGATTCTGCTGCCCAGTTGGTTCGCCTTGGTTCTTGATCTTTGATTTAGTTTGGCTTGCTCTCCCTTTCTGAGGAGTAGCTTTCATATATACATACTTCTTTTTTTTTAATTTTAATTTTATATTGGAGTATAGTTGATTAACAATGTGTTAGTTTCAGGTGTACAGCAAAGTGATTCAGTTATACATACACTTGTATTCTATTCTTTTTTTTAAGTATTTTTTTTTAATTTTTAAAAAATTTATTTTATTTTTGGCTGCATTGGGTCTTCGTTGCTGCGCGTGGGCTTTCTCTAGTTGCGGGGTGAGCGGGGGCTACTCTTCGTTGCAGTGCGCAGGCTTCTCATTGCAGTGGCTTCTCTTGTTGCAGAGCATGGGCTCTAGGTGCACGGGCTTCAGTAGTTGTGGTGCACGGGCTTCAGTATTTGTGGCACACGGGCTCAGTAGTTGTGGCTTGCGGGCTGTAGAGCGCAGGCTCAGTAGCTGTGGCACACGGGCTTAGTTGCTCCACGGCATGTGGGATCTTCCCTGGACCGGGGCTCGAACCCGTGTCCCCTGCACTGGCAGGCAGACTCTTAACCATTGCGCCACCAGGGAAGCCCCCCATGTATCTATTCTTTTTCAAGTTCTTTTCCCATTTAGGTTATTAAAGAATATTGAGCAGAGTTCCATGGCTATACAGTATTGGTTATCTATTTTAAATGCAGCAGTGTGTACATATATACATACTTCTAATAACCCCTCTGCTTGACAGGCCCTGGAAGCTGCCTCCTTGTGCTTGTAGTAAGCAGTCACCACCGAGCACAGCCCAGTTTTATAGGCCTAAATAAGTGTAGGTGCTTCCTTTACCCCTCTAGAGGTGTTAGTTGCTCTGAGCCTTGGAAGTTCAGTTCTCAGTCATCTCCTTCTCTTCTGTTTTGCTTGGCTGAAGCATATTTGTTAGCTAGATTTTCAGTGAAACTTTTATATCTATTATTCTGGGCTAGTATCTGGGCCCAGTCTTGTTCATGGCCTTAAGGCTTTTGATGGCTTTCCCTGTGAAGTAATATTCTGTGGAGCTTTCTACTATGTGCTTTCTTTCCTGCCAGGATTAATCAAAAATTAGCCCCAAATTGTTACCCTCCTATTCCAAAAGTTTGTAACCTTTATGTTCCATGTATTGGGTCTGAGGGATGACTGTAGCCCTTAGCTTATTTCAGGACCCATGATTAACATACCCTGGGTCTAAATAATGAATCTGTAAGCCCAGTGGTGGCTTGTAATTTCTATACAGAAGCTTAAGGGCAGAAATCTGATTGGAAGGGGAGGGAGGCGGTTAGAAGGTTCATCTTGAAGCTGAGTCCAAAGAGTAATGTGACCAGCTGACTAGGACTGATCACCAGAAAAATAAAAAACAAAGATATGCTTAATAAAAATATGTGCTTTGTTCATATAAGTGAGTTTTATAAATATAGAATCTAGGACCTTTAAAAAATATTTTGTAGGCTAATTATTTCATTTACTTAGTTTCTTCCTTCCCCAAACAAAGTATGATACCATTAACCTGAGAATTTTAAACACATGCTTTGCTGACTTTTTCTGTTTGTATTTTTAAAATATATTTATTTATTTATTTAGGCTGCACCAGGTCTTAGTTGTGGCATACGGGCTCATAGTTGCGGCATGCATGAGGGATCTAGTTCCCCAACCAGGGATTGAACCCGGGCTCCCTGCATTGGGAGCGTGGAGTCTTACCCACTGAACCACCAGGGAAGTCCCTATTTGTGTATTTTTATTTGGTTTAATTTATGGGACGGGGGAAGTAGTTTACTGCCATCGATTCCAACAACTCTTCCTCAGTTCCTCCAAGCAGTCTTTTCCTTGGTAAATTATACTGTAAAATTCTAATCATTACTGTTGTGCAATATCAAAATGCCTTATATATGTAGCAATGACAGCACACATGCCCACACCCAGGGAAACAAGGTCATGTTCCACCTGAAATTATCTCCATTGAGGTGATAGATCATGCCATGATCGTGGATGAACTCTCCGAGGAAATGACTATGGGAAGAAGAATGCCAAAAGCGGAGGACCAGAGCGTTGGTGGGGAGATGGGGGTTGGGGTGGATGGCCACAGTTCAGAGGAGGAAGAGGATCTACACCACAGTGAGCGATCAGTGGACACTGAGATGGAAGGATGACTAGGAGGATGAGCTGTGGTGGAAGCCATGGTAAGAGATTTAAGAAGAAGGTGTTGGCTGACAGTGTCAAATGTGTTCGAAGTATAGTGGACGAACTTACTGTCCCCTGTAAAGTAGGAGCTTCACTGGGTTCTTCCTCATCTCGATTATTTATAAAAATTTTACACTAGACTATTCAATTCTATAAAACAAGTATTTACTGAGGGCTTCCCTGGTGGCGCAGTGGTTGAGAGTCCGCCTGCCGATGCAGGGGACACGGGTTCGTGCCCCAGTCCGGGAAGATCCCACGTGCCGCGGAGCGGCTGGGCCCGTGAGCCATGGCCGCTGAGCCTGCGCGTCCGGAGCCTGTGCTCCGTAACGGGAGAGGCCGCAACAGTGAGAGGCCCGCGTACCGCAAAAAAAAAAAAAAAAAAAACAACTATTAACTGAGCTGCATACTAACTGTGGTGGGGTTGTATAAAAGAGGTAGAAAGTGTTTTAAAGTAATATGTCTTTTTAAATAAATATACTGGTTAATTTGTATATAAAAGCTCCATCAGGGGCTTCCCCGATGGCGCAGTGGTTGAGAGTCCGCCTGCCGATGCAGGGGACGCGGGTTCGTGCTCCGGTCTGGGAGGATCCCGCATGCTGCGGAGCGGCTGGGCCGGTGGGCCATGGCCGCTGAGCCTGCGTGTCCGGAGCTTGTGCTCTGCAGCGGGAGCGGCCACAGCAGTGAGAGGCCCGCATACCGCAAAAAAAAAAAAAAAAAGCTCCATCAGTTTGGAATGGTATATTTGTTAAATGGAAACTACAGACCTATTTCAGTGACATTTGAAGAAACATCTTTTGGTATCCTTTCATCCCTGTGATACCTTTTTTTTTTTAATTCTCATCTAATTTTTTCTTATTATAAAAGTGATACATAATCATTGAAAATACAGTTATATGTAAAATTCTGACTCATCCCCAAAAGATAGTGATTCTTAACATTTTGATTTATATCATCCCAGGTGTCTACTATGTATTTATATGTGTGTATGTGTGTGTTTAATGAAACTGGGCTCATTCCATACATTTTTCAACTTTCTGTTTTCACTTAATGATATATCATGAACAATCTTTGATATCACACGTCTCTGAAACAATGTTTAGTGGGCTGCTTGGATTTTAATGTATGAGTGTAACATAATTTAATTATACAATGTCCTATTATTAGAAACTTAAGGTCTTTCCTAATTTTTCATTATTACAAACAGTGCCGTATTGAGTATCTTTGAAGCTAAATCTATGATTGTTTTCTTTAGCTAAAATTCTTGAAGTGGAATTGGTGGGTTAATGGTAAAAATATTTTAAAGGCTTTTGATGGAAATCACCAAGTTGCTCTCTAAAGTTGTTCCAGATTGTACTCTTACTAGTAGTATGTGAGAGTACCATTTTCCTACCCACTTGCTAGCGTCAGGTATTATTATTTCAAAAAACCTTTTTTATAGGTGAAAAAATAGTCCTTCATTGTTATTTCAGTTTTATAGCCATTTTATATGTGTGTGTGTGTGTGTGTGTGTGTGTGTGTGTGTGTGCATATATATATTCGTTGGTGGCAAATACTTACTCTTCGAAGATAAATTTTATTAAAACAGAAGTGTTTTAACAAGGTGAATGATCCATCTTGGTAGTACAGTTTTTGACTGAATGTAGATGTGACCCTGAAGTGGCCATATCCCAGTTCTGTCACTTACTAACTGGATAGTCTTGGGCAATTGGTTAATGCCTCTAGGCCTCAGAGTCTTTACCAAATGAGCACTATAATAGTACCTGTCTTAGGGAGTTGTTAGGCAGATTAAATGAGACAACTAGATGCAAAACGCATGGCCCAGTAGTTGGCATACGGCACAGAATAAATATTAGCAGTAGTCATTGATGAGCCTGATTTTCTCGTGTGGTCTCAAACTGGCTGAAGGCAGCATCAAAAGTGAAGTTTCAGAAACAGTTTTTTAAAGGCACCATCTTGGGAGTGATCATCTAGACTCCGAAGGATACTGTTCTTTCCATCAACAAATACCGTAGGTGCTGAGAGGATCCAAAAACGAATAAAACATGTCTTCTGTTTTCAAGTAGCTTACTGCCTCACAGGAGGGATGAGATGTACCCTCATTACTCTAATATGAGGCAGAAAGTGAAAGCCTCGCAGAAGAGGTCAGATAGAGCACCGTGAGGGTTCAGGTGAGAGACAGTTCTCTAACAGATGGCAGCAATATTTGAACCAGACCTTGAAGAAGGGTTAGGATTTGAATTTGTGAAAGATGGGATGGGAGTGGGGAGGGTTTTCTTGGCAGAAGGAATCACCTGAGCATGAAGGCAAGTAAAGCTGGACATAGAAATCTAGGTATTATCAACCTCTGGTACTAGCCAAAATCGTGGAAGTGGATAAATGTGTAATTGGTATAAATTGCACAAGTCACAGACTTGGAGGTGTAGAGATTTTAACTTTTGTTTTTAGAACTGGTATCCCCCCCTCTCCACTGAGAGAGGAAAACTTATTCTTGTACATTTCAGGTATATATCTCTGGGCATTCTACCAGTTTAGTTCTATCCTTCAGAATTTCAATTCAAGGATGCAAGCCAGGCACTTGTAGGGAGGCTTGTATCCTTGTTATGAGTCTCATCTTGGTCATTTCCTCCCTCTGCAACAGATTGTCACGTTCTCCTTTCCCCATAGCTGGTCCTTTTTTTAATGTTTATTGGAGTCTAGTTGATTTACAATGTTGTATTAGTTTCAGGTGTACAGCAAAGTGGATCAGTTATACATATACATATATCCACTCTTTTTTAGATTCTTTTCCCATACAGGTCATTACAGAGTATTGAGAAGAGTTCCCTGTGCTATACAGTAGGTCCTTATTAGTTATCTATTTTATATACAGTAGTGTGTGCATATGTCAATCCCAGTCTCCCAATTTATCCCTCTTCCCTTCCCCCCCCCCCCGCCGGTGACAATAAGTTTGTTTTCTACATCTGTGACTCTATTTCTGTTTTGTAAATAAGTTCATTTGTACCATTTTTTTAGCTTCCACATATAAGTGATATCATATGGTATTTGTCTTGCTCTGTATGACTTCCTTCACTCAGTATGAAAATCTCTAGGTCCATCCATGTTGCTGCAAAGGGCGTTATTTCGTTCTTTTTTATGGCTGAGTGCCAATAGCTGGTTCTAAGAAGATGATGGCCAGTGGTGGTTTTGATGGATGGTGCATAGATAACTCCTTAGAGACACGTCCACTGTCTACCTCACCGTCAGCAGGTGAACCCTGCACATCCTCTTGCTCATTCAGAGACTCTTAGGGTTGGCACTCCAGCTCACTTTCCCTTCTAAAGCCTACAGTTCCCTCTGGGCCCATATGAATTTAAGAATCCCTTCTCTCCACTCCCGGGTCCTTAGGAGACTCAGCCTTCCAGCATCCCACACCCCCCATAAGAGTACATGCACCATCCCTGAGAGGCTGGCCACTGGACCTCTGGACAAGGCAGGCTGCCCAGATCCATCACTGGATGATCCAACGGGTAGACTAGATGTGTGCTTAGGGCACCAGCAAAGCAGGGCCACAAAATAGATTTGGAGGAAAAGATTTTGATATATTTTTTTAAATGTGAAAGTAGTTACTGTGGGAAAAAAATCATTTACATTGATATTTACAAAAATATTTACATTTATATTGTAAGTGTAAAGGACTGATTTTATTTTTATTAATTTTTTTGGCGGGTGAAATACCATAATCTTTCAGTGTTTGGGGTTTCTAAAGACCCTAATTTGGCCCTGTACAGGTCTAGTCTCCTCTTTGACTCATCCGAATTTTAAGGGGGGGATTGTCCTTGCCCTTGTCAGCGGCCCCTTCCCCAAATTATCCTGATGACAGGGAAGTAGTGAGTCCATAATGCTCCTTTCTCTCTCTTTTCCCCAACTCTTTTTCTCTCCTGATTTCCTGTGTTCTTTTGGGAGAAGAGGAAAATCAATTCTGTCTCTTCATTCCTCTGTGTAACTCAGTCTGAACTCACACCAATAGCAGTGAGCTTTGAATTTAGCAATGTTAGAATCGGGGTCTTTGCTCTCAATAGCAGTCAGTTCATTTTTGGCTTAGCTGCCACATTTCGAGGTCCAGCCAGGAAAACAGAAATCACTCTAAGTATTTAAATCAGAGGGAATTTCATCCAGAAAATTAGCCATAAAAGTGAAGGAAGAGCTGGGAAGCCATTCAAGGGAAGGCGAGGCAACCCAGAGATTAGCAACAGCAGGAATCGTCTTATCGTCCCTGGGCTGAAGGAACAAGGATGAGTTAGATGCTGGAACTGGGGAGCGCCTGCCTGAGGGCGGCTGCAGCCACAGGGGACACACAGCTTCTGCGGGAGATGCTGGCCAAGGCAGAGGGAAAAGGGGAGGAAACACTGGCTCTGGCTTCCTTCTGACATTCTTCTGTCAGTGCCCCTCGCTGACAGCATTCAGCAGGGATCCGGGAGCCAAGGGCTCAGTCTGTGAATGTCAGCCTCGCTGGAGAGGGAGCGGCGTGGATCTGATAAGAAACAGGCCAAGGACTGAATGGGTGGGTTGGGCCAGTGGGCGCAGGAAGGAGCCCGTCACCACTTTGCCACATAAACTGGCTTTTGTCCCTTCCTAGTTAGTACACTTCTTCAGGGTGGGTGAGGCAGGCAACTATATTCTGACTTATTTTTGTGTCCTCTGAAGTCCTCTCAATAAATATTTGTTATATTGAACCGAATTTAACCGAATTCCTAAACTCTCTTTTGGGCATGTATCACTGACTGGCTCCTCTTCTTAGACTTTTCAGTGAGGAGATGAAAATTTTGAAGACCTTTGCACAGTTGCTATGAAAACAAGCAGACTCATTGTCTTCAAACATTTCACCTTTCCAGGCTGTGACCTCAAACTGCTGATGGTGGGGTCTAGTTCCTTTTTGGGTAGGAAATATCCATAATAATTACCATAATAATTACCATTTATATAATGCCTTACAACTTACAAAGTACTTTTACATTCATTTTCATCATAAGTAGGTTTTAATCTAGGGATCCTGGAATTCGTTTCTTTGTCCTCTGTCAGACTAGTGTAAAGCTTAGATTTGAAAGAAAAGCATCAGGGTTCTTCTCTTCTGAATCGCAGAGAGTGGGCAACCTTCTCGGCCCTTTTTGTTAGACAGTTTACTTACTTTCAGTAGCTGACGGACATGTTCTCAGCTGCCGTTTGTTGGCAGAGACTGGCATCACATCACTGCTCCATTTTTCTCTCTCAGGGACCTAGCAGGTGTTTGAAGACAGCGACCATCTCATCTACTGACATGGGGTCTTTGCAGTCATATGTAGCACACCTGTTGTTTTTAGAGCCCTATTCTCATCCAAATATGTATATATGTACAGTTGGCCCTTGAGTAATATGGGGTTTAGGGGCACCAGCCCTCCAGGCAGTTTAAAATTCATGTATAATTGCAGAGGTGGCTCTCCATACGTGGTTCCTCATCTGCGGATTCAGCCAACCATGTAGTACTGTAGTACCTATTTAATCGAAAAAGAAAGTCTGTGTATAAGTGGGTATCATGGCATGATATGGAAAAAGAAGTTGAACAGTGTTAACCAATCAGAATAGTTTGGACAAAACATGTCATTTAGAAAACTGGCATCTGGTGTGGACTGCTTCTGGGTGTATGCACGTCCCTAAATGTCTGACCTTTCAGGATTTGCCTTATCTGCATAAATACCACTCCTTCCTACTACATAGAGAACACTGGACTCTCACCTCCTGCTTGCTTTCTCTTAGCCTAAGACTTGTTAATCTGGGGTCCTTTGGCCTTCAAGGGTCTCAGAAGATCCTGGGTCCATGTGTCCCCAAAACGATATGTAAACTTTTGTGTGTAATGTATGTATGTGCCTTTTGGGGGTGGCGGGTAGGGAGAGAACGTGTCCATGGCTTTCATTCAATGTTCTACCCCCAGCCTGTCTCTGTCTTCTTTCTTTATTCTGCCTGAACCTTCAACTCCTAGTTCTTTCCCTCACTCAGAAGATGATTTTGCATCTTCATTAAGGCATGCAGTGGAGCCCCTTATTTCATAGAACTTGTCATATTATAGAAGATATTGAGTCGAATTTTTCCTGTTGCCCTGGAATTGGTGACTAGGGTCTAAAAATGGGGACAAAGAAACACTAAGCACCACACATTCTGGAGAGAGCAGCTAATGGCTGGGGTCAGTCACCCTCTCGAGGGCTTACAAAGAGATAGCAGAACTGGCCCTGGTACCTCTAACCACTAACCCCACCCATCCCTTATCACCTCACCTTGTTCCCAGTCTGTGTGAGGTGTAAGAGGACTCAAGGGAGGGAGTCATGAGCCTACCAGGGAGTACCTCCCCCTCCTTTTGCCCCCCAAACCAAGCAGGAGGGTATCAAAGAGAGTCTACAGGAAAGAGAGGCTGATTTCTCATTCCCTGGCTAGACTCTGTGTTTAGACAGTGGACTTGTTTAGCTCTGCATTTATCTGAGAAGAAGAAAGGCAATTAGGCGTGAAAGACAGGGGCTTAGCGGTAGAATAGCCTGTATTCCTTCTGTTTGGCTTAGCAAGGACATGTGAGTTTCTCGTGGTTCCAGGGATACTGAGGAAGATAGCTGGGCTTGAGCCATCTTGCTGGTAGTCCATGCAAGAGGCTGCCTGCTGGACAGAAGCTAGGAGGGTTAAAGGAGGTGACCTGGAGCGGGATTGTTTCCATTAGGGCACAGCTCAGTGGAGAGGCCTCACAAGTGCCCTATAAGAGAGCTGGCATTTTGACATCTGTCAAACAACAGGCTCTGGTGGCCTGTCATCCACAGCCAACAGTGGTTTGTGATGACAGTTACCTTATTAAGTGAGGAGACAGTTATCTCTTCCCTCTCTGCTCTCCTCCTGGTTCCCAACCCCTGTAGAGCTAGACCCCTTGTAGAGAACCTTCTAGAGAAGTAGAAGAGGAGGAGAAGCCACAGGAGGGAGCATGCTCTCCTCCCCACTTCAGGTTCCTTTAGCCATGGCTCAGGCTTGGGCTGGAAGAGGGAAGGAGACGAGTTCTGTGTTGGACCTGAGATTGGAGTTTAAATCAATTGGATTGGACTGAATTGTCACATAACTAAAAAGGAGCGGGGGGCTGTGGAATCTGTCTGTGCTATTGTGAGGAGTGGGAAGGAGACATGTCAAGGCACAGATGAAGACTGTGATGGGGTGGGTGGCAGTGTTTATACCTAGCTGAGTTCAATGCTCAACCAATAGTTACATTTATCTATCACTAAATCCATCGCTGAATTCATTGTTCCATCTTCCCCTGCAGTCTAAGAGGATATATTTCTTTTTCTGTAAAGTGAATCCCTCCATCTGTACTCTTGTTTGTTCGTTGAGAAAACATTTATTTGACATCTTAAATGTATTGCCCCTGTTGAGGTACAAAGATTAAACATGAAAGAAATTTTTCCCTTGTAGAATACACAAACTAGCCGGGTAGGGTAGAAAGTAACTACCTGCTTTAAAAACAACATCTTAGGGCTTCCCTGGTGGCGCAGTGGTTAAGAATCTGCCTGCCAATGCAGGGGACACAGGTTCGAGCCCTGGTCTGGGAAGATCCCACATGCTGCAGAGCAACTAAGCTCTAGAGCCCGCGAGCCACAACTACTGAGCCCACGCACCACAACTACTGAAGCCCGTGCACCTAGAGCCCTGCTCTGCAACAAGAGAAGCCACCGCAATGAGACTCCCGCGCACCGCAATGAAGAGTAGTCCCCGCTCGCTGCAACTAGAGAAAGCCCGTGCAGAAACAAAGACCCAACACAGCCAAAGATAAATAAATAAAATAAATTAAAACAAAAAAGAATATATTGTCTTTAAGAAGATACCTGCGTACCCCACTAGGTCATGTATTTTATGAGAGAAGGAACTTTTTTTTTTTTTTGGCTGCACTGCACTTCACGCGGGATCTTAGTTCCCTGACCAGAGATTGAACCCGTGCCCCCTGCAGTGGAAGTGCAGAGTCTTAACCACTGGACCATGAAGGGAAGTCTGAGAAGGACTTTTTATCTTGCTAATCTTTGTACTTCAACACTGGCAATACATTTTGGATGTCAAATGACTTGAGTTCTGCATGATTTTTGAATGTTCCACTAAACATTTGTATAGGGTGTCATATATAAATAAATCTGGTCTGTTGTTACTTATCCTAACACTGGTGTTTAATCTGTTTTTTTTTTTTTTTAAAGGAACAGCTTCTGATCTTACTTCTCTTAAACCCTAACTTACTCATTCCTTACAATTAGGTGCAAGAATCTGAGTGCTTCAGTAAGTCTTCTATGATGGTCATGTCCAATCATTTATGTATTGAAATACCTATTATTTTATTATAAGTTATTGGTTTTTATTTCTCTTTTATATTAGATTTAGGACATTTTATTGGTGTTTTGAAATTATGTGTATAGATAGCTTGTATTATCTATGAATTTCGTTTTAGGTTAGTAAAGGTGCTGTTTTTTAAAATATTTGTTAGAAGAATGGAGACTTAGGTCTGATAGAATCGAGAGCCACTATGTAGCCATTGGTTTCCAAAGTGTTGTTTGGAGCCACAGAGCTCAGATGTTTTGCTCATGAGCTCCCTAAAATAACAATAACCCCCTCACACAGTTTTAAGTTGAAACCTAACATTTATTATCCAAGTTTACATTTATGTATTGTTAACAGGAGATAGAAAATACTAATCATTTTATAAGTTGAAATAAGCTGAGGATTGACTATAATCATAAAAAATATTTCATGATGATTTGACAAAGTAGACTTTGAACTATCTTATTGAATAGAGCATGCCAAATACGAAATAAGTTACTGAATTTTTTATCCATGGGTTTTTTCAGTGTATCTGAATTTTTTCGTGGCCCGTAAGACTTTCCAATTACATTTTTTTTAAAGTCAGTTTATTGAGGTATAATTTATATATGGTAAAATTCAAATGTGTACTCCAGTTACTTTTATTTATTTTATTGTTATTTATTTATTTATTTAACATCTTTATTGGGGTATAATTGCTTTACAATGGTGTGTTAGTTTCTGCTTTATAACAAAGTGAATCAGTTATACATATACATATGTTCCCACATGTCTTCCCTCTTGCGTCTCCCTCCCTCCCACCCTCCCTATCCCACCCCTCCAGGCTGTCACAAAGCACGGAGCCCATATCCCTGTGCCATGCGGCTGCTTCCCACTAGCTATCTACCTTACGTTTGTTAGTGTGTATATGTCCATGACTCTCTCTCGCCCTGTCACAGCTCACCCTTCCCCCTCCCCATATCCTCAAGTCCGTTCTCCAGTAGGTCTGCGTCTTTATTCCTGTCTTACCCCTAGGTTCTTCATGACATTTTTTTTTTCTTAAATTCCATATATATGTGTTAGCATACGGTATTTGTCTTTTTCTTTCTGACTTACTTCACTCTGTATGACAGACTCTAGGTCTATCCACCTCATTACAAATAGCTCAATTTCGTTTCTTTTTATGGCTGAGTAATATTCCATTGTATATATGTGCCACATCTTCTTTATCCATTCATCCGATGATGGACACTTAGGTTGTTTCCATCTCCGGGCTATTGTAAATAGAGCTGCAAT
>NW_021703782.1:76778506-76834479 GCF_005190385.1 Monodon monoceros
AATAGAGCTGCATTGAACATTTTGGTACATGACTCTTTTTGAATTTTGGTTTTCTCAGGGTATATGCCCAGTAGTGGGATTGCTGGGTCGTATGGTAGTTCTATTTGTAGTTTTTTAAGGAACCTCCATACTGTTCTCCATAGTGGCTGAACCAATTCACATTCCCACCAGCAGTGCAAGAGTGTTCCCTTTTCTCCACACCCTCTCCAGCATTTATTGTTTCTAGATTTTTTGATTCCAGTTACTTTTAAAAGAAAGTATGTCACTAATGTATTTTCCTTTGGCTGTGCCAATTGTAGAGAATCCCAGCTTGGGCTAAACACCCCATTTCCAATGCCACGTTTTACCCTTAACAGAAATATGTATATGGTAAGGAAGGCAGGAAGCCCCATTAGTTTAAGGCCCCTTGATTAATCTTTAAACATTTCCCTAACCAATATCTTCATTTATATATGCCTTTGTTGAGTGCCCCAGTATTTACACTCTAGAACAATTCATCATAGTAAGGTTTGGCGGCAAGGGACATGCCTTTCTTTTGTAAAGCGGGGGAAGGACTATGTGAGCCCAAGTTCATTCTCCAGAAGATGAATTTTAGGAAGGAGTACATATGGAAGACTAGGGCCTGGAAATGGATTCCCTTGAAACGATCTGTATATACATAGTCCTTGGAAAATCTTTCTGTACTTCCCTTGCTTGAAGGCTACCGCCCAGAGGTTCAGGGCTCAGAAGCTGTCTCTGAGAGGCATGAAGGGCAGGGGTTGTGGATTTCTGGGCTCACTTCTACTACTTTTCCTGGAGCACCTGGGCTTCTTTTCTGTTTTACATTTAAACTTTTGTTTGAAGGAAGGGTTTTGCTGCTAAAAATATCACTTTGAAAAGCACAGCTTCCATGGGGAACCATTGAAGAGGTTCAAGCAGAGAAGTGACATAATTAGGTTTTTGTTTCAAAAGGGTCATTCTGGCATCTGAACCTGTCATCGCAGAGGATGGATTAGAGAGAGGTGAGACTGGAGGTCCAGAGGCCTGTCGCAGAGGCATTAAAACAGTCCAAAGGAAAAACTGTAAGAACTGGCGACTCTGGGCTCCATCCCAGAGTGGTAGCATCCACTTTAGATGGAGCAGGGCCTTCATGGTTTGTGAATCCCCATCCAGCTGCCTCTCACATTTACACTTCCTGCGTGGCCCTGGAGGGCCTGTGCCTTTGTGACCCCAGCCTTAGAGGAATCTTTGACTCTTTCCTCTTCACCTGTGGATCCAGTCTGCCACCAAGTCCTGTTGTTTCTTCCTTCAAATCATCTTGTATTTGTTTCTCTCTCTCCATTACTATTCCATCATCTTAGACCAGGTGCTTAGCATTTCAAGCTTAGATTTCTCCAGGAGCCTCTTAACTTATCTTCTTGCTTTCAGTCTGTCTGCCAACCAATCCTACATTGCCACTGTAGCTACTCTTTTTGTTTTCTATGACGTAATTCAACCATGTAAAATGAGTATAGTTTTGTCAAATCTTGCTTCAGATTTCTCCTCCTGTCCCAGTATTTGGCTTCTCTAGAAAATTCTAAGCAGAGCAGAAGATTAAAATAGGGATTAATAAATTTCCATTCTCTAGAAGCTGTTGTTTAGATCTAAAAGATTATGTTTCCTTTGCTTCTTTTTATGTGAGATATTTGTAAATTGAGCAGGACTTAAAAGGTGAGGGAACACCTGCCACTTTTTCTCAGTGAAAGATTTTGCAAAGAAAGTATAATTTTAAGTAGAGTAGAGAAGGAAATATAACCGAGAATATTATATTTAAGACTTTATGGCATCAGATGCTCCCAAGGGGTGGTAAGTCATTACTGGGGATGTTAACAATGGTGAAGGGTGGGAACAGGAACATAGGGAAACGGTATATAAACCTGGGAGAACAGGCCAAGTGTGGAAGAGCAACGGGAACCACTGGGACCTTCTTGGACACTCACAGAGGTGCTGGTCCAGGCTTGGAGGGAGCAGATGGATGAAAAAATGCGTTCACCTGGAGCTTGAATCATCATGGAGATAAATGTGTATGGTGGCTTCTCCCGACAATTCTTAAATTGCTTCCTAGGCATCGTTGGCTCTCCAGGAAGCATTTTCCATGGAAAAAACTGCTCTTCTGGACCGTCTTTTCACAAAACTGATATCTGTGGCCCTCACAGTATGTATCATTTCAACTTTCAGAATACATATCCAGACAGGTAAGTTAGAAGCTGGGATTTGATTTGAAAATATTTTAAATTTTAAAACTTTTTTAACTTATGCAAGAAAACTGTGTGTGAATTCAAAGTGAAAAACCCTTGACCCTGTAAACAATATAGCAGCTCTTTGGGGATATTGAACATGATGAGAAGGTGAACCCAAGGTCTAGAACCATGCTGTGTGCTGCTGTGTGGAAGGTGAGGGGAGTCGGGAGGGGGAGGGGAGTGGGCCACATGAGCAATAATGGGGGTTTGACCTGTTTCCAGGAGTCTCTCTTTCCCTCACTAGAGCTAAAAGAAATAATGCAGAATTTTAGTAAGGTCTTTTTTTTGCCTTTAATATGTTTCAGTATGTTGTTTTTTTGTTTTTGTTTTTAAATTTTTTTTTGGCTGCAGCCGTGTGGCTTGTGGGATCTTGTGGGATCTTAGTTTCCTCACCAGGGATTGAACCTGCGCCCTCCGCAGTGAAAGTGAGGAGTCCTAACCACTGGACCGCCAAGGAATTCCCACTGTGTTTCTTTTTTATACTGCCTCTCCCTCTCCCTTACTGAAATGCTGCATTTGAAAATGTATCTTTTCTGCCTTATTTTATCTTACTTTCCGCGGCTGCTCTCTGCCCTCTGTTGGCAAGTTCTCTTGGACCTGTCTTTTGTGCAGGAGACAATCACACGTAAGTCAAAACCTTTTTCTGCAAGTCAGGTTGGTTAAGCAGAGAGAAGACTGGAAGGTGTTTTGTTTCTCTGGAATCCTATAGGCTTGGAGGCACAGTCTTGGTGTAGAGCAAACTGGAGGGTCCAGAGTTAGCTGTGAAATCAGGGAGGTTACAAGTTCAGTACTGAACTGGGAGTTTGTTTGGGGCATCAGGGCTTGACATGGAGATTGGCATGAGCCTGAATCCCATGTCAGTCTCAGAACTCAGCAAGAGTCTTGAGGATCCTTTGGCCTGAGTGTGACAGGCCTCAGGACTTCTTTGCACTAAGGAAGAGGGCAACTTGGAAACTACCATAGCTTCTAGCAGCTAGCTAATTGATGCTCCACAGTTTAGTTCTGGATCAGATATGAGGTGTTTGGGCTGGCCCTGTCCCAGAAGAAATTATAGATGGTGTCTGTGAAGTAGTGAGAGGCATTACCAACTCTACAGAGATAAAGTTGGCTCCTAGCTGGGTGCTGCTCAGGCCAGCAGGACCTTTAGGTTTCCCAGGCTTTGTATGGGTAGCAGTAGGGCCACCAAATACAGACAAAATCTTATTGTCCATATCAGTGAGGACATAATTAGATAGTTGGAATAAATAGATAATTGATCTCATTTATCTAATATTTTCAGCCTCTCCCTACAAATAAACCAACAAAACAAAAAACTTTCATTGGATGTTAATAAGAAACAGCATTAAGTGATTAACTTTTATTTCCCTGACCTTTCCCACTTTCTAGTCTTAGTGGCCAGTTGGAAGGAAGAGGGAAGGGGCAAGATGCTTGAAGTGACATGTCATGCATTTAAACTTGTCTGGGGAGTCTGGGCAACAGTGGTGTCTGGTCCTCACTTGGGTCTGCAGGTGTTCCAGAGAGACTCTTCTGGGTCTTTAGTGGCCATTACACTCTAAGCACAGCCTCACATGGTAAATTCCTTGAGTCAGCAGAATATCAGTACAGAGCCCCACCTTAGAGACCAGGAAACCTGGATTCTAGTCTCTGCTCTGCTATTAAAAAGCCATGTAGGATTGGGGGAGAGGGGCGGGGTAGGAAGCTATGGGACTTCCCTCTCTGAGACTCAGTTTTCAATTATCTTTAAATGAGGGGAGTGAACAATATTACTTATAAGATTCCTCCTAGCCCTGAAATTCTGTAATTCTGGCAGAGATTGTGTCATTTGGATTTGCTTCTCTCATTAAACTGTGTGTAGTTGCTTGAAAAGTATTATTTGGTGGATTGGGTCTGAAATTAGAGCCATGTCTTTTTCAGGTTGTCCCATCACCCTTTTGACTGGTGTATATCCTTCTTTTCCTTGCTCAGATAGGACGAAATTTCTTTACACTAACAGTGTCAGGAGCTGGAACTGGAGTTAATCCACCTGTGTTAAAGAAAGAGCTGCCCTAAGGTTTTCATTTCTACCAGGTTGAGGGCAAGAGACGTTGTTGGGGGGCTTGCCTTTGGCCTCTGTGCCCCAGGGATTCCAATTGTATGCTCCTCAAAGGTAAGTCTATCATTCAGCTTTTTGTATTCACCCCCATAGCTTGTGCAAGGCAGCCAGTGTTCAATAAAGTATCGTACCTAAGAATAAAATGGCATTGTCCTTAATTTCCCCCAAAACCACTAGGTGTCGCCTTCATCTCAGAGAAATTACGCCCCTCCACTCCCTGCCCGCCCACCCTCCTCCCTCTACTCCAGCTTTCTCAGCTTCTTGGCACTCTGATTTCTGGAGAAGTGGCTTGAAGCAGGAGACAAACTGTGGCTCTTGGCAGGGGGAGGAGAATGTGTTTATGTGCATCTCCTTTATGACAATTTAAGGAAAACTCCCTAAGGTCCCATGCAGCCCCTCCCAGCAACCATGATATCATCCCTCACAAGCTGTTCCTCGGGATCAGATCAGCACTCCAGATATGGGGTGTCTGGGGTGAGCCTTCTAGGATGGAAGCTTGGGAGTGGGGTGGAACCCAAGGGGGGCACAATGGGCTTCCACTACTGGGGAAACGTTTTGCGTAATCAGTCTCTGAGCCTTTATCAGGTGCAAGCCCAGGCTGTGCAGGAAGACAAAAGAGAGAAGAGGCTGCTCTGGGCTCCCACCCTGGAGCAGATGGTGTGGTGGGAGCCCAGTGGGCTATGGTGGCCTCTGAGGACACGGGAGGGCACTTTGGGGTCGTGGGGACAGGAAGAGGGAGATTGGAGGGTTGAGTCCTAAGGAAGAAGGAGACTCATGGACTCCGTAAGGACTCAGGAAAAATCGGTCACCGGAGCGCCTTGGTCCCGGAGGGGCTTATCTTCCAGGGAGCAGGCATGTCTTACTGGTGAAGGAGGGAGAGGTTCCCGTCAATGAGAGGGGTGCAATCGTTTACTAGGTGGAGGACAAGTGAGGATACCGAATATGTGGGGATCCCTGACTGTTTCCTGGAGGCTGGAGTATTTGAGGGACTCAGGGGAGTTAAGAAAGGAGACCCTAAGAAGAGCGGGATACGCGAGGGGTGGGTAGGGAGGCCCTGGGCTCGTGGGAGTGTGTGAGATGGAGAGCGCGCGGCGGGGTGGCCCAGGGGCCTGGGGGAGACGGGGTAGGCCTTAAAGTGAGGGGACGCCCGGGACCTCGCCGGCCTGAGAGGCCCTTGCGCGGAGCCCCCGGCCTGTCGCCGGGTGGGTTGGAGACCTGGGAGGTCCCCGGGCGCCCGGGAGGGAGTAGGGAGTCAGGAGGGGGGAAGACAGCAGGCGCCGGAGGGTGGGGCCGGGCGGGGGAGGAGGAGGGGCCGCGGGGAGGGGGCGGGGAAGGCGCGGGGCGGGGGCGGGGGCGGGCGGCCTGCCCGGGGAGTCACACTCTGCAGCCGCCGGCGCAGCGAGCGGAGACGGCCGGGCCGCGGCAACCTGACCTGGACGAGCGGCGCGCCCGGGGGCCCAGGCGGGGGGCGGGAGGAAGCGCGGGGCAGCGCCGGCCGCCCAGGCCCAGGAGAAGCGGAGCAGAGAGGAGCGGGGACACGGGCGGGGCCGCCGCAGCTCCGGATGGGACCAGCGCCCTGGGCCCGTTAGTCCAAGCAGGAGCTTCGGGAGAAGCCTTCACAGGGAGATTTACCCCTGCCTTTCTTTCTCCTCCGGCCCAGGCCTCGCTTCGCTGCCCGCCTGCCCATGGTCCCAGTCCTTCCGCCGCGCCGGCCCCCTCCCACCTTATCCCCTTGGTCCTTCTTTTCGCAGCTCTCTGCCCTCCTAGCCCTTTCAGCGGTGAGGTTCCCCGCAGGCCTTCTCTTTGTACCAGCCAACCCCCCCCTCCACCCCATCCCAGTCTCGGATCCCCTTTTCCTTCTCAGCTTTAGATTCATCAGACGAATTCACCTCTCGCTCTCCCCATCCCAGTCACAGGCCCCCTTGGTCCCTGCCTCCTCCTGCCACCCTACTCTTAGCCCTCCTCCGTCCCTGCCCTAGGCTAGTGGACCCACTCCTTACCCACTCCCCAGGGCTTCCTCCCATCCCCTCCTCCCCGATTCCTGCCACTTTCTGTATCCCAGCCTACCTAGCTTATCCTCACTTCTTTCCCTGGCGGCCTTCCCCAGGTTCCAGGCTGGGCGGTGCTTGTGGCTCCCCCGTAGGCCAGAGTGGCCCCAGGTTCTGGGGGGGGTGGGGCCGCTGCTTTCTCCCCATGGCACTGCCATCACTCCTGCTGGTGGTGGCGGCCCTGGCAGGTGGGGTGCGTCCTCCAGGGGCGCGGAACCTGACGCTGGCGGTGGTGCTGCCAGAACACAACCTGAGCTATGCCTGGGCCTGGCCACGGGTGGGTCCCGCTGTGGCACTCGCTGTGGAGGCGCTGGGCCGGGCGCTGCCCGTGGACCTACGGTTCGTCAGCTCTGAACTAGATGGCGCCTGCTCTGAGTACCTGGCCCCGCTGCGCGCTGTGGACCTCAAGCTCTACCACGATCCCGACCTTCTGTTGGGCCCCGGTTGCGTGTACCCCGCTGCCTCTGTGGCCCGCTTTGCCTCACATTGGCGCCTTCCCCTGCTGACTGCGGGTGCTGTGGCCTCTGGTTTTGCGGCTAAGAATGAGCATTATCGTACCCTGGTGCGCACTGGTCCCTCTGCTCCCAAGCTGGGTGAGTTTGTAGTGACGCTACATGGGCACTTCAATTGGACTGCCCGTGCTGCCTTGCTGTATCTGGATGCTCGCACAGATGACCGGCCTCACTACTTCACCATCGAGGGCGTCTTTGAGGCCCTGCAGGGCAGCAACCTCAGTGTGCAGCACCAGGTGTATGCCCGTGAGCCGGGGGGGCCCTGAGCAGGCCACCCACTTCATCCGGGCCAACGGGCGCAGTGAGTGTGGCCCGGGCTACTTAGGGTCAGGGGAGGAGGGTCGCTGTGTCCCTGGAGCTGAGCACTGGGAAGCTGTAGATGGAGATAGCCGTGGAGGAGCCGAATGTGGTGGTTGGGATCAAGAAACACGTGTGGATGGAGCCCCTGGGAGGGGCTAAGTAAGGCGTTATGTTGGGGGGCTTGTGGATGTCACAGACAGATGTGAACAAGGAGTAAGAGGGCCTGAGGGGAGAAGCTTGTGTCGGGGAGGGTGTGGGATTGGGGGAAGTTGAATTTGGGGAGCAGTGTGAGTTCCTTGGAATAGTGAGTGTGGTTGATGGTCACTCCAAAATGTGTGCCTGTCTGTGAGCAGAGACTTCTCAGACTGGGCCGCCAGTACCCCTTGGTGGCATAAAAAGCGTGAAGACTCCATGAATGGGCTTTGCGGTGTAGCTGATTAGGTTGGGAAAGACAGGTAAAGCTCCCACTGAGAGAAGTTCTGAGCAGTCAGTGCCTTTGAGCTTAGGGAAAGACAGGGCAGAGTGGGGGAGTGAGGAGGGCTGGCGGGGAGCAGCAGGCAGGGCTCTGGGAAGAGGAGGGCCTTGAAGGATAGCTCCCTTCCTCTGGGGTCTGGAGTCAGGCTCTGACTTCTGCCAGATGGTCCATACGGTCCCAGGGTACTTATGACATAGACTCCAAGGGGGGAGGGATGGGGAACATCTGCTGGGTGGTTGATAGATTAGGGCCTCTCTTCCTCGCTAAAGATGGGAATGCAGATGGTCAGAGAGGGGGCTGTCTAGGGTCCTGGATGCTTTCTCAGAGTGCCCCTCTGTCATGTACCTGCTCCCAGTTGTGTATATCTGCGGCCCTCTGGAGATGCTGCATGAGATCCTGCTTCAGGCCCAGAGGGAGAACCTGACCAACGGAGATTATGTCTTCTTTTACCTGGATGTCTTTGGGGAGAGTCTCCGTGCGGGCCCCACGCGCTCCACAGGCCGGCCCTGGCAGGACAATCGCACCTGGGAACAGGCTGAGGCCCTCAGAGAAGCTTTTCAGGTATCATTTGAGTCAAACTTGAAGGGAGCGGGGAGAGGAGCTTTTTTGGGAATTCTCTGTCTGTCACAAGACCCCACAGAAACCCCAGCAAGAGGGCAAGAATTGTGAACCACAGGGGTGAAATGGATGGAGGCTTTCCAAGTCTAGTCTCACCTTTGTGGCTCTTTCTCAGTGTGTCTTCCAAGGCTACCTCCCAAGATCCTGGAACACTGACTTTTCCTAAGTACCAATGGTAGATATATCGTGGGGTTGGGGGGGAAGTTCAGGAAAAGATCTAGACCCCGCCCCTGGGAGGGCTTCCACCCTTTCTGGAGAGGCGAGGCATGATTGTGGTGCAGTTAGATACAAGTACAAGAAAGGATGTGATGATGTGTCCTGGAACAGACACTAAGAACTTGAGTGGTTCAGAGGAGAGAGTCACTGTGGGCTGGGTTTAGGGAAAGCTATTATAAAGCAAGCAAGACTCTATGGTGACTTTAAAGATAGATGTCATGTTCCTAGTCAGAGTGGGAGAGAGGATGCAGGCAGCTGGAGCAAAGAAAAAAAGATGGGAATGGACATGTTTGGGGATCCAAGAAGATACTGACCTGACAAGAAAGAATGGTTCACTTGGAGCACATCATAGGAAATAATGCTGCAGAGGTAGATTCAGATTAAGGAGAGCTCTGAACCTAAGACTGAGGCGCTTGGACTCGAATGGTGGGGTCTTTGAGGTTTTTTTGTGACGAGAAATATACTGACAGAACTCAGGTTGGATTAGAAGAGGAGGAGACAGTGAGGCCACCTGCAATACGTTAGAATGCGGTATGGAGGTATGGGCTTGAACTATGGTGATGATAGCAGGAATGAAAAGAGATGGATATGAGAAACAGTTTGTAGGGAAAATTGACATGACTGTCTTCACTTCACTTCTCTGCTCAAAACTTTCAATGATTTATTTCCTACAGAATAAAGTCCTGACTCCTTATCATGACATTTAAGATTCTATACGGCCCTCAACCCACTTTTAAAATCTTACCTCCCAGTACTGCTGAGTACTCCAGCCGGCTAGACCTCGCTCAGACCTGCTACCTCGGGCCTCCCTGCCCCTCTGCCTTTGGGCTCTTTGCTGCTTTTGTCCACAGTGGTCTTCCTCCCCTTACCCCAAATCTCTCCCTCTCAAAATCGTACCCATGAATTGCTCCCCGATTCTCCCGCCGTTTTTTCACTTACTTATGTACATAAGTACTTTTTAAAACTTATTTATGCATACCCTCTTCTTATCCCAAAAAGGATTTGAGGTGGTATATAGGATAACCTTAAGGTCTTTTCAGCCCTGAGATTCTTTGACTCTAAGTAGATGTGTATAAAGGGCTGGACTTGGGTGGCCACCTTCTCCAATGAGTAAGGTTTTATGTGGCTGTGATTATATATTTGGTAGTGTCTGACTGTGAATGACATATCTGTTTGCATGCCTGAGTATAAGTCTGTGACCGTCACACTTGAACACAGGCAGTGGCAGGACAGGTTTTGTTGCTGCTGAACTTTTGCCTAAAACGACCTTCTCACCTTTGTGTGTCTGGATAATGCTTGTGTATTCTATAATACTCAAATCAGTTATTTTCCCTTCTAGGAAACAATCCCTGAATCCTCAGGTTGGACTGAATTTCCCACTCTTGTGCCTATCTCTATCTCCTCTAGAACCTACAACATTATTCAGTCAATGTTTGATTCATCTGAAGACTGACTCATTCTGTTAGTGTTTACTTAGCCAGCACCTGTTATGTCCTAGTCACTGTGCGAGGTGCTAGTATACAGCAGAGAACATAACAGATGTCCCTGCCTTTTGGAGCCTACATTCAGTAGAACAGACAGACATAAACAAGCAATAGATACAAACAGAACAAACTGTGATGTGTTACTTAAAAAGAGAAAAAAAGCATAGCGTGGTATGAGAGGAGAGTATCAGGGGGGTTGTGCTTTAGCTAGTGTGGTCAAGGAGGGTCTCTCTAACCCTCCCAGATGGGAAGACTCCACAGGCTTCTGGGCCATACTCTCTTTGTGGAGGGAACACCTCTCTTCTTGTGGGAGAATTCCTACCAGCCAAGGGGCCCCAGCACTTAGGGTAGGAGGAGGAGGGATCTAGTCTGCTAACAATTAGTTACATGCGGTTGACGCTTGAACACTGGGGGGGTTAGGGGCACCCACCCTCCATGCAATCGAAAATCTGAGTATAACTTTACAGTCAGGCTTCCCTCTTGGAGGTTCCATCCACATCTGTGGATTCAACCAAGTGTAGATCATGTAGTACCATGGTCTGTGTTTATTGAAAAAAATCTGCATATCAGTGGACCCGTGCAGTTCAAACCCAAGTTTTTCCAGGGTGAACTGTAAATTAATTCTCAGCTCTCCCACTCACTGTAGGCATTATTCAGACAGAAAAACAAAGAGGGAGGTTTTGCTACAATATAAGAGAAGGGGCAGTCAAGAATATGCTGAGGGGAAAATCAAAGGGAAGTTGTGTGGTCAGCTCCAGACAAGGGTGAAAGAGCAGAGAGCCCACACCCCAGAGATACCTGGCCCACTGGGGTCCCAGAGCAGGCCAGCCTGGAAAAGGTGGCGGCAGAGGTGAGGAGTCCCTGATATAGATGCCCACAGCCTTTCCAGGAGTGTGTCATGCCCAAGGAAGGGGTCCCAGCTCATGCTGGATACTAGCTATTGGGGGAGAGGACTCTAAAATTAAATATGTTGCTATGATTTTTCTCCCTCATTGAACCATAGCCGCTTGAGGGCAGGGATCCTGCTTGTCTTTGTATTCTGTGTGCCTAGCACGTTTGTTGAATTGAATCAATGTGTGTGTTGGGAAGAGGGGGGATGGGGTTAGGAATTCATTTAGACAGGAGTAGAGCTGGCAGGTACTGTAAACCAAGATGATCAACCAGGAAAGGGAAGAATAAGTAGATACGGTGGAACTAACCAAATGACTAGGCTCTAAGGATCCAGAGGCTCTGTCTGGACATTTGAGGACATTCTACAGGGTCAGAAACCCAGGCAGAAGCCACAAACTAGGTGACCAGCATGAGACTGGGTTACAGATGGGGGACACCAGCGGCTAGAACGGAAGTAAGCAGTAAACCAAGGGCCGTGGAAGGCAGCATCTCTTGTGGAGACCATTCTGTTAATTTAGGCCACTGTTAACAGCGCCTCCTGCGGCAGCCAGAGTGGGTCTGGGTGTGGGTGGGCCCACAGGCAGAGCCAGGCGTCTGCTGCCCTTGCACATTTCCCGGGCGCCCTCCTGGCTTCCACCCACCGCTGTACCCATTTTGGCAGCCTTTGCTTTTTTTTTTTTTTTTTTTTTCCCGCCTGGGGTCCCCTGTGGAATGGGACACAGTTACCTACCTTTACCTTCTCTCTAGCCCCTGAGCAAGAACAGAAATTCTTTGGAAGTTCTTCTGCTTCTCTCTCTTTTTTTTAGTAGCTGGTAACCACAGCAAAACAGAGTCGAGCATAGCAGTTCTCAAAGTGTGGTCTTGGGATCCTGGGGGCCCCTGGAATCCTTTTTTAGGGGGACCATGAGGGCAAAACTAGTTTAAAAATAATACTAAGGTGTTATTTGCCTCCGTCACTCTCATTCTTCCATGATTGTACAGTGGAGTTTTCCAGAGGTTATGTGACGTGTGATGATGTCATCATTCTGGCAGCTATAGGAGGTGTGCTTGTGTATTCTTGTGTTTTAAAACTTTGTCAGTTTTAATTTCTAATATGGTAAATATTGATAGATGTAATCCAAACAAACAAAAGCTCCTTGGGGTCCTCAATAATTTCTAGTAGCGTAAAGGGGTCATGAGACCAAAAAGACTGAGAACTGCTAGTCTAGCAAAGAAACAAACCTAGGCAATTACTTTTTAAAAAGCATCGAAAACCTATTATCAACCTTTATAATGAAATAGACATTGTGTGAAGCCTGATCTTTTCAAGTTTTTTAACTAACTTTTTACATTTTTTGTCAACCATATCCTACCCTTCTATTTTTCTTTTATTCTTTGAACAAAGATCTCTTTGAATAGGTGTTACTGAACGAACCCTTCCAGCCCCACCCTCAGTCTCCCTCTCCTTTTTAATTCTGCCTGACAGTGGGAGAGTATTAGCAGTGTGTGATCAAGCATCCAAACGCTCCAGTAAGAATAATTACATCATGAAGTAGACTCCAGTCTAATATAATCAATGTGTATTAGAAACTGACTTCATTATTTCCTACCTGGAATGAATTGATCTATAATAGATCGTAAGTGATATATCTAGTATCCCTATGGTGCTTTCTATGACAGGAATTAACACAACTGGTAGAAACGGCTAGTTTTATTTTTTTAAAGAATCAATTTTATTTATTATATTTATTTTTTGGTTGCATTGGGTCTTCGTTGCTGCACATGGGCTTTCTGTAGTTGTGGCGAGGGGGGGCTACTCCTCGTTGCGGTGTGCGGGTTTCTCATTGTGGTGGCTTCTCTTGTTGTGGAGCACGGGCTCTCGGTGCATGGGCTTCAGTAGTTGTGGCATGCGGGCTCAGTAGTTGTGGCTCGCGGGATCTAGAGCACAGGCTCAGTAGTTGTGGCGCACGGGCTTAGTTGCTCTGTGGCACGTGGCATCTTCCCCGGCCAGGGATCGAACCTGTGTCCCCTGCCTTGGCAGGTGGACTCCTAACCACTGCGCCACCAGGGAAGTCCCCAAACGACTAGTTTTAATCTCTCATTTCACAAAGTCATGTTTCACAAAATATATTGATCTGAAGTCTTTCCCCAAAGTTGCAGTGCCAGTTTCCTGATGAAAGCAGAGGCTGGTCTCAGTGATTGTGGAGGCCTGAGGTGGAGACAGAGGCCAAGAAGTGGGAAGTGTGTGAGGCCACTGGGCCAGTGGGAGCCAGGCAGGCATCCCAGTGAAAGACAGAGACATGCTGCTGACTGTGGCCAATGAGAAGTGTGCATGACTGAGACCATGTGTGCCACTGGCTTATCTATGAGATGTGTGTGGGCATGTGACTGTGTGTTTTCCTTGTGACTCATGATGTGTGGGACTATGCCAGTATGCAGGACTGCATATGGTGGGTGTTCCATGCACGTTAAAGGAGCCGGCTCATGGCTTTTTACAGATGGAATCACTCTCTCAAAGGATTTCCCCCAGTTGTCATAGGACCTGAAATCTCTAATTCACTGGGTGGAGGCACTGTGCTCAAGTGGCCCAAATGAAAATGTAAACATTTTACTGATAACATTAGCAGTAATTAACACCAGGGAGAGGAGCTGTTGCTCAGTGTTGTCCTTGCCAGGAAACAGGTACCCAGAAAGGATGGGACAGAGGAGCTGTGAGTGTTATGGCAGCCCTGCTGGGAGGCCTGGGTGGTAGTAGGGGCTTCAGGACGATGAGGAGCCCAGTTTGGGGGATGGAGTTGACTTCATGTATTTCCCAGTCTCCACCTTCCCAGAACCATCCTATCTATCTATCTTGTATGGAGGTGTGCCACCTGCTGTCCCCAGAGCATTAAACATACACACACACACACACACACACACACACACACACACACACACACACACACACACGAGTTTAGTATCCTCTCGGCCTTCAGAGTCACCCATGTACATTTTATATCATGTATATTTCAGCAAGTTTCCCTGTCCTGCTTCCTCTCTTCCCCTAATGCCCATCTTGAATCATTTCCACTCTCCCATGTGCTGTTGGTACAGATGGTATTGGTCATCACATACCGAGAACCCCCGAATCCTGAGTATCAGGAATTCCAGAATCGTCTTCTGATAAGAGCTCGGGAAGATTTTGGTGTGGAGCTGGCCCCTTCCCTCGTAAGTAGATCTCTCTTTCCCCGAGAATCAGGCCAGACTTTGAGGAAAGCCTCTTCTCCCTAACTCAGAATCAAGCCTTGGCCATGGAGCCAGCCCTACTTTGGGGGCTGTCCACTTCCATTCAGGATTTTCTCTTCTGCCTTAGTGTTCAGTGAGGTAGGGATGGCACCTTAGGAATGAGAGGAGGGAAGAAAGCAAACCAGAGCGAGGAGAGGTAGAAGGAGACCCCAGAGATGGAAAAGGGGACTGGGGAAGGGGCCTGGCAGGACCTTTGGAGAGCACTGCTGAAGTTACCACCCCCAGATGAACCTCATTGCTGGCTGCTTCTACGATGGGATCCTGCTATATGCTGAAGTCCTGAATGAGACAATACAGGAAGGAGGCACCCGGGAAGATGGACTTCGAATTGTCGAGAAGATGCAAGGAAGAAGATACCATGGTAATGGAGAGGGTCAGTTGGAGGCCAGAGTGCCGCTGTCACGCTCAGGAGTGGAGTGGGCAGAAGAAAACACAGACACCAGGGGCAGGAGGGAGAGTTAGTAGGGGTCAGAGAACATGGCAGAGGTGGACACATATTAAGAATGGGGGCAGGGACAGACTGTGAGGTGACTGGAGGGATTGGGAGGATAGGAGAGGGGCCTAGGGTAGATCTCAAAGTAAGGGGTACTCCTTTCTGTCTTAGGTGTAACTGGACTGGTTGTTATGGACAAGAACAATGACCGGGAGACTGATTTTGTCCTGTGGGCCATGGGAGACCTGGATTCTGGGGACTTTCAGGTGATGGGGGATGAGGCAGGGAGGAGAGTGGGGGGCCTGCAAACCCAGCTTTCAGGGGGTCAACGGGGGCAGAATCACAGGTTCTAGAGGCAGGGACTTATTTCCTCTGCTGGAGCTGCTTGGTGGGTGGGCGGTAGGATGGGGAGAAAAGCACCCAAGTAGCTGGGTTTGGGGGGAGGAGGCTGGTGCGAGCAGGCCTGTGGGCCCTGTTTTCTCCTTCCTCACAGCCTGCAGCCCACTACTCGGGAGCCGAAAAGCAGATTTGGTGGACAGGACGGCCCATCCCCTGGGTGAAGGGGGCCCCCCCCTTGGACAATCCCCCCTGTGCCTTTGACTTGGACGACCCATCCTGTGATAAAAGTGGGTGTGTGCAGGGACTGGGAGCAATCCTTCCTCCCTTGACCTTCCATTCTTTCACCTCCTCCTCACGGGCTCCCCCACCCTTAGCTCTATATCACCTGTTCTCCTATGCCCCCTGCCTGCTTCTTTACCTCTCGAGATCTGTCTGCTCCCTGCACCTAAGAGCATCCCCCTCCCCGTTCACAGCACCACACACAGTCTTTCTCAGGGCCCCCTCTCCCTTCAGCCCCACTTTCCACTCTGGCAATCGTGGCGCTGGGCACAGGGATCACCTTCATCATGTTTGGCGTTTCCAGCTTCCTCATTTTCCGGTGAGTTCTGGGCTTTCCGCTGACCTACTCCCTCCCTCCCATTTCCACACAGCCTTCTGGCTGAGGCCAGGAGGCCCCTAGAACACGGGGGAGGGAATGCATCCCTCTCTCTCAGTCCTGTGTCTGGGGCGTGACAACTGCAGCTTCAGGAGCTGCCGGGAAGTCTCTGCAACCCCGCTGTTGGCTTCTGGGGTGGTAGGATTGGGCTTGCCAGTCAACTGAGGTGTGCAGTCCTTACAGAAAACTGATGCTGGAGAAAGAGCTGGCTAGCATGTTGTGGCGCATTCGCTGGGAGGAGCTGCAATTTGGCAATTCAGAGCGATACCATAAAGGTGCAGGCAGTCGCCTCACACTGTCGCTGGTGAGCCCTCGTCTCAGCTGTCCCTCTGCTTCCCTCTGAGTGCCTGTCCTTTCGTACCCTGGACCTTTCCCAGCACATCAGCCTGTAATGATAGCACCTGCACTACCACCACCATCTAATGTTCCTTTCATCCTTCCGCCTCCATGTTGCCCTTGGCCCCAGCGGGGATCCAGTTACGGCTCGCTCATGACAGCCCATGGGAAATACCAGATCTTTGCCAACACCGGTCACTTCAAGGTGAACAGTCGTCCACTTGTTCTGGTCCCCACCATTTCATTCTGTCTCATCCACATCTATCACCTCTTCCCGTGACCCTCTGCTCCTCATAACCCTCCTCTCTGTCCAGCTGATCTCCTGGATGCTCCCACAGTTCTCCAGTCCTTCCCAGCACCCAGAGACCCTTTCTGATATTAATGTCCCTCTTCCCCTTTCACTCCCACCATCAGGGAAATGTTGTTGCCATCAAACATGTGAATAAGAAGCGCATTGAGCTGACCCGGCAGGTTCTGTTTGAACTCAAACATGTAAGTCATGGTGTATGGGTTGAGGGCCAGGGGTAAATAAGAATGGGGAAGGGGAAGGGGAAGGGGAGGACTAGGGAACAGTAAAATTGGCTAGGAGGGCAATGGGTTTATTTATAAATGATTTCAAGTTGTAAAGACAATTAAGAGAAAGGTCCTCTCATGTAGTGGTAGATTTCTGTATCTAATTTTTAGCTCTTTCAATTCTCTTTTTCTTCCTTTTTTTTTTTTTTCCTAGATGAGAGATGTTCAGTTCAACCATCTCACTCGCTTCATTGGCGCCTGCATAGACCCTCCCAACATTTGCATCGTCACCGAGTATTGTCCTCGTGGGAGTTTACAGGTGAGGGATGTAGGTGGGGATTATAGGGGCAGGGGAGATAGGCCCAAAGTTACACTGACTGTGCAGGTAATAGTGGGGCTAGGAAAGTCACATAATCTATTCCATGTCACTTACCAGGACATTCTGGAAAATGATAGCATCAACCTGGATTGGATGTTTCGTTACTCACTCATTAATGACCTTGTTAAGGTGAGTCTTCCCCACTCCTCCTTGGGTTCATCCACTTTAAAATGCCTCCCTCTTTCTATCTTTCCTTATGATTTCTCTTCCTAGTCTAAAAATTCCATCTCTCCATTTCCCCATATTCTTAAGGTTGGGTAATAATGGGTAAACAATGGATTTGGGGCTTTTAATTGGGGGGAATGAGTTTTATCTGCCACAAAGAGTCCTGTACTTGTAGAGAACTTTTGTCTCCCTGCCCTAGCTCAAATCTCAGATCTCAAATCTCTCTCCATCATCTTTTCTTTTTCCTCCAAGAGTTTATATTAAAATCTCTTAGCAGGGAAAAATTAATGGGGTCTCCAAACATTTATCTTCTATTTTTTTCCTCATCATTTACTCTCTAACCAATATTTCACGTATCTGCTCTTTTGTTCAGAAAAATTGAAATTCGAAATGAACATTTATTAGTAAAACTAAGAGAAGCCAAGGAAAATTATACTAAATGTTTGGTATCTTCTAATATACTAGGTTTCAGCTATTTTCAAGTGACCCAGAAGTCTATGGATTTGTGAAGGCATAAATTTGAATCTTGCACAGGTGGGACAGGTGTTTAGAAGCAAGTCCCCTAGCCAGTGAGCTAGCCTAGTGGATCACCTGTACCACACCTGGAGCTGGCTTTGGTTTCTCTGCATAGTTTTCAAGAGGTTATTTAAAAAATTTTGTGTGTGTGTGTTAAAGTTTGCCATCAAGTCAGAGATAAAATATTAGGTAAAGTTGATGTGGTGCTCAGCTGGAGGTGTGATGATAAATGTAAGAAAAACATGACTCTTGAGAGAACAGTGATTTGATGGAAAGGTGATTTAGAAAAAAGCCAGAGGCCTAACATCTGTATTCACGAGTTTGGAGATTCCCAAAGGTTTGTTGATATCAAGATGAAACGAATAAAAAGGAAGAGTTCACAGAGACTAGAGTTTTGAGTTGTTTAAGCCCAGAGCTAAACATTTAAAGGAGGTTAGCATACAGGACACCGTATCCTTTTTCGGTTCCACCTGAACTGACTTCCCAGGGGAAGCACCACTCTGCCTTCTTAGGACCTGCCTTAGAGTCCCTCACAGGCAACCTTTCTCTCCTCTCTGGCCCCAGGGGGGCCAGAAGTTTCAGCTTCTACATTGGCTTGGTAGCTACCTCCTACCTTTGTCCATTTCCCAGGTTTTTCTAATTTACTATTTTCTCCACTTTCTCTCTGGCCCGACATCCCCTGTAGTAGATGGCTTTCCTCCTCTATCTCGACTTGCCTGCCTATACATGGTTGTATGTTAAAGTTTACAACTGGCTAGTCTTCCTTGGTGCATCCAGGTACTCTTGATACCTGGATCTCAAGCCATGTCTTCCTGAGTAGTGGCCAAGCATTTGAGGCCACCATGGGTGTTGTATTCTTGGAGTTCACCCTCAGAGTTCTGATCCCTTCATTACTCAGAATACAGACCACCCTTTCCAGGGTGATAACTGATAGCTCCCCTTGTCCTTCCTCTTAAGCATGTCTCCTATCCCTGGTGCTTGGGTGCCGATATACTGCTTAAGGTACCAGGAAGAGACGACTCTCCTATTTTGCCTGCTTCCTGGGGTGGAAACTGTACAAAGGATGCATTCCGAAATTAGCTTATTGTTTTTATGGTCCCGAGATCTTTTTTTTTTTTTTTGCGGTACGCGGGCCTCTCACTGTTGTGGCCTCTCCCGTTGCGGAGCACAGGCTCCGGATGCGCAGGCTCAGCGGCCATGGCTCACGGGCCCAGCCGCTCCACGGCATGCGGGATCTCCCCAGACCGGGGCACGAACCCGTGTCCCCCGCATCGGCAGGCGGACTCCCAACCACTGCACCACCAAGGAAGCCCATGGTCCCAAGATCTTTAGACAGCTAGCTAATGTCCATCTCACGGAGAGGGGGTATCCCAAGCCAGATATGATCCGATCCCATGACTTGATCTGTATCCTGCAGGGCATGGCCTTTCTCCATAACAGCATTATTGCATCCCATGGGAGTCTCAAGTCCTCCAACTGTGTGGTGGATAGTCGTTTTGTGCTCAAAATCACAGACTATGGCCTGGCCAGCTTCCGATCAACTGCTGAACCTGATGACAACCACGCCCTCTATGCCAGTGAGGCCTTCCCCCACAACCTGCTTTTACATTGCTCCCCCAGCCCTGATCATTTCCACCTAGGGAGGGTGGGAGAGGGAGACGGAGTGACAGTAATACGGCGAGCATTATAGGAATGAGGCCAGGTGGGCTGGGGGATTTCCTTTTTGAGGACCTGGCCACCTGTTCCCTCTTTTCAGAGAAGCTGTGGACTGCCCCAGAACTGCTCAGTGGGAACCCCTTGCCAACCACAGGCATGCAGAAGGCCGATGTCTATAGCTTTGGGATCATCTTACAGGAGATAGCCCTTCGCAGTGGTCCTTTCTACTTGGAGGGCCTGGACCTCAGCCCCAAAGGTGAGAGTCAATCTACGACCCAGAGCCTCCTCTACTTGGGGGACCTGTTCTTCATCCAAACCCTTTATCACCCTCAGAGATTGTCCAGAAGGTCCGAAATGGTCAGCGGCCTTATTTCCGGCCGAGCATCGACCGGACCCAACTGAATGAAGAGCTGGTTTTGCTGATGGAGCGGTGTTGGGCCCAGGACGCAGCTGAGCGACCAGACTTTGGACAGATTAAGGGCTTCATTCGCCGCTTTAACAAGTGAGAGGGCACTATGGTGCAGGAGCTCCCCGGGGCTAGAAGCCACATCAGTCTTAGTGGGTGAGGTGGGGTTGGTGGGGCCGAGAGGGTGGGTTGGGTAGAAAGCCCTGGGGGTCTTGAGCATCTTGGAGCAGGTACCCTATCCTGGCCTCCTTCCAGGGAGGGTGGCACCAGCATACTGGACAACCTCCTATTGCGCATGGAGCAGTATGCCAACAACCTGGAGAAGCTGGTGGAGGAACGCACACAGGCCTACCTGGAGGAGAAACGCAAGGCTGAGGCTCTGCTCTACCAAATTCTACCCCAGTGAGACTCCTGTCCCCCTTCCTGAATTTTCCTGTGGTATTCTTCTGTTGGTTTCTGCCTAATCAAGCTCCTGAGAACTCACTTCCCAACCCTTAGAATGCTGCTTTGTTACATCTTGCTACCATGAGCCCATTCTGGCTCTAGACCGTGTGTTTTCATTCTGTCTCCAAATGAGTTGTGCTGCCTTCTTCCTGGCTTCCCATCCCTTCTTCTTAGGACGCTGCTCTACCAGACCTTTGCTCCAGCAAGTGTATGTAGAACAATCCCAACTTGAGACCTTTAGCCCACATCCTCAGGGATCCCCTTCCAACCCCACACCACCTGTACACCTTACCTTGCCCTGGACTGTAATGTCTTCCCAGCCACCTTCCTTCTCCTCCACCAGGCTCAGCTTTCATGTTAGAACTCATCTCTGCTCCAGCCATACACTCCTTTCCTCTCTCTCCCTCCCACCCTCTTTCTCTGAGTTTGGTTCAAACTGTACCTTTGCTTCCTAGTTCAGTGGCAGAGCAGTTAAAACGGGGAGAGACCGTACAGGCCGAGGCCTTTGACAGCGTTACCATCTACTTCAGTGACATCGTTGGCTTCACAGCTTTGTCAGCAGAGAGCACCCCCATGCAGGTGAGAGCCAGGTGAGGGGCAGAGGGTGGGGTAGAGACCTGCGGGAGCTTCACTGGGGCATAGAGATCCTTGATAATAGGGAAGATTAGCTTGGTCTGTAGTTTCCATATCTTGTTATGGCTTGTGTGTTAAGAATTCTTAGAAAGTTGGACAGTCTTAGTTGGACAGTCTTAGAAAGTTGGAAAGTCTTAAGGCCTCTACTTTCCCATCCCTGTTAGGTGGTGACACTTCTTAATGATCTGTATACCTGCTTTGATGCCATAATTGACAACTTTGACGTCTACAAGGTGAGAGCTGGGGCTGCCCTTACACTGACACTCTTTTAAAACCCAGTCTGCCCGAATCCCACATGCCTTACCTGCTCCAGGGTCAGTTTTCCTGCCTGGGTCTCCAGCATCCTAGTGCTAGAGTACCCTTTGTAGACAAATGAGGCTCTGGCACTGTAATTGTACATTCCCGTCTAATCTCTTGTGAATCCTTAAGGCTTGCCTAATCGGAACCATCACAAGATCTAGCCCCTGTCTGCCACTTTTTGCCTGGGGGTATAGGCATAGCCTAGTCATCTTTTCTCTTCTCTTCATCCACTCCAGACATGGAGGAATCATACAGGATGTGGGTATAGAATGATTTATTGGGGTGAGGGACAAGCTATGGAGTGAAAGCTTTTTGTTGAAGTCATTGAGTTGGCACAGGGTAGGCTTTATTGTGCTTGGGAGTAAAAATGATCGGGCTTTGTGACCAACTGTGTGGCCTTAGGCAAGTAACAGAAGCTCCCTGAGCCTCAGATGTTTTATCTGTATGATGGGAATAATAAATTTATTGTGGAAAATGCCTAATATTGTACAGATAACATTTATTACCCACTCCTGTCCCTTCCCTTTGGACTTACTCTGCCATCTCTGTTATTACTGTAACAAAGAACTCCCATAAACCCTTTACTTGCATTCACCAATTGTTTATATTTTCCCCCATTTGCTTTATTTAAAAAAAATCTATGTATCCATATATTATTTTCTGAACCTTTTGCAAGTAAGTTTCAGACACAGTGCCCCCTTTTTAAAAGAAATAAATTTATTTATTTTTAGCTGCGTTGGGTCTTTGTTGCACGCGGGCTTTCTCTAGTTGTGGTGAGCGGGGGCTGCTCTTCGTTGTGGTGCACGTTGCAGTGGCTTCTCTTGCTGCGGAGCACGGGCTCTAGGCTCGCGGGCTGTAGAGCACAGGCTCAGTAGTTGTGGCGCACGGGTTTAGTTGCTTCCCGGCATGTGGGATCTTCCCGCACCAGGGCTCGAACCCATGTTCCCTGCATTGGCAGGCAGATTCTTAACCACTAGACCACCAGGGAAGCCCCACAGTGCCCCCTTATCCCTAAACAGGTCAGTGTGTAGTTCCTAAAAACAAGGACCTTCTCTTACACAGCTTCAGTACAATTAACGAAGCCAAGTGCCTGCTTTCTTACCTTTGACACTTTAGGCTGTCTGAGGCTCATTTCACTGGGCCTCGCTGACCTCCCCACCAGCTTCTGTGCTCTTCAGGGCAGCCCTGTTGTCTTGCTTCCCATTTCCTGACAGCAGAGCCTATTTGACCATGTCCTGTTGCAGACAGGGTGTCCATTCAGCAGACATTTGTAGAGTATTCGCCAGGTGCTGGGATGGGCAGGAGGATTTACAGATTCCCTTGACTTCCCCTTCTCCCAGGTTCTCAGGACCATGGCACTTACTTTCTAGTCAATGTTCTGGCCCCCAGGCTGTCAGGATGACTCATAGTGGTACCCAGCTTGTCTCCTTCTGCCCTTCCCCATCCCCACTGATACAGATAGAGGTGACCTTTTCATCCCCCTCTCAATCAGGTAGAGACGATTGGAGATGCCTACATGGTGGTATCTGGTCTCCCAGGCAGAAATGGTCAGCGCCATGCCCCGGAAATTGCTCGTATGGCCCTGGCATTACTGGATGCGGTTTCTTCCTTCCGCATCCGCCACCGACCCCATGACCAGCTGAGGCTACGCATAGGGGTCCACACGGGTAAGGCTGACTCTCACTCCTGTCCTCATATCGACTTTTCCCAGGCTCTCCCAACCTATTTCTTCTCACAGGGCCCGTCTGTGCTGGGGTCGTTGGCCTGAAGATGCCCCGCTACTGTCTTTTTGGAGACACAGTGAACACTGCTTCCCGAATGGAGTCTAATGGTCAAGGTGAGACATTAGCCCTCAACCCCAGCATCAGCCTCAACCTGTGTTGGCCTTTTCTTCTTTTCAGAGTTCCTCCAAATCTCATTCTGAGACACCACAGTTCCTGATTGCCCCATCCTTGGACATATTTTGGTTCTAGTGCATGTGCCCTGGGAAGACTGAGACCCTCCTGAGGGATGGTGGTTGGGTAAAGCTCTCTCCGATCCTGCCAGTTCTTCGGTTGCCTTTTCTTTGATTCTTCTTTCCATCATTTCCCCTATCCCACCCCAGCCCTTAAGATTCATGTCTCCTCTACCACCAAGGATGCCCTGGATGAGCTAGGATGCTTCCAGCTAGAGCTTCGAGGGGATGTGGAGATGAAGGTGATGGCAGGCCATGGGGAGGGAGTCATGGAATGGGAGGATGAACACAATCACGGGGTTTGTGGGGGGAAGGGAGGGAGATATGAGGAATAACATAGAAGAATCTGAATTATCTCTACTTCTCCGCTTCCAGGGAAAAGGAAAGATGCGAACTTACTGGCTCCTAGGAGAGCAGAAAGGACCTGCTGGGCTCCTGTAAACCCCACTTCTTCCCAAGTCAGACAATCCCCTGCTGCTGGTACCCGGGTGGGCAGTGGCCATCATCTCTCCACATAGCAGAAGTGGACATTGTCACATGAGATGGAAACCAACATGCACAAAACCCCCAACTTATATGGAAGTTGCTGCCCTTTGCAGCCCAGCCTTGTACATATACCTGTTCCTCTCTGGCCTGGTTCCTTTCCTCCCTACCTTCTGTAAATATCTGTATCTAAACCAGAATATTTTGGCCAAATATAAAACAAACAAAACCAGTCATGGTGACATAGTCTGTGTTAGGGGCAACTCCAAGGAAAGGTTATGGGGTATGGACACGGTAACTCACAGAATCACTGAATGAGCAGTCTCAGGATGAGAGAGAACCCTTTTTATGTAAAGAGCCCCTTCACCAAGTACAGACCGAATTCACTTCCTCCCCATCTCTTCAGTACAGACAGAAGGAGATTCCATATTCCACATCTACTTCCCTCCTCGACCCTTAGACAGGAGTAGTTCTACCCCTCCCTCCACCACCTGCCCTCCTCCCTGACAGCCAAGGGAAGATATTTTTCCCAATTGGTGGGAATAATTCTCGGGTTCATAGGGCAAGGGCTGCCCTAGAGACAAAGGCACTGGTGTTGAGAAGCTGCAGTTCTTCCGGAATGGCGTGTCCAGAGTCCTGATGTTACTGACACCCTGGAGGAGTGCCAGAATGAGGACAGAGCCCTCTCTCCTCCAAGCCGGGACAGAACAGCCTCTTCCCATCCTTTTCCCCCACTCCCAACACCTGGTCACCCTCACACACCTGTAGCTGTGGTGCCCTCTGTAGCCAGAAGGTTTCAGGCTGTTCCTTAGGGTAGTCGTGAGGCTGTGAGGGAGAGATACCGAATAACTCTTGGCCTGAAGCTCCCTCTCTCAACCTCTGGGCCTGCTGCTTTCCCACAGCCTGTCAGGGCCCAGCTGTACAAGTGGGGTGGGATGGGTTCTTACCTTTGTTGGGGCAGGAGGCCCTGATTGCATCAGCTCCTTTCCATAGTCGTGGTGTGTCACAGACTCGACCTCAGAGTCCTTCCTTTTGGGTTCCTGCTCTGCCTGCACCTCTTTACTACATTGGCCTGGGGGGCATCAAGGCCATTCTCCCCTGATTTTTGTCCTCCCCCTCCCCTTTCCCCTTCACCCAGCCTCTCACCAGATCTGGTGGAACAAGAACATCTCCAGCATGGCTTCACGTTTCCCTGCGGGAGGTCAGGGAATGGACAGAGTGGGGGAGTCTGGTTAAGAAACAGGCCCAGAAGGAAAAAAATTGGGGAAAAGGAAGAAAAACTGAGCTTTGCGTTTTGCACTCATCAGACATTCCTCTCTTTTTTTCTCTGCTAGACTCACTCTGGCCCGTTCTCTCATGTTTCATACCTCGAATTGGCTGAGAGTGGTTTCCTGGGGGCTGGTATGAATCTTTCTGGGTGGTGCTGGAGCACATGGGTGACTGGGGCTCCAGGGTCAGCAGTCCCCGGTGTCCGTGTCGGAAAAAGAAACTCTCAGAGCCATCCTGCATGCTTGGGACTTGATCCAGGTGGTTGGTGGCTCTCTGTGGGCCCCAAGTTGAGTGACCATGATATCCTTTCTGGTACCCACCCTCATCGACTGGGGGCAGCCTTCAAGAAAAAGGAGCAGGTTAAAACCTTAATACCTCCTCCTCCCAGTTGTAGAGAAGGCACTGGCCCCGTGGCAGTGTTTCATTGAGAACCTTACTTGTCCCTTCAACCTCAGGGGGCTTCCACAGCCCTCGGGCACCAGGTTCTGAGACTTTCAAAAATTTCCAGGGTTGTTTCTGAGGCTCCCAGTGGCTGTGGTGACTCCAGGAGGCATAATTAGGGAGCAGATCTGCCCTGGGTTTTATGAAGCCTGAAGCAGCAGAGGAGCTGAAACCAGCGCCCTGGCCAGAGCCTGGCCTATGCCTAGAATCAGCGGCAGGACCAGGACCCGTGCCTCGACCAGAGCCGTTACCAGGACCTTGACCAGAGCCACTGCCAGGACCAGAACTGGAGCCAGGACCAGGGCCAGAGCTGAAGCCAAGACCAGGGCTAGAGCTAAGGTCATTTGCAGTATAGGGAGTCCAAGCAATATGGGAAACAGAGACAGGCTCAAAGCCAAGTCTCCCGTGGCCTATCTTGTGGGTGAATCTGGGTCCAGTGTAGCGCTCCCCAAGAAGACTTTCAGAGGAGGGCTCCATGAGAAGGCTCCGTTCAGAGTAGGGCGCTGGGGTCTTTGTAGGTAATGCAGCTGCTTCGATAGTGGAGGCGGCTGCAGGGGCTGCAGCAGCTGCGGAAGCTTCTGCCGTTGCAGCTTCCAGGGCTGACCTATGACGGCCATCCCAAGAAGGAAAGGGATCCGAAATAGACCCTAGTCCTTCGGGGCTGGGCTGTACATCTAAAGAGCTGAAAAAAAGTGAAAGCGGCAAAGTTGTCAGAAGCGCAGCAAAGCGAGTCTATTAACCTTCCTTGTCCCCTTAAGCCTGCAGCCAGAGCTGTGCCTCTCAACGTGACTGTGATCCCTCGGTAGACGCAGTGGTCTCCATCTTCAGGCGCCAGCTACTGGGTTGCCATAGAGACGGCAAACCATTCCAGGAGACTGCGCGGAACCAGAGCTGGGCTGACGGCGAGGGTGGGGGTGGAGGCAAGGTCTCTGCGGGGCGGAAGTCTTGCACCTGGCGTAGTTTGGGAAGTCTGCCTTCCGTCCGGCCTCCCTTCCGCCTCAGCCCGGCTTTTACGGTTCCGCTGGCCTAAGGCCTCGCCCTCCATACCTAAGCAGGACTTAGTGAGGCTTTCTAAGGTGGTTCTTTGCGTTGAACGGGCACAGAGCTGTTATATCAGATGAAAGCCTACTTGGTATGTTTATGTAGGGGCAACAGTAGTTCATTCTCAAAAGTGGGGGCATCTTTTTAAAAATTTTAAGGATGAAAAGACATCAGACAACAGCTTAAAAGCAAAATGGTGAGACATGGGAATTAGTCAAAGGGTAGCGACTTTTTTGGTGTGATCACTTCTCTTTCAATAAAAGGCCCTCACATTGACAATCCTCCTTCCAGACCCCCTTAGAACATGGCTTGGCATCTGAATTGAGCAAGTCTTGGGATTCAGTCTCTTCCTACTCATTCAGGCTTATTCCTACTGCTACTTTTCTAGAGGCCTGACCCAGGTGGACCATGAGTCCTGAGCTCACAGATATATAGGCAAATGCTCCTTTAGCTACAGGATGGGCCTCCTTAGCGTCTCAGACCATAGTCAAGGGGGATCATAGTCTTGAATCAGTTTTCTTTCCTATTTGTGGTATAAATCTTTATATATTTAAGACAGGGATCCAGAATTGAGGGAGAGCAAGTTTATTAGCATTACAGGGTGCCGTTTTTCCCCACCCCCATCCAAGCATCCAAGTCTGAGGTCCTTGGTCATTTGGTAGGTTCAACCTGGAGGCCACTGGAGCTGTCGGCCCCCAAGTACGTGAATGTGCAGGTGATACACAGATTGTGCGCCCAGCTTCCCATCGTTGATCACTGAAATGGAGCTTGGGTCAAAGAATGAAGATCATACCGACGGGTAGGTATGAGAATTCATAGGTGAGGGGCTCAAGGGCCAAACGTCACTCACCAAGTCGGTATCCATCTCCCAGCCCCTCAGCCTTTGCTGTCTTCTTGGCCACAAGGAGAAGGTGTCCTAGAAGCTACAGGGAAACGGGAAGAAGACACGTGGCTTCATTTACCGGGAGCAAAATTTCTAGCTGAGTACAGGGCTCCCCCAGCCAAACCCTGGCCCTTTTCTTCCCACCTGCTGGTCTTCTTCTTCAGCCTGGCTAATGCGAGGAATGGGCTTCTTAGGAATGACCAGAAAGTGCACAGGAGCCTGAGGGGCCACATCACGGAATACGAGACACTGGAAGCAATGACAGGCCAGAGGCCACCATATTACTTCAACAGGCTGGATGGTATTTATGAAATTCCTAAGGGGATGAGTCCTAAGGGCGCCCCACCTGCTGGTCCTCATACAGAATGTCAGCTGGGAGGCTTCGATCCAGGATCCGGGAGAAGATGGTTGGGGCTGCCCCCCCAGGAGCTGCCTGCTGGGCCTTGGCCACTTCATTCCCATCAGTCACAGCTGCAGCTCCTCGGACCTGAAGGTGGGTCAGACACACCCAAGGGAGGAAGCTGGCAATACCTGTCTCATGTACTTAGTTGGGGCTGGCAGAGGCTGGCCATTAACTTCACCCTTCTAAGAACCTATTAGTCGTTCCCACTCAAAGGGAAAGTTCCTCACTTTCAGAGCATCAGCAGCAGAGAGTAGGGCCAGTTAGTGCTGGGCCTGGTTAGATAACAGGCAGATTTCACTGCAGGATTCAGCAGTGCAATTGATTCCTGCTCCTAAAGGGTTGAGGAAATCTAGCACTGTTCAGGGGAAAGGATGCAGAATGAGAACCTGGAGACTTAGGTCCAAGTTCCTATTTTACTATTGAATTACCTTAGATAAATCCCTTCTCTCGGCTTCAAATATACAGGGGGTGGTTTGCATCATCTCTTAAGACTACTTGGAGCTCTTTCCATTTACTCTCTCCTTGTTAATGTTTCCATTTACTTCCATTACTTGTTTTCTGATCTTTAAGCCGTGTTAACTATCTTATCCAGGTTTTAATACAATTGCCCTGTTTGACACAAAGGTGTCTGGGTGTCACATCTGACCTCTTACTGTGAATTTTCACTCCAGTCCCCTGAATCGGTGGAGGGAGGAGTTCAGTTGAGTGAACACAACCCAAGCCCCTGGGGATTGAGGGTAGGGAAGGCCCCGCTTCCCAGGGACTGAGAGAAGGCTGAAGTCAGAGATGTCACATTGTGGGGAAAAGGGACGGCATGAATCTGACCCCTTGAGTCGCTCTGGCAAACAGGAAGAAGAAGGGGAGTTAGCATTAGTGCTCAGTAGAAAGCCAGGAGTCTGACGGGGCAGAAGACTGGCTCCCAGGAGAAAAAGCTCACGTCCCGCAGGGGGCACTGAGGAGCTGCCCAGAGTAGGCGTTCGGTCGGCTGGGAGATGGCAGCAGACGCTGCACTGACCCTGTGTCGACCTCGGTGCCCGGGCCTGTGCAGGGCGTCGTTCATCGCCGGTTCGTTTCTCTCGCGGCGAGGCTTTAAGAGAGGCTGCCGTGACCACCAGTCCGACCTCACCGCACAGCCCTGGAGCCTGCACTTCGGGAGGGGCAAGGTTCCCGGCCGGGCGCTCGGGCTCCGGCCCCGCGAGGCCGCAGGGCTGCGCAGGCCGGGGGTAGCCGGGGAGGAACGCGCCCCCCGGCCCTGGAGGGCGTCAGAGCCCGCGGGACCCCTTCCTCGCCCCACGGCCACCTCTCACCTGCGCCCCCCGCGGCCCCGCTACCGCTACCGCCACCGCCCGGCGCGCAACGCAGAGCCTAGCGGCCAGCACTGTGGCTGCCGCCATCTTCCCCTCGGCCGCGGGAACCTCCCACCCCGGCCAGCGCTCGGGCTCTGTGGCCAGCCGAGGTGGGGAGGTGGGGAGGCGGGGAGCCGGCGAGCGGCGGCCATTGGCTCCGCCCGCGGCCGGGAGCGAACCCCATCATCCCATTGGATCACGCTCCTGGGCCCGGCACGCCACTGGCTCCGCCGCCACGGTAGAGGCGGGATCTTTTCATCCCATTGGCTTCTTGTGCCAACTAGAGGGCGAATTTTCTACTCCTTTGGCTTCGTCCTCTAGTCAGAGTGAAAGTTCCTTTACGATTGGATCCCCTCGCTAGTTGCGCTGTGAGATAGTTTCTCATCCATTGAAAGGATTGAGAGACCTGGAGGTGGGATTTTCCTCCAATTGGCTCACAAGACAAGGCCGGCCCAGCTTAGGTTGCGGCTCGGGGGGCGGGGGGTAGTGGGGCTTTTATCGTATTGGCTCCTTCTATTCGGGTCGGGCCCCTACTGGTGGGCTGGGAGGAAGGGGGCGGTGCTCCGTCACCTGCCGCGCAGAGGCTCAGAGGCCGTGGACCCTTTCATTGCCTTGGCCGGGAGGAGGGCGGGGTTCGGAGAGGGGCCGTTCCGCGCTTATTGGCCCCAGGAACCACCACTACCCCTGGAATTCCAGGCAGATAGGAGTCCCGGAAGAAAGAGGCGGGTGGAGGTCGCTGGGCGGTTGGCCTGAAGGTGAACGGGCACGGGTTTTGTTTTTTTTTTAACTGGTGGGATAGATACCCAGCATTTTCCCCACAAGGACAGTTTCAGCCCCTTGACCATTTCAAAGATGTTAACTTACTCATCTGAGGGCAGTTCCTCCTTAGTTTATGTGCTTGTTAAAATATTCCAAGACTAAAGATTCTGCAGTTTGTTTTCGGGGCGGTTTTTGCATTTTTCTTTTCCTTTTTTTTTTTTTTTAACGGGCGGGGCCAGGAGTGTCCTGTCTTTGCTGCACGACTGATAAGCAAAGGAATACGTATCCAATGTTATTTCCTAATCAGAAAAAGCATGTGATACGGTTAGCTCCGTGCCTGGCATTTTCAGTGAGCCGGGCGAGTTTGAAGGAGAAGGGAAATGTATTACGGCTAGGTTAGAAGTATATTTCGTTCTGCTGGAATATATATTTTTTGACATCAGAAACATGGGGTCACAAAATGCTAATGTACTCACACCAGGAAAGTTTTAGTCTGAGGTTTAACACAGGAGAAAAGTCACCACCGTATCGTTAGTTTTGTTTTTTATTTTAGCACATGGCCTGACATATATAGGTGCCCAATAATTATTTGTGGAATGAATAACATTTGGTGTTTTTTTCACTTCCTTTTCCATAATATATAATACATATGTATTACATATTATATTCTTATTCTTCCATTTACAGTCAGTTTCCCATATTATTACATAGTCTATGTAAATATACTTTGTAATGGCTGCATAATACTTTCTTGAATGAGTTTATCACAGTAACCATTCCTTTATTGTTGACTATTAGCTGAGTTGGTTTTAGTGAGTGGTCATCATGGTGCTAATTGCCTCATAACCAGTAATGGGGAATTCTACTTCTGGAGATAGTAATGATTTCTTTTGAATAGGCATATTATTGTTAGAGGGTCCTTTCTCCTCCAAAGGACAGACATTTGACCCTGTTATTTCCCCCAGGAGTTCTAGCAGTCAAAGTTGCATACCTTTCCTTGGAATAATAGAGGGCCTCCCTAAACGTGAGGAGATGTACACTGGCCTTTTCAGTGCCCTGGAGGCTGCCGTTGTCCGTGTGTCTCTGGGACAGCAGCAGCCCCTAGAGCTGCTCTGGAGAAGGGCAAGAGATAAAAGGTGCTGGGAAGAGGAAACCAGCCAGGAGCCGTAGGTGAGTACAGAACACTTTGAAACTGGTTATTTCTTCGGATTCTCATAGAGGCAGGTAGCACAGAGGTTATCCTATTTTATAGATCCAGAAACAGAGGCCCCGAGAGGGAACGTGACTTGTCTAAGATCACAGAGCTCATTAGTGTCAGAAACTCCTATTCCCCATAAGAATCACCAGTGGGCTTCCTAGTCACTCCCCAACACTCACGGACTCTGGCCCCTAGCCCACAGTCTTCTCCACTCCAGGCTCTTGTGATCACTTGCAGCTGCTCTCATCTGAGAGCTGCAGCACTCTGCGTGTTCTGGCCACTGTCTCCTGTACTTTGATCCCTACCACTACATCTGCTACTGGACCTCATGAGACTTCTGTTCCTTTGACTGTTCCCTTTTGTAATCTGTCAATTCCTTCCTGGCTTCACTTTCCTATTTGTATGGTCAGCTCCCTCCACATCCTCAAGGCTCCTTTTGCATTATTTTCCTGATCACCCTCCCTGATACCCTTCCCGTCACCACCCATTAATCTAAATATTTTGCTTCTCTGCTTCTCTAACTAGGTTCCTGCTTCCAACTATACCTGAATCCCTAATTGCCCACCGATCAGGTTTTTCTGCAGTTTCCCTCATTAGCCTTCCCAAACCTTCACCTCTCTTCCTGTCTCCTGCCTCCCACTCTTATCCCTCTCCTCCCCCACCAGCAGCTGACCTTGTCTCCTACTTTACAGGGCAACTTCCACCAGATCCTACTCCCTGCAGCTCAGTGAAGGCCCCATCCTTCCTTCCATCGTTTCTTCCATCCTCCTTCCTCCTCCTGGTCTCAAGAAGTGGTGTTTCTCCTGTCCAGAGTGAATCCCTTCACTTCCGCCTTGACCCCATCCTCTCCTTCCATCTTTGGGATGTGGCTTCACCAGGCATCTCTCTTTCTCTTCTGTACCCTTCAAGGTCTTTTTCTCTACTGGCCCCTCCCTTTTTCCTAAATACAAAATGCTTCCTTGACCCCCACATCCCCCTGTAGATATTGTCTGACTTCTTCCCTGCTCTTTTCGTCTAAGTTTCTTAAAGAAATTCCTTCACACTCACTGCTGTTTGGTCCATGGCACCACTGAAGCTGCACCCTCTGAAGTCACCAAAGACCTTCTGATCGCAAAATCCGATGGACACTCTTCAGTCTTTGTCTTACTGGAGCCCCTACCTGTGTCTAACATCACTGCTCCTTCTTGAATTCCCCTCCCTCCTTGGCTTCCTTGAAGCCACTCTGTCCTCCTGATGCCAGAGCTAGCAGTTTGAACGTGGGTGCAGTGGAGGCAGATGGCTGGATCCAGCCTCTCTCCTGCCTGGTGCTCTCTCTCACCCCCTGTAGGTGCCAACCCCAAGGTCCTAGGGTGTCTACCCCGGGCCGGGCTCTATCTGCCTCATACAGAGCCAGCCAGATTCCAGTGGCTTTCCCTTTATTGCTGATCTGGGCCAGGCTCACAGAGGCCTGCACCAGGTGTTGACAGTGTCTGTCCCTGGAGGAGGGAAGAGCAGAGGTGAAAGGGTCAGGTACAGGGGTCAGATATGGGGCCGGGCTGGACAATGCATGGGCTAGGGAGCCCAGGGGGACTAGGGTGGGGGCTGGGATGGCCAGAGGGCCCCTTCTTCTGGAGGGCCTCGAAGTCAGAGTTGTTGATGATGGCTTCTCAGAGGGTAGGCATCTCCGCTAAAGGCACATAATCTGCTCCTGGGGGTGGAAACCAGTGCAGGTATGGGATGCAGGAGGGAGGGGTGAAGTAGTCCTGGATGGGATGGTGTAGGGCAGGAGTGCCTTCCTGCCTGGCCTTCTGATTACAGACCCTGGAGTGGGCCCCTACCCCAGGTTGCCCCCTCACCGTGAGGCCTCCCTCCTCGCTGCTGGGTCTCCTCAGTCTCAAAGAAAGTCTCATGTTCTTCCCAGCGCCAGTCACAGGCCACACAGAGGAAATTAGACTCAAAGCAGTTGCACCAACAGCCTGGGGCAAGGGGGCAGCCAAGAAAAGTATAGGGTATTGGGGCTTCCCCAGGGGCTGACTACATTCTCATCTCTTCCTCACCAACCGCAAGCCCAAGTCTCTCCACCCAGCTCCCCATCTGCATCCCCAAACTATTTGCAACCTATCCCGACCCATGCCCACCCCTGCACTCCCCTTGCTCTGGAAGGTACCTTTGACCCTGCAGGAATGGGACGTGGTAGCTGCGTGGTCTTCATGGCTGTGTTTGCAGCGACATTGGGCTCTCCAAGCCCTGGGGTCAAAGGTGGCCCGCCTCTTGAGCCAGAGCTCACCCACCTCCTCTGGGCGTGATGGGATAAAGCAGAACATGAGGCAGCGGCACTGGCCCACATTGCAGGGCACGGATATGTCTGTGAGGAGGGGGATGGATGGTAGGGTTAGTCCAGTACTTGACAGGGCCTGGCTTTCCCATGTCAACCCCCTCCCCCAAACCAACACACACACACACACACACACTTGCTCTCATACATCCCAACACGTGACAGAGGACAGTTATCACTCCACACCTGAGATGATCTGGTGCTCTCTCAACAAGTGTCCACAAAAGCACTTGGACTCATCCCCAATCCGGAAACAGTCCCATAGATAATGGGGGCAGCGCCAGCCAATATAGAGACCTGGGTGTGGAGGGATTGAGTAATAAGGAAAAGTAAGAAGAAAAAATAGCCTAAGCTCCCCCCAGGGTGTTCTCACCTCTCCCCCCCGTGTGTATCTATCTCTACCCACGAGTCCTCATCCCTACCCCTTTAGACTTTTTTCTTCAAGGTTTGCTCATCGCCCCACAAGTATCTTCAGATCCCTCCCCACCCTAGGATCCATTCCATCTGTGTCAGCCCGTCAGAGGGAACCGAAGACGGTCTTCAATGCCGAGCAGGAAGATTATATGTGAAATTTTGTTTGACGATGAACATGTATCTCGCTGAGTTCTCTGTGGCTGTGGGATTCTCATCTCCTCCCCTCCCAACATTAGAGTCCACCTTTGTTCTGTTTCCTTGAAGTGTCTAAGGTGAGGGAAAGGGAAGATGATGGGCCAGGTGCAGAGTAGATGGTGGGGACTGGCTCCTAAGGAGCGTAGTATTGAAGGGACCTGAAGAGGAGGAGGAGGTTGGGCAGCCCTGGTGCCAGGAGGTAGGAGGAGGGCTTCTCTCACTTCTCCAGGTTGGCACCTTCATACTTCCCTTCTGCGTTCCTGGTGTTACTGAACTAATACCCTCTGTGAACTTGAGAAGGGCTGCCTATGGCTCTCCAAGGGTCAGGAGAAAGGGGGAGGCCAGAAGTCGTGAGTGGTGAAAAGCAAAAATATAAGCTTGTGAGGCTGAGAGGAGGCATGGAAAGGAAGGTGAGGCCAAGACATATCCCTGAGAGCAGGCACCAGCAAGAGGCCACCACCCTTGAGATCTGAAACTGTCTGGCTTCACGGTCAGTCTCACCACAAGGCAAGGGTGGTGCTGAGTAAATGTGGGAGGAGAACCAGAGCATTTCCCACTCAGAGTTTCTCATCCTCTGTGAGAGCTGAGAGTACCCCAACTTCGAGCCAAGAATCCTGAGTTCCCAAGGAGTGGGGCCTTTAGCTCTAGGACTCTTATTCTCATTTAAAGTTTCCAGTGAACTGTCACCTCCACCAGAAAGTTGTCCCTGACTTCCCCTGTCTGTCTAGGGGCCCTTCCTCTTGCCTTCTGTGGCTCTCATTCTACTCCTATCACAGTACAATGCATTATAATGGACTGTTCACTTGTATTCTCGTTAGACCGTGAATTCCTCCAAGGAAGGGTCAGTCTTTTCATCGATGTCCTAACACAGGACCTGGCACAGAATAGGTGCTCAGAGAATATAGATGCTTGACTGAATAAGTGAGTGAGCAAATTCCTTTAGGAGGGAAGAGAGACTCCATATTCCAGGCAAAGCCCTGAAATTCCATAAGGAGAATGAGAAAGAGTTAGTGTCCTCTGGTCTTTGACTCTGGCCAGGACCACAATCCACAATTCTGTGCCTGTCAAACTAGATTTTCTTGTCTTTCCCCTGGTCTCTTAGGATCTTAAGCCTGTCCAGATGTGGCTTTTGGTTTTGATGCTTCTGACTTGATACTGCCAGCCTGTGGTATTAGTGCCCCATTACAACAGGGAAGCTTGGTTGAAAGGGCAGATTTTAGGCCGAGTCACAATGCGGGTGGGCAGGGACCAGGATTCCAGTAGAGGAATTCTAAACTCTGTTCAGAGTAGCAGGATACAGTGCAGGATCGGGTGAGGTGCAGAGGTGAACAAGTGTTAGTGCCCATAGATCAAGGCCTAGCCTGAGGGCCTGGGAGAGTCAAATTCAAGCACTGATGTGGGAGTCATTGCCCACCTTTCAGATGAAGAAGACTGGAGTTTGAACCAGGGGAATGGCAATTATACCTCAGACACTACTTGAGGGGCTGCAGTGATGACAGCCTTTTTTTTTTTTTTTTTTTAAACTTTTGGCCACACCATGCAGCATGCGGGATCTTAGTTCCCTGACCAGGGATTGAACCCGTGCCCCCTGCAGTGGAAGTGTGGAGTCTTAACCACTGGACCACCAGGGAATTCCCCATGACAGCCTTTTAATGGAGTTCCACCAAGGGGACTAAGGCCTTTTGCCATATCAGAGCAACAAGTCACCTGGAAACTGTCCAGGGTCCTGGGCCATCTCTGCCTTAGGATCTGTTTGGTGCAGGGTATCTGAGCCTTCGTTCAACCACCTGTTCCTGCCTGGTTTTATATGAATATCCCCACTTTTTGTCTGCATCCACCCTCATCTACCTTGGCCTACCTGCCTGCTCCCCTCCCAGATTCCAGGCAGGTGGCATTGCCATTTCCACAAGGGCTATTCATTGAACGGGCAGGTTCCTAGATCCTGTTGGATGGGAGGATGTCCATGGGCCTGTCACCAGCCCCTGAAAGGCTGCCTGGGCTCACCCGTTTGGATGGCATTCAGGGCTGCCTCCTTCTCCCACTGGAAAAGATAATTCACCTGAGCACCAAACTTCCCTTTGTGCATTGACTTAGTCACTTCCACCAGGTCTGCCTGCTCAGCAGGGACCACTGGGTGGATGGTGTAACCTGGGGAGGAAGGGGCTGAGTAATTAAGGGGAAGTGAGGAGGCCCTAAGACTAAGAGAAGGGGCCAGGTCAGAGAGTAACTCAATCTCCTCCTCCTGGGTCAAAGACAGTGATGTGAAAGGGGGAAAGGGCAGGAGCAATTACGGCTGACTCCTTTCTTCCCCTTCTTCTTGCCCAGCTGGTGTTCAGGCTGAGCTGCGTGCGTGGTGCTATCAGTGGCATCCACCCCTTTCTCTCCCTCTTCTTCCTCTTCCCCATCTTTTGCAGATGTGTCCAGGTGGACCTGGGCTGGAAGGCCCGAAAGGGAGTGCTTTGGAACGCTCTCAGATTCAGAGGTCTGGATAGACCTCCTTGTCCATGAGCCCTCACTGGAAGAAGACTCAGAGAAGGCTTCCTTCAGATAATCAGAGGAAGACACAGAGACACAGCTTAATGATGAGGTCTGAAAAGTAAGGTGTTTCTCTGCGACCTTGGAGATGTGAGTCTCCAACTGGGTCTCAGGGGTAGGGGTCTCCAAAGGGACCTCAGAGGCAGAGGGTTCTAAAGGAATCTCAGAGATGGAAGGCTCCAAAGGGGTTTCAGCGGTGTGGGTCTCTAAAGGGATCTGGGAAGTGGATGGCACCATATGAGATTCAGAGGCAAGGGGCTCTAAAGGGGTTTCAGAGAGGGCAGGCTCTAAGGGGATTTCAGGGATAGGGGGCTTCTGTGAGTCCTCAGCAGAGGGGTCCTTTGAAGAAAGGCTCTCTTCCGCATCCATGGTGGTATGAGGCTCTTCTGTGACCTTGTCTGCTTCCATCTAGTGGTAGAATAGGGTACACATTTCATTAGGTTGGGATTGGAGGGTCTGCAAGTCAGGATTCACAGGGGGCTATGGAATTAGGATAAAGTTTTCAGTGTACCTGAGATATAAGGGGGAAGCCAGATGAGCTCTGGGCCAGGGTATGGTGCTAGGAGCTTCACCCATGTGCCTAGACCCCATACCGCATACTGAAAGGCTGAAGCAGTCAGAATCCCATCAGTAGATGGTAGCAGAGGAGGGGTCCTAACATAGCATCTTGGCTGGTCCAAGAGCAGGGTTCTGGGCATAACTTAGGACCATGGAGGTCAGGCTGTGGAGTTCTAGAGGCTGGGAAGACCAAGCCAAAGTGGGGGTTTGCTCCCAAGAGTGCAGGAGGATGCCATGACCACAGTCTAGTTTTGTCTAGGGACCCCTCCCCCACCCCTTGGTGATGTCATTCATGGTCAAGGCTTCAGCTACTTCCAGCTGTATGCTGATGACACCTGATGACTCCTAAATCCATATTTCCAGCTCAGACCTTTTTAAACCCCTGTACTTCACAGTCATACCCAACTGTCTGCTGGACATTGCTAAATGGATGTCCCACAGGGCATCAAAACTGAACTCTGAGAATTATCCTAGAATTCTCCTTTTCCCTCAGCCTACATCTTAAAATGGGCACCAAGGACTATATTTCCTATCTTCTAAATATCCCCCAAATCCATGCTCTCCTCTCCTTTCTCTCCAATTTTGTTCAAGTTCTCATCATTTTCTACCTGGATTATGTAATAACTTTGCCCCTCTGCTGCCTTCCCCAGCATATTAATCCACTTTCCCATTCTTTCATTGATTTAGGTAACTTCTACAAAGAGCCTAATCTTAACACTTTTACTCAGGTACTGGACTCAGTTGAAAGAATCTGGGAAGAAGACAGGTTAACCAAAATGACAATACCAACGAGTTGGTGTTGTGCTGGGGTAAGCCCAGGATGCTGTGGGGAGTGGAGTGTGCCTAATTTATCTTGGAAGGATGTCCAAAAGGGGTCAGTCCACCTTAATGACCCAGGCGAGACTTTTCTAAAATGCAAACCCAACAACGGCATTCCCTTGCTTAAAAATTAACACTCAGTGACTCAGCCTAAGTATTAGGTCCAAATTTCTTGGCCCTGACATTCAAGGCCTGTCATCATTTGCAACACTGCCTAAGGATTTCCAGCCTTACCTTCCCCTGGTCTCTACCTTTGTCCATGCTCCAGAAATACTATATTTATCGTTTCTTAAACTCATCAGGGCCTTTCCAAAGGGGAAGTTTGTGTCAGAAAGCAGAGGGAGAGTAGGAAGATGGGGAGGAAGATGGCCAGACATTCAGCAAGTGGATAAAGGGGCCTGAGGGTGAAGAACCAGAGGATGGGAGGAGAGGAAAGGGAAAAGGGGAGGAGGGAACTGAGTGGAGAAACATAGGGGAGGGAGAGGATAAGGATGAAAAGTAGAGAATGGGAGGGGGTTGGACTGAGGTGGGAAGGGACAGGAAGGTGTTAGGAGGGAATGGAACGAGGATTTGGAAGAGGGGCCTTTTGAGAGACTACATACCTCTGGGCTTTGTCTCGGCTGTTACAAGTCCTTAGGTCAGGATCTTGTCTTAAGCGGGGAAGGGAAGTATTGGCCCCGAGGGAGAGAAGGCGCTTGTGGTTGTGGACTGGCTGCAGGCGCTGTGTGCTGAGAGGCCTTGCCTGCAAGTCACAACTTGAGGAGGGGACTTGGACACCTGCAGAAAATCGCAAAGGAGCTCTGGCCAGTTCTGAAGAAGGGTGGGAGGGGGAGGGACGAGAGGATCCAGGGCCGACGAGGAAGGGCCTTGACTGAAGCCTCTGGAACCCTGGCCGGGAGTGGAGGATCCGTCACCAGGGCAACCGGAACGCCTAGTAGTCTCCGTGGCAACAGCAGTCTGGTCACCTCCTCGGTGAGTGAGGTCTCCTGAGGGGTCTGCATTTGACCCGGAGGGGACAAACCTAGAGGGTCACTTTTTTTTTTTTTTGCGGTACGCGGGCCTCTCACTGTTGTGGCCTCTCCCGTTGCGGAGTACAGGCTCCGGACGCGCAGGCTCAGCAGCCATGGCTCACGGGCCTAGCCGCTCCGCGGCATGTGGGATCTTCCCAGACCGGGGCACGAACCCGCGTCCCCTGCATCGGCAGGCGGACTCTCAACCACTGCGCCACCAGGGAATCCCGGGTCACTTCTTTTAATGGGGTTTTGCCGGATCTCTGTGAGCGGTTTTGCGGGATCTTTGTAAGACTCTGTGAGGGTCTCTGGGTAGGGTCTGCAGATATCTGAGGGGACGGCCGTGGGTGTCTGGGTTTATGAAGGTCTCTGTAGGGTTCCTATGAGATGTCTGTGGGGTGGTCAGTGGGGGCTGTGAGAATCTGATGGGCGCATCTGGGCTCCGCGGTTGGGGAGAGAAAGGCGGGGACTCTGGTAGCTGGAGCTGGGGCGGAGTCTGTCGTCGAGCCCAGCAGGGCCAAGTTAGGGACCAATAGAATAGGGCCGGGGGCGGGCTTTAGTGAGAAGGACCAATCGAACTAATCGGGGGGCGGAGCGTCATACGACGTCGGGCTGAGGCCGCCGCCGCGGGGCCTGGTTATCGCCCGTCCAGCGCAGCCCGGAGTCGCCCAGACCTGAACTCCTACCCAGGTCCCCGGCCTGGCCCCAGCAGGCTTGACCCCGGCCCCGGGCCCGCGAGGACACCGGAGGTCACCCCCCGGGGGTGGGAGCGGAGCCGCGGGTCAGCTCTGCGAGCGCCCGCGCTGGCCTGTCCGGCCCCGCCCCTGCCCCGGGCCATGGCCCAGTCCTTGTCCCGGCCCCTTTTCCTATCCAGATTCGGGCCTTGGCCCCCGACCCCGCCCTCGCCCCGTTTTCCACATAGGTTCCAGCTACGGCCTGGGTCCCAGCGCATGCCCAGATCCGGGTCCCAGCTCAGGCCCCCACTCCAGTCCCTGGCCTGGCCCCCATCCCAGCGCCTGCCCCTGTTTCACCTCCTTTCCCAAATCCCAGCCCAGCCCTTGTCCCAGACCCGTTCTCGAAATTTGCTTAAGCCGGGGGCCCAACCCCTGCCCCTCCTCCAGTCCCCATCACAGTCTCTTCTTCCATCACATCCCCTACCCTTGCATAAGTCCCAGTGCCCAGCCCAGCCCAGCTCTTTATCCCAGTCTTTGCCCTCATCTCTGTGTTTACCCAGGTCTCTCCCACTACCCAGCCCTTTCTTTCATACCCTGCCCCTCTCCCAGCCTCGACTCAGGTCTGGGCTCCAGCTGCCGTCAGCCTTACTGCTGCTGTTGCTGTTGTCCGTCCTTGGCCCAGGGGCTGGTGAGTGCAGAAGCAGGAAAGACCGAGGCAGGGATGGGGTTCTGGCAGGGAGGGGTGGACTGGAGGGATTCAGGAGAGGTGGGACCTGGGCAACTAGATCACTGGGGAAGAAGTGCAGAGAAATAAGAAGTCTTGCATAATTGAGAGGAATTGGCAGGGTTAGAAGAGTGGTAGCTGTGGGCTTGAGGCTCAGCAGGTGGCTGACAGAGACTGCAAGGTTTCCTTTCTTGGGGTCCATCCGGACTCCACTCTGACTCTTGCTTTTCCAAGAAAGTCTTGAGTGCTTTGCACCTGCTCATGAAGTTTGGTGGGGGAGACATAGTCCCCCAGCAGAGAGCCTCTAGTCCAGTGTGGGAAGATCTGGCCTAAACCTTTGAGGAACTGGGCACAGGGTTAAGAAGCAGTTTTGAAAATAACATGTAGCAAATAAGAAAAAAACATGGACATGGGTTAGTTGCCATTATAATGAGTTTTCTTCTTATAACGAGTTTCATTCCAAATAAGCTTGATTTGCTTAGGAATAATTCCTGACACTTTTAAAGCAGGGTTGAAACTCAGAGACTTTTACAGTTGGGGAAACTGAGGCTCAGCAAGAGATCAATTTGCCCAAGATCATACAGCTTGTCAGTGGCAGTGTGGGGCTAGAAAAAGATTTCCTCATTCTTATCCTATACTGGTGTTTTTTGGTTTTGTTTCTGTTTTTTTTTTTTTTTCATTGCAATATATGCCCAATAGGAAAACAGATCCAAGTGCAGAAAGGCTCAAAGCACAACCTGTCCTCTCCCCTGTCTTCCCACAAGGGGGCTTCATCCACAAACCATCCTTACTTGTCAGTTGTCAGCCCAGGGCCACCATCCAGTGAGGAAGTGACTCGGATAGGAGAGGGAGATACCCAACTTCCTAATGGGTGGAATGTGGGAGGATGAGGGGGTCCTGGCCATAGGATATGTGCTGTAAAGATGGCCCCATAATAAAGAGTCTTCATGGCCCCAACCCCCAGCCATCTCTGGCGGGTGGCACTCTAGAGGTGATGGGGATGTGCCTGAGGAAGTCTTTGGCAATAACAAGTAGCAGAGCAGCTGGGGGTGGAGGGGCTGCGTTTCAGTGAGCTCTGGGGCCCTGGTTCAGTGTACAAGCTTGAGGAAATCAATGCACACCAAAGGTCACTGCTCCTGCAGAGATGTACAAGCTCTATGTGGATGCACACTGGTATCTGGGCACTTATGTGTCTGTGTGTGTACCTGAGGGATCTGTGGGAATGCTGGGCATGTGCAGTGTGTATATGCTTGTGTGTTGGTAAGTGTAGGTGCGTGTCTGTTGTGTGCATGTAAGCCTGTGTGTCCTTAGTGCCTATGTTACTGTGTGAGGGGGAGGTACATGCGGCCCATGCATGTTCCTCTTTAGCTCTTCTTGCCCCTCCTGCAGACAGATCACTGAAGTGTCACCTCCAAGTGGATAGTTCCCGGTTGGAGGCAGTGTTGGGTGCCTCCCACAACATACATGAGTAATCCATCTGCCCCCAGCCAGATTCCTTGAGGGGCTCAGTGTTGGTTACTGCTCAGTGTTGATTACTGCTGCTGGCAGATCGGGCACTCAGCAGAGGCAGAAGGCAGGTCAGTTTTTCAGTTTGGGTGAGGGGGAGTCCATTCTGTCAAGTCCAATTCATAGCTTCTATCCCTGCCACCCCAGCATCTTTGTTCATGAGCCCATTGAGTAGACACTGGGATGACTAAGAGAGGAGGGTGATTGACAGCCACAGAGCTGTAGAAAGTTGAAAGATGTGGATTAAAGCATGATTGCCCAGAAGCAGTTTCAGGTGCTTTGGAAGGATTATAATGAAGGTGGAAATGAGCACTGACTAGGTCCCACAGCAGGCAGGGCTGCCCTGAGTGCTGTTACTAGTCACTTACCTGCAGGGGTGCTCTGTGACCTGGTGGTGATGAGAGACTAGCACTGTCACAGGACCATGATGGCACAGTCGGTCTCAACAAATCCTTGGATCTTTTCCTTGGGCTTGTCTGACTGCAGTTGCATAACCCAGGCATGCCTTGCCGTTACAGGAAATAGCCTTTTGCTCTACTGAGTGCTGTCACTAGAAGGGCCAGCCTCAGCCCGTGTGTATGCGTGCGTGCGTGCGTGCGTGTGTGTGTGTGTGTGTGTGTGTGTGTTTCAGGTGGTGATGGAGAATCACTCTAGCCTCATCTGGAAGCACTGGCACATCCAAGGCAGGTTCATCTGAGCTTGGTTAGGGCCTTACTTGTGCTTCCTCTGGGACACAGCTCTGTAGGTCCTGGTGAAACCCAAAACCAAAGCTTGGAGTGAATGGGGCTGTGGACGCTTTCTCAAACATCTGCCCTCTAGGCTCCTCCCAGCATCCCCAGCTTCTTTTTACTCCATTTTCCCACCAGGCTATTCTGTGACCTCTGTAGCCCCTAGCCACTTCAGGGTGGCTTAACTAGTCCCCCAGTTCTCCAGGCCATGCCATGTTCCTTTAATCACAGGGCTCTTTGTGCACGTCTGTCTATTGTTTCCTAAAGGTCATTAGCTGCTTTCATCACCAGCTCTCTGAGAATCTGCACTGGGGGCCTGGCCAGCATTTCTTCTAACAGTAGCAATGACCCATCTGATGACCCATACCTGGTACCAGCTTTGAGGAGGAGGAGCCCTTCCCTAATTCCAGCAGGGGGTGCTCCAGTGCTCTGCTTCCCTGTAACAATAGTATCCAGGCCATTCAGCTCTTAGCTTTCTGCCTCCCAGTTGTCACAGCCAGGGCTCCTAGGAAACCTTTCTTCCCCATCTCTTGGTTCATTTCCCTTCATCCCTCTCTGATACATCACCACTGCCCTGTGAGTGCTGCTCTGTGAGCCTCTCTGGTTCCTGAGCAGTGCTCAGCTTGCAAGGTGGCAGGTCTTCCTTGTTGAGAGTGACCATGTGGCCTGAACTGCACAGGCTAGTCCTTGGGTATAACCGTGGCTTTTGAAGAGCACAGGCCAGTCTAGGGCTAGTGACCTCCACCTATATAGGACGGCTCTCTGCAGGGTGACTCAAGGTTGCTGAAGTTCAGTAGGGCCAACCTTGATCTGTGTTCCCTCCTTCAGCAGCCTCCTTTTCCAGATGCTTCTTTCTCTGTTATTTCAAATGCCTCATTTTTGGAGTTACATCTCCCATCTGCAGAGGGGGAAACTGTCAGAATAGGCAAGGCCTGTGGGTATTTCCCACTGGGCTGAAAACTCTACTTCAAGGTCTCCCCTACCCACTGCCCCTACTCTTGTCCTGAAGCTGCTTGAGTTCCCAACCTTCTCATCTGTCCTGGGGGCATCCTTCTGGGCTTCGCTGGGGCTGGTCTTAAGTCTCCAAAACAGATTCCCCAGAGCTTTGCCTGTCATTTGGGGCCCCCTTCTATCCAGCTGAGCCTCTGGGTTCTTTGCGTTGTTACAGCAGTCCTGGTCCCTATGCGTTTGCTTGGTAGCTGCTTTACACCAGACTTTCCTGCTCACTGGGCTCTGCTCCTAACAGCCATGATCAGGTATCTTGGCATTTCGGCTACAGAGGGCCACTTTCTCCCCACCTCCCACCCCAGCCTCGTCTGGATATGAATATTCCCAGGTAGTTTGAGATTCCACTGGCTTACCAGTTGACTGCCTCACTGGGCCTCCCTCCAGGAAGCGCCCCCAGCCCCTCCTTCTGAATCCCAGAGGCCCTGCTGGCTCTCCTTTCCTCCTCTCCCTGGGGCTCTTGTGGTGGCCTGCCAGCTCCTGTCCTTGCCTCTGCCACCCAAGCAGGCCCCTTGCAGCCTCACCACATTTTCCCCTCCCCTCTGCCGCCCTGAGCCAGTATACAGACAGCTCTTGTGAAGCTTCTGAGAGTTTTTATTGCTCCTGACCACAGGGGAACAGAAAGGGGAAGAAAATAAACAAGGCAGTTTCACAGTTCCATGCTGACTCCCAAGCCCACAGGTGGAGTTCCAGGCTGCTCAGTAGCCTAAGAGTCCATGCCAGCACACACACACACACACACACACACACACACACGCACGCACACAAACACGCGCGTACACGCACGCACGCGTGTGCACCATCCACAGCTGTTTTGTTAGGCTTGGTAAGAGGAGAACAATGGCTCCTAAGTGAGGGGCAGCTGTGGGGTCCTCAAGAGGGTCCTGGTTTTGCATTTAGACAGATCAAGGTTTGAATCCTCAGTTTGGTCTAGCGTTAAGCTTCAGTTTCTTTATCTGTAAAGAGAGGTCATTTTTCCCAAGGTCACTGTAAGGTTGAAAGCAAATGATGGCGAGGGCAGCATGAGACCCAGTTCCCGGGCAGAGGAGAACCTTTGCTGAGTCGGTGCTGTGGGTGAGGCAGCTTGGTGTGCCTGGGGCTTGCTGGGAATGGCCTGTCCTACTTTGCTTCTTTCTCTTCCGCCTGCTCCCCAGGAGGCCTCTTCCTGACTGACTACTCCACCTGCTCACCCCGCAAGCTGAGTCCCTTCCGCTCCTTCGCCAGCACCGAGCTCTTCCACTTCCATGTTCCCGAAGACACATTCCTGGCCGTGTGGAACCTCATCATCTTCAAAGAGCAGGGGGGAACCTTTGGGGACCACTGCCCAGACCAGAGCGTGACTGTGTGAGCGTCTGAGTTAACCTCCTGACCCCCGCTTCCAACCCCAGGCCACTTTCCAAATGAAAATGCGAGTTCAGGAGGTCAGCTGACCTCCTGACCCTGACCCCTGACCCTTGTCCGGATTGAAGTGTGACTGGCTGAGGGCCAAGACCTCTGTCTCCTGACCATTCCTGGCTACTGTATGACTGTTTGAGCGCCCGAGCTGATCTTTTGCCCCTTATGTTCTGACCCCTGACCTGGAACCACTTTGTTGTGTGGGTCGGTATAGGGAATCCACTTGTTTTACTGGCGATAAATGACAGTTCTCCTTTCTTTCCCCCGTTTTCCATGTCCCACCGCATTGCCTGCTTTCCTCTTCTCTTCATTCTGGTCCCCCAGGTATTTCCGTTCTGGGGCACCCCCTGTCATCAATCCCCTGCACACACACTTCCCAGGGGATACGGCTGTGCCTGGGGTTTTCTCACTGACTCTCAGCTGGACACTGCCCAACCGCACCTCTGGCATCTTTAACGTCAGCAGCCCCTTACCTGGGGACTGGTTCTTGGCTGCCCACCTGCCCCGGACCCACGGCCACATCTCTGTCAAGGTGGGTTGATACTGTCCAGGGTAGGAGGGGCCAGGGCTGCTTCTCCATCTCTGGGCTACCTGGCACACCAGCCTTGTGCCAGGGTGGGCAACAGCATAAGGGTGGCTGGCGTGGGGCATAGCTAGAGGTCAGCAGGTCACCTGGTGGGTCAAGACTAGTCTTGTTCTACGTCTTGGTTGGTGATAGCCCCGCAGACTCTTGTAGGCTTTAGCCCAGTCGTTAGTCCATTTGGGAGTATACGTTCCTCTTCTATCATAATTTTAGCTCCTGACACCTTATGGAAGATGTTAAGAGAATACTCGGGGGCAGGGAAGCCCCTTCCTGTTAAGAAGCGGCTTTGGGCGCCTGGCATCCAACCTGATTGTTGACGCTCTTTCCCCTAACATCGGCAGTGATTTCATAGAGCAGAGTTTGTTAAAGTCTCCAGTGTTGTAGGGTTGAGGTCAGGCTGCTTCTCCATTCTGGTTTGGAGGGGAAGGAAATGCTGCAGAGTTTTCCTGCCACTCCCAGGCACTGGGCAGGCTAGACCTCTTCATTACTGTGAGAGGACCTGAAGGTTTCTTGCTCCTGTCCACTGGTGGGAAGGGGGGTGGGATGTGGTGGCCATGTCAGAGTGGGATGGCCACGGGTGTGGGGTCAGTGGTAACGGCAAAGGGCCAAGCGTGAGCTGAGCAGGATTTAAAGAACAGGACATGAAGAACAAGAAAGTGAGTAGGGTTTGGCCACTGAGAATTGGGAGAGGCAGAAATTCCCAGCCAGGTGAGGATTTGACCTGGCCATCTCTCTCCAGGGTGAGTTCCTTGAGGGCAGGGGCCCCAGACTGTGTCAGACTCCCCTCTCCTCCTCCTGCTGAGGCCCAGCGTTCAGAGGTGTTATAATGCTTTTGAATGAGCTAAGAATTACACAGGGACAAGTGTATGGGCACTGCTGTTGTCAGAGATGGGAACTCAGGCTGAGGGAGCATCTCGAGGCCTCATTGATAGGCCAGTTTTTCCTGAGAGTGATGTACGGGAGAACCTCCTCTGCAGGCCTGGGAGCCCTCTGGGTGAGAGCATGTTGTGAACTTGCCCAGAAGTGGCTCTGGGTTCTAGGTTCTTGACTCCCATCCGAACCAAGTGTTCTTCTATTAGGAGGAATGTCTTCTTAGGTCTTTGGCCAAATCCCAAAGAGCCTGTTCCTGGTCCCAGCTCTGATTCTTGACTCTCTTTGTGAGAAGAGAAAATCTTTCTGAAGCCCTGCTGTAGTTATCCAACAACCTTTCTGACTGAGCAGGAGGAATCTGGTGCCTAGGCCTGGGCTGGGATTATGGGAGCTGAAGCCTAGTTAGGAGAGGTCAGAACCAGGCTTGACGTGCCCGTTTGTATCTAGATATAGTGGGTGGGGCCTGGGGAACTTGGCACTGCAAGCTGGAGCCCTACCCCGTAGAGATCCCTGGGGTGTGGTGAGATTAGAGAGAAGAGGGTACAGTTACCCTGTGACTGGCAGCCGTGTGTGGACCTCATGAGAGATGGAGCTCTCCAGTCAGGCCTGTTCTAGAGGTTGGGGGGTAAGATCTTCTTTGTGTTTCCTCTAAGAATTTGATTATCTTCTGGAATCTTACATGGGCCTGTAGGGCTTCTTAAGTTCTCTGGTTAATTGCCTAGAATCAAGCCTATGGCTGGGTTGTCCAGAGCATTCCTCCAGGGCTCCGTCTTCTCTGCTTGCCTCGTCCTCGTCCCATCGTCCTGACTTCCCATAAGGCTTGGCCAACACAGGAAGTTATTGTGGGTTCAGGGATATCCTTGGGTGGGGACTGAACGGCCCCAGCGTAAGAAGGCAGCACTGTTCCTCAGCTTTGGGGACGAGTTCAGGCCTCCCTTTAGACCTTAGTCTTTGAGCACCTGCTTTGTCCCAGGCCTTGGGTTGGGTGCTAGGGACACAGATAAATAAGATGTATACTAGTGAGATACAGGAGGTATTTTAAGAGGACAAAGGAGAGGTGGATAACTCAGCTTGGTAGTGTGGTGGGGAGTTGGTTTTAGGAAACTGTTAGGAAGTGAGACCTGTTGTTGAGAAAGCAGGGAAGGGTATTCCAGGTGGTGGGAGTAGCATGGGCTAAAGCTTAGAAGGGAGAACTGAAGTGGTTCAGTGTGGGGCAGGTGTTGGGGTGAGTGAGGGAGCTGGAGGGGTGAACAGAGGCCAGATCAGGAAGGGCCTAGAAGTTTGAACTTTATCCCGAGAGTGATAGGGAGCCTTAAGAGGTTGTAAAAGGGAAGTGACTAATCTGGTCCAGGCCACTCTCCTGGGCTGTGGTCCCACACTTCTGCTGGCCTCTGTATTATTCACTACTATATTCCTAGCGCCCAGCACAGAGCCTGGCACATGGTGGGGGCGGGGCAAATTTTTGTTGCCCTTCTGCCATCTTCTCAAACTCATGTTTCCAAAGCTGATCTCATTTCTCCTCCTTTCCTTTTCTCCTTCTTTCTGTCAGCCACTTCTGTCTTGACCTGTGCCCTCTATCTCCTTACCTTTCCTGTGTGGCGCATGTGTTCCTCCTGTGGTGTCCAGCTGCCAGTCTGCCCTGAAGGGCTGCCCTTTGGCTTGCGGGTAACATCTGGCACCCAAATGGCTTATTAGGGGAAGTTCTCCAAATATCTGGGGCACAGTTCTCCTTGAATGCTTCCTCTCCCCAGCTCCAAGATTTGAAAGTAAGTGAAAGCAGATAAAAGAATGAAAACAACAATAAGGAAAGAAAAGGAGCAGATTGTACAGAAGAAAGGATTCAGTTGAATCCACCCGCTAGGACCAAGTGTGGCTCAGTATCTCAACTGAAGTGGTTCAGATCTGCTAACAGTCTTCCTTCTGTTCTTCTTCCTCCTTCTAAATTATTTTATTTGTATTTCAAATAGGTAATATATGCACCTGGTACAACATTCGAAAGGTACAAAAGGCATACAGTGAAAAGTAAGTCTTCCTCTTCCCTTTGTCCCCTTTCAGTCCCCACGTTTCCTCTCCAGAGCTGACTAGTAACTAGCTGTTACCTAGTTCCTTATATTACTCTTTCCTTCTTGAAACATTTTCTCCGCTTGTCCTTTGTGACTTTACAGAACTGTCCAGTTTTCCTCCTGCCCACTGCCCACTCCTCTGTCTCCTTTCCTGGCTTCTCCTCTGCTTGATCTCTTCACGTGTGGTACCCCAAAGCTTGGTCCTGGGACAACTCCTTTTTATTTCTTCATTCTCTTGCTAGGTGTCTCCAGCACAACAGTTTTAAATACCACCTATAAGTTCATGTCTTCCAGGTGTATTAAGTGAGTTCAAATTTCTTTGAATCTCAGACTTTATATCCAGTGGCTTCCTTGACATCTCTGATTGGATGTCTAAGACCAGTCTCAAATTTAGCAAGTACATATCCAAACAAAGCCTCAAGTCAAAATCTCTTTAATTCCTATTTCACTTCTCCCAGTCTAAGCCTCTTTGTTCTCTAATCTTCTTCTCAGTAAATGGCACTGCCATTCACCAGTTGCTCAAGCCCCAAATTTAGGTGTCATACTTGATTCTTCTTTTTCCCTTATTTCCCCACAGCTAATCCATAAAGAAAAAGTATTGTTGACTCTACTTCTAAAGGATGCCCTGGATGCATCTACTTCTGTTTCCGCTCTTAGCACACCTTCCCTTAGCTGTCTGCTGGGCCAAAACAGTAATCTCCTAAGTGGTCTCCCTGCTTCCACTCTTGCCCCCTGCCGTCTCTCCAGTGCTCATCTACTTCCATGTTGATTGGTGCTAGCTAACTGTGGGCCGGGGCTGTGCCAAGTGCTGGAGTATTCCCACAGAGAAGGCCAAGATCTTTGGGCATCTTCAGTCTGCAGGCCTCACCCAGAGGCTCAGGCCTTACTAAAGAAACTCAGCCCACCTATACTAGGACAGTCTAGGAATCAATCTAAGGCCTTCCACTCCAGCTTCTTTCAGACTGCTTCTCACTCCACTTCTCACTTTTGGCCCTCCTGGTCCCCTGGTCCCTTGCTTTGGTTCTGTTGCTTCCAAGAGCACAGACGTTGACTGAGTTTGGATTTTCTCACTTGGCTTCTGCCTTGGCAGCTCTTGAGGACCTGACTTCTGCTGCCCTTTCTGTGGTTCCATTACGGGATGAAGGTCCCTGCTGCACCTTCCCTGGTCTCCACTGACTGAATGCTCCCGTGCACAATAGGGAGGTGTTAGACATGCACATTATACAGTTTAAGGAAGGAGCACATCTTAAATAGAGAGGTCATGTCCACTGATCTTTTAGTTAGGGCAACAGCAAGCAAAATGTGGAAGAAAGTGTTTCTTCCCTCTGGACTGTATAGTAAGGACGGGGGCCGTCTCCCGAGTGTGAGTCCCCACACTTAGGGCTTATTCACCACAAGGTTATTGTGGTGGTGATTCCTACGTTAGGAAGTGGGGTTGATGAAATAACTTGTGAGAGTATTTCTGGTCCTTAGGGCTTGACACAAAAGATGAGGGACATCTGCTTTGGATATCAGAGATGGAGGTCTCTGAGCAACGAGGTGGGTTCAGGAGCTCTCTGAAGGGACCTCTTTTTGACACCTGTTCTTTAACTCAACAGATATTTTCTATCACCTAGTATGTGCCAGGTGGTGTGCTAGGTATTGGGGGTGCAGTGATGCAAAAGGTACAGAAAAATTCCAGGCAGAGGGTAAGGAGATATTCCAGCCTGGCATCCATCAAGTCCCCCTTCCAACCTTGTGGAGCTTTGCTAGAAGTCAGCAAACAAACAAACAGACAAAACAAAACAAAACAAAAGTCAGCAAACAAGCCTTGGCTGGCTTTTTCCGTGGCGTGGAACTCAGTGGGATGTCAAAGCCTGGAATTCTTGTCCCAGGTCAAGGCTAATGGTATGTCTCGGTCAGAACAACCACATAAGTGAACAGTGGCCTCTAGTTTATTGGGCCAGCATAAGACCGTTTGTCCAGAAGATGAGAGAAGCCTAATCAGGAGCCACCCTCCCCTGAACTGCTAGGATCGAGGGCCCAGAGAGCTGCAAATGCCACAGAAGAGGAGCCGGAATTAATGGGCCCATCCTCACTGGAGATGCTGCAGGGCCAGAGTGGTGTCCCCCCAAGTAGAGAAGTGTTAGGGATTTTATCCAGGAGAGTAGCTCGGGGAGATGTGACGGTTCTCCTCCAGTGGCAGAGGAAACCCAGACTGAGGCAGAAGGAGCAGATGTATCTGTGGGCCCCTGAGGCAGAGCGGTGGTCGGGGGACAGAAGATAGGCTTTGGCTTCATACAGGTCAGAGCTGCCCCCAGCTGGGTTGATTCGCTTATTCATTCATTTATTCAGCAAACATTCATCTGTGAGGGGTGCACTTTACTTTAGGCTCTGTGTCTGGGGGAACAAAATAAGACCAGGTTCCTTTTCTCAAGTTACCTGTAGTCTGGAGGTCCCCTGGGAGGCAGAGTGGCTCTTCCCTGGGGGTATTAAAGCAGAGGCTGGACAAGCACTTGGGAGGGGCAGGTGGAGAATAAAGGAAATTAAAGATTCGGTTGGGGGAAGCGGGGAGGTTTGGACTGGAAGCCTTTAAGGGGCTTTCTAGTGCCCAGTGTTCCTGAGGGCTTGGTGGGGGAATGAGGTGGTTTGAAATTACCTTGAGGGGCTGTCCAGGAATGCTCAGGAGGAGAGGTTACTGGAGGAGGGGAAGGGAAGGCCTGACTGTCAGGAGGGGCCCAGTTTTGAGTCCCTAAACCTCAGCCAATGCTGAGGATCCCAGCAGATCCTGCAGACCTAGGAGGGACCCAGAGCTTAGAGGACTGCGGTCATAGCCCCAGAAGCAGGAGGGCCAGAGGAGGTTTGTCCTCCGCCTCAGCGGGCTGTTCGCCGCCTTTTAGTAGCTCCTTGCTGTCTCCCCTCCTGCCACCCCTGCTTGTGTCTCAGGGTCTCCAGGATGAGTGTCAGTACCTCCTTCAGCCGCAGCTGATTGTCCGGCGTTTGTTGGACGTGGCTGTGCTGGTGCCTGGGCGACCCTCTGAGCAGACCCTCTCCCTCCACAATCGCTCAGCCCTGTACAAGTAAGTCAAATACTGCCCCACACTGGGCCCTTCCCATGTTCCTTCCCCGGCCTTAGCCTACCTGCTGATCTTCCTCTCCCTCTGGCCAGCCTGGACTGCTGAGCTACCCAGAGCCCCAGGGCGGCTCCCACCCCCTGCCTCCCCCTCTCCCAGCCCAGAGGGGAAGACCCGAAAAGGCCTCCAGTTTTTCTGTCCCCTACTCCTCCCTTCTTCCCAGTGTCTCCCTCATCCTGTGTCCCTCTCACCTCTCTGTACCCTGTCTTTTCTCACCTCCAACCTCCCCTCTGCCCAGGGTCTTTGTGCCCAGCTTCACTTACAGGGTTTCAGCGCAGCTGGTGTGCGTGGGGGGCCGCGGGGCATCCGCCTGCCCCCTGACGCTGCGCCTACGTCCCAAGGCCCCACCCCTGCACAATTCAAGCTCTGTGGCCTGTGGAGGTGCCTCGGTATGCCAGCTGGAGCTGGCACTGCCCCCGTGGGGGCACTGGGTCTACGTGCGTGTGGAGACACCATCCCGGGGCCCTGGCAGGACCGTCTGCTTCCAGCTGTGTGTGCGGTTGCAAGGTCAGAAGCCCCACACCTGCACCAGCCACCCAGCTTGTACCGACTTCTGTGGCTGGGAGGAGGCAAGCACAGTGGCTGTGTTCACTGGTCCTCGGCCACGTGCCTACGACTTCCCCGGCCCAGCCCAGGCTCCTTTACTCGCCAAAGCCCTCCCACTTGGAGCTTCAAGTCATTGGAAGACCATCAGATCTTTTCTTGGTACCTGACTTGGGGCTCACTAAGGGACCTCATTACTCTCCTTGATTTAATCTCAGTGTCCTGGAGTAGGCAGGGGACAGCTAGGACTTCTGGGACATGGTCCTTGCCAAAGCCCTTGCAAGTCAGTGAGAGGGTCCATCACCTGTTTCAGCAGTGTCCTCACTGCCCGTGGGGCGGGAGAGATGACCTTGAGTCCCTCCAACATGACATTCCATTAGCTGTGACCACTAGGGAGCCCCTGGACCCGGTCCTGTGACCTTAGATGCCAGACGCCAAAGGGACGTTCGATTCCAGTTCTTAGCCTCCCCACCCTTTGTTATACCCTATGGGGCTTAGATCTGGTGTGTGGTGGGGCTGCAGGGCTGTGAGGGCAGCAGGCCCCAGCTCTGATTTCCTCTGCCCCACAGAGTGCCCACAGCCCAGCCTGTCCCGTGCCCTGGTCCCCGGAGCTGCCATGAACATGCCCCAGTCACTGGGCAACCAGCCACTGCCCCCAGAGCTGTCATCCCTCGGGGTCCCTGCCGAGGGGCCCGGGGCCACATCCCCACCTGAGCACTGCTGGCCAGTGCGCCCGACGCTGCGCAATGAGCTGGACACCTTCTCCGTCCACTTCTACGTCTTCTTTGGCCCCAGCGTGGCCCTCCCCCCTGAACGCCCAGCCGTGTTTGCCCTGAGGCTGCTGCCAGTGCTGGACAGCGGAGGCGTCCTCAGCCTGGAGCTCCAGCTCAACGTGGTACTATTTGTGGAGAGCGGGGAGGTCGCCCTTTGGGGGAACCCGAAGGGGAAGGTGTCAGGGTGAAGGGGCCCTTACCTCCTCCAGAAAGCCTGTCTAGGTTGCTTTCACCTTTCATGGTTAGAGACCATGCTTCAGCCCAATTCTGGTCAACAAACATGCCCTGAGTATTTACTACACATGGGCTGGGTCAGTCAGGGCAGCTGAGCGGTCTGGATTTTCCCAGTTTTATAGGCTTACCTGCCACTCACTAAGGGCCTCTCTCTATGGCAGGTGTTTACTTTTTCTTGCATATCTCCTGTGATGGGGAGCTCACCACCTCTTGAGGCCACTCTGATTGCTAGAGGCATTCTTGGCATTCCATCAAAGTCTGCCTCCATGGATTTTTACCCACTGACCTTTGTTTTGCCCCAGAAGCTATATCCAGTAGTCTACCCCGTCCTTTTTTTTTTTAATAGACATTTTTCAGAGCAGTTTTAGGCTTACAGAAAATTGAGGAAAGTACAGAGAGTTCCCCTCTTTCCCCACACAGTGTCCTCTATTACTCACGTCTTGCATTGGTGTGGTACATTTGTTGCATCCCTATCCAATTTTAACAGCCCTTTGGATGCCTCTCAGCCTCGCCAAAGTTGAACAGCCTCAGCATCTTAGACTTCTCATCCTCTGCTGTCTCCTCTGGTCATACTTCTGGTCATCATGCCTCTGAACTAAGTGATCCAAGGTGGTCTGACCTGGGTGGCAGGCAGCATTTGTGCAGCCTGAGATCAAGTTACCTCTTTCAGCTGCTGCCTCACACTGTGGGATCACCTGAGGCTTGTGGTGGACTAAGACCTCTGGATCTTTTTCCTTTTCTTCCTTTTTTTGCTTCAAAACAATTGTATACTTTTTTATTATAAAAATAATAGGATCACATGTAAAGGCTTTGGAAAATAGAGGAAGACACCTCCATAACACAACTGCTTAGCTTTTTGGTATATGTCCTCCTAGTCCTTATCCACATTAACTGATGTGTTTATCTAGTTGTAACCAAGGACCATGCACATTTTCATGCCCTGAGCTTGGTTCATGTGAACCGCTGCCAATACCTATCTCATATTTTTGCAGCACACTTTTTAACCTGAGTGGAAGAATTTATGTCCATCTTTGAGACATTGCCTAACACTGGTTTGGACCTTGCATCTTCACTGCTTTGTGTAATTCACACACTTGAAAAGCTGGCCTTCTAAACCTCTTAGTCATTATTTTCAGCACTGAACAAGACTGGGCCAAGGGCAGAACCCTCTGTCAGGCCATTGGCAACTGTCTTGGGTTGGCGTTGATCTAATTATTTATCTACTGTTCCCTCAGCCAAAAATCCTTTTAACTTTACTATCCCTCAGCTCTGGGGCAGGGATCATTTTCCTATCACCCACCTGAGACCTGGTCTGTGTCTTGAGGTGGTATTTTATGGGACATGGCGCAGAACTTTCTAGTGATCCTCCTGGTCAGGACAGAGCTGACTCTTCAACCCCAAGATGTTCCTTATTTTCATACTCAAATTCTCTGTGTTCTGGCTAAGACTGTATATGTTTTGTGTTTACTTATCGCCATGCCTTTGGGCAATGACAGTGAAGTCTTGATTTGACCTTGAAACTATAGAGCCTATGTCAGAGACCAGCCCCACCCATACTGACTCTTCCTTAGTATCCTGAGAGGAGAGGCCCACCTCCCCTGCTGCTTTGCCCTGTCTTTCTCTGCATTCTTGTCTGTTTTCTCTAAAAGGCATCTGCTTACATTCCAGCCATCTGCATGCTATGACACTGCTGCACACCTCAGACAGCCTGTTCTATTTATTCTGAAAGGTATATTGGCATACCTACTCTGATCTTTTCCTCAAGTATTTTGATGTTTTCCCTTGGATCAAAACTGGACACTTGGCTCAGAGAACTGCATACCTAGAGAACATTTTTTCTTTGGCTCCCACCAGAATGGCTTTTGCTGAAAAACACTTTGGCATATAGCCCTGGGCTTGCATTGAGGGAAGTTATGAACAAGTTGTATGAAATTTACTCTTGCAGGTGGGGCAGCACACAGTGCTTCTTTGATGTGAATTTAACTGAGAACCACCCTTTTGGGTGCAGTGCTTCTCCTGAGACTCTAACTTTTATCTTGTGGACTCACAAATGTGGTAACTCACGTTTCCTTCCTTGCTTTGGTTGCTTGGAAGTCAGCAAATATATGGCCCACATCTAGGGACAGATTTGTAAATTTCCCTCATGTATTTATTTTATCCTGTTACATGTATTTAATAAGCTGCCTCAAATCCTTCTTGAATGAGGTGAGCTTATGGCATCCTGTTACCTTTATTCTTGTAGACAACCCTTTCCCTTTACTCCTGTGGATATCCAGTTTCTTTTAATCCCAGCCAGCTTGCTGCATTTAATCCTGTAGGCGTTCTATTACCACTGCTCAGTACCTAGAATTATTTCACCTGAGGAAGAGTGCATTTCTTTACATGCCTCCCGCCTTCAAGGCCCAGGTGAAGATGTGAAGATGACTGACGAACCTTACAATCACCTTTGTTTACAACTAGTGTCTACATCCAGCAACAGTGCTCTTCCCCTTCCCCCCATCAAGCTAGATAGGACTGAAAAAGTGGGTGTTGTCTCTTGCCTAGACAGAATTTAAACAATTCTTCCCAAAGAAAGGACTCAGAAGTGGCTTTGCCTTCTCATCAGTCTTTGAAAGATCTCTGCTGTGGAAGATCTGGTGTTTCCGTTTTTCTGTTGTAAGAACGAGGAGGTGAGGGGTGGGGAGGGTGCTTCCGTGTGGAGAGCACCTGCAGGAATGGGGTGTCCAGTGAGGGCCTGGAGGGGTTTCTGGGGAGGGGTTAAGAGGTGGAGGAGTCTGGCGGGGGTGCTGGTGGGAGGACTTAGAGGGTGTGGCCGCCTCATCTTTATACCCGCCCTGCCCAGAGCTCCCTGCGCCAGGAAAATGTGACAGTGTTCGGATGCCTGACTCACGAGGTGCCCTTGAGCCTGGGGGATGCAGCAATGACTTGTTCCAAAGGTGGAGTGAGGAACCGGGGAAGGAGTGGGGGCTGGAAGTCGGGGGCAGGGGGGTGGGTATGGAGGAAGGATGGGCTAGGGCGTCTGGGAACTGGGGGCAGGAGGGTGAGGGTTCTTTAGGTCCTGACCCCACAGTGACTCCTCCCTTCTCCCCTCAGAGTCCCTGGCCGGCTTCCTCCTCACGGTCAGTGCCACCTCCCGAGTGGCCAGGCTGCGAATCCCGTTCCCGCAGACGGGGACCTGGTTCCTGACCCTGCGCTCCCTCTGCGGGG